>NC_142008.1:9279739-9592484 GCF_049901715.1 Pseudonaja textilis
GACTCCGGAGGATGGTAGAGGACAGGAAGGCCTGGAGGAATGTTGTCCATGGAGGGTCACAATGGGTCAGACATGGCTTGGAACTAACCACAACAATGAGGCCTGTCTGTTGGCTGGGCCTCTGCCCTGATCAACTGGCTTTCAGAAGACACCAAACCTCTCCCCAGACTTGTTAGGCTTTGGTGAAGCCAACTGTCTGCAGTCAAAGAATGACTGCAGAAAGTACAGCTTCAGCAACAGAGTGGTCAATGCCTGGAATGCACTACCTGGTTCTGTTGTTACATCCTCTGACCCCCCCACTCCTTCAACCTCAAACTCTCCACTATTGACCTCACCCCATTCCCAAGAGGTCTGTAAGGGGCGTGCATAAGCGCACCATCGTGCCTACTGTCCCTGTCCTATTGTCCCCCATTTATCCGTACCTATTTCCTGTATTCATACTTATGTTTATTCTTATATCTATTATCTTGTAAGCGATTGACAAATCCAATAAATAAAATAAAAATAAAGAAAGGGAGCAGCTTCAACACATGGTTCCCAAAACCTTCCTTTGCTTAACCCTCCTCCCTCCCTGAGAAAACTGCATTTCTTCAATAAAGAAAATAAAATAAGGGGGGGGGGATTGGTGGGACAGACCTATTCATTTCTCTCTCTCCCCTTCCCCATTAAGTGCTGAAACTCTGCCTCTGCCTTCTACTCTACCTCTTTTAGCCACCTCATTTGCTAAATTTACTGCAATTCAGCAGAACTTGAGTCCTTTTTGCTGCTTATCTGCCTTTCAAGAGGAGTCCCAGCTGGGTTCAGAAGGGAGTCATACATACTTTTTCTTCAGCTCCTCAATGCAAACAAAGCTCCAGAAAGTTTTCCCTCCCTTCCTTTCCCCTTGGCAGATCATCAGGACAAATAACTTCAGATTTTGTCACGTTTCCAGGCATCCAGTAAATTTAGCAAATGGGATGGTAAAAAGGGATTGAGGTTGGAGGACAGGGGTAAAGAGTTCAGTTAAATGACTGGTGGTATCTTGAGGACTGCCTATAATTGAGCCTGAGATTATGGTTGCAAGTGATAGCAATTGTTACCCACAAGCCCAAGCCTGATTTTGTGACTTTTGCAGTGGTTGTTAAGCAAATGCTACAGTCATTAAACAAACTCTGTGGTCAGTAAGCAAATACACCGGTTGTCAGATGAATCCATTGTATCCAATGGTTGTTGTTTTTCTGGAACACCAGGAACCAGTAAAATACACCAAAAGTAGGCCACATTACTATAGGATGCTGCAAAATAGAAGCTGGTAGCCAAGTGCCCAAATGTAGTCATGTGACTGTGAGGGAGGTTTGTGGCTGTTGGAACTTTGAACTACCTGGAATGGTCCATTCTAAGTTTGAGTGGTTGCTAAGCAACCAGTTGTTGAACTAGGTATACCTCCTGTTTTTCCCCCAAACCATCGACCTAAACTTAGAGGTGTTTTTGTTCCGTATTGGGCTTCTTCATCTATGAACAGATATTTAGTCTTGTCCATACTGTTAAACTTTGGTTTAGCATTAATGAAGGATTGTGCTAATCCCAAAATCTTGTTGATTTCATAAAAAATGTGTCAGGTGAATTAATAGGGGCATAAAAGGAACTGCTCAGCCTATATTTTCTTGCAATTTTAAAAATATATTTGATAACAATGGAAGAGTGAATTCTTTATTCTTTATTGACCAAGTGTGATTAGACACACAAGGAATTTGTCTTGGTGCATATGCTCTCAGTGTACATAAAAAGAAAAGATCAAGAATCATAAGGTACAACACTTAATGATAGTCATAGGGAACAATAAGCAATCAAATCATAGTAGGAAACAGTCAATATAAATTGTAAGGATACAGGCAACAAAGTTACAGTCACACAGTCACAAGTGGGAGGGAAAATGATTAAACCGATAGCTAACAGAATCCAATTCTCTTTGCAGTTTAAATTATGACTGATCTGTTATATACAACTTAGTATTGTGTTTTATTTGATTTCAACTCTGCATGCTTTGGCAACATGGACATAATTATTGTTATCAATCCAAGTCAGTTCAGTGCAGGATGAAGATTTCTTTCGCTACAAAGCTAATTTGTTTAGCAACTGCTCAAAGTTTCAATGATACTGAAAAAACTTGCTTATAACTGCTCCTTGCACTAATGACTATCATAGAAGCCCCATAATCATATATGATCAAAATTTGGTCCTTGGCAAATGTTATTTATGTATTCTTGATATCTGTGGTGTCCCTGGTCATATGATCACTATTTGGGACCTTAGACAACTTCTGGGAAAATAAATGGGTGAAGCTGGATTTACTTAATTGCAGTGATTCACTTAACTGTGGCAAAAAAAGGCATAAAATTGTGTGCAATTCATTACAAATGACTAAAGCACAGTGTTTTGCTTGCAGAACAGAAGGTGGAAGACAGAGATGACAGCAAGTATCTCAAACAGAGGATGGAGGGAAATTCTCAGTCATCTAGGGGTGGAATTGAGGCAGGATCAAAATAACAGTTTAAAATTTTAGAGAGTGGAAAGAATTTCCTGGCTTAAGAACAATCAGCCAATGGAACTGGCAACCCCATAAAGTAAATTTTCCCCTTCTTTGAAGGACTCCAAACAACAGCAATAGATCTTAGCAGATCTTGCACTGAAAAGTGCAAATTGGGCCATTTGGAATCTCTCCTCACTCCCTGGGTTTTATGAATTTGCATGGCTATTGGAGATTGATCAAATCAGATAGGTGCTGCTATCTGCAGAGATGCTAAAGAATAATCCATATTTTGTAGATGAAACACAGTAGATGATTTTAATTATGTTCTATGCTTTTTCTAAATTAAAATGAATTAATGAATGAATTCTTTATTGGCCAAGTGTGCTTAGACACACAAGGAATTTGTCTTGGTGCATATGGTCTCAATGTACATAAAAAGAAAAGATACATTTGTCAAGGATCATAAGGTACAACACTTAATGATAGTCATTGGGTACAAATAAGCAGGAAACAGTCAATATAAATTGTAAGGACAATTTAAATTGTAAGAACAAAATTACAGTCATACAGTCACAAGTGGGAAGGGATGGGTGATAAGGAGTGATGAGAAGATTAATAGCAGTGCAGACTTTGTGAATAATTAGACAGTGTTGAGGGAATTATTTGCTTAGCAGAGTACTGGCTTTTGGGAAAAAAACTGTCCTTGTGTCTAGTTGTTCTGGTGTGCAGTGCTCTATAGCGTTGTTTTGAGGGTAGCAATTGAAACCATTTATGTCCAGGATGTGAGTAAATACAACCGGGATGTGGCTGTAAATATTTTCACAGCCCTCTTTTTGACTTGTGCTGTATAGGGGTCCTCAACTGAAGGCAGGTGGGTAATAATTGTTTTTTCTGCAGTCCTAATTATCCTCTGAAGTCTGTGTCTGTCCTGTTGGGTTACAGAACCAAACCACACAGTTATAGAGGTGCAGATGACAGACTCAATAATTCCTCTGTAGAACTGGATCAGAAGCTCCTTGGGCAGTTTGAGCTGTCTTTAAAGCACCACATGTAATATAATTTCAGTTTAACATCTTCCAAAACGTTGCAACTTCATGCGTTGTCCTCCAAGCGTGCAGTTTCAACCCACTCCCATCATATTATGGCAACATGAAGGGACTCATGTTGAATTAAACTAAGGGGCCACTCAGACTGATCTAAACTACACAAACAGGAAGTAGACAAATATAAGCTGCACTAAGTACAACACAAACACAGACCCCTCCCCCACCCACTCTGTCATAATTTCAATCAAAGCCGAAGGCGGGCAAATTAAGCACTGCTTTTGTCCAGAAAGCCCCGATCTCGCCACAATTTCGGACCAAGGTGTGGCTTTGCGGGAGGACGCCGCCCAGAAAGAAGCGAAATAAATTCAGACTCCCCTTTGAGAAGGTGGGTTGTTGTTTTTAAAGCCGCGCCACGAGGTCTAGAGCCTTGCGTAGCCCATTCGCTTTCTCCAAGCATCCAAGCTCAGGCGGGGTAGGGGTGGGTGGGGGGTGGGGAGGAGAGGGGCGGGGCGGGGCGGGGCCCAGGAGAAGATTCTGCCACGGCCCCGCCTTCCCGTCGCTCTTCCTCCGACAGGCGGAGCAAGAGGCGGCCCTTCCTTTAGTTGGGGGGCGGGAGGCGGAGGCGTAGGAGGCGGAGGAGGCGGAGACAAAGGCAAACGCGCACGCGCAGAGCAGATGGGCGCGCGCCGTGCTAACTGCAGTCGGCGGCCATCTTCTTTGAGGAGCCGGGTCCTTCTCGTTGCCCCTTCAATCGCGGCGCCGGACCCTTCCAGCCCCGTGCCGTTTGCGGACGGGAGCCCCCAAAGGAAGCCGGGAAGGGAAGCGCGAGGGAAGGGCCCTTCGGGCTTTGTGGTGGGGGCGGGGAGGCCGGGCTAGGACGAGGCTGGCTGTCGGTGGGGCTTCCCGGCGAGATCAGGTCATCATCTCCTCGGCTCTTCTTCGCCCCGTCCGGCTGAGGAAGCCGGGCCGAGCTCCGGATGGGCGGCTAAGCGGTCGGACATCATGTTCAGCTTCGAAGGGGATTTCAAGACCAGGCCCAAGGTCTCTCTCGGCGGAGCCAGCAAGAAGGTAGGCCTTGCCAAAAAGGCCGGCCGTGACTCAGGCGCTTCCCGGAGCCCCCGCGGAGGCGATTTCCTCTTCGGGGAGGGAAGGCGGACCCGGGCGAGCCTGGCTCAGGGGAAGGAAGCGTTGAGCTGAACCCGGGACAGGCTTGGCCGTTGGGGGCTTGGCCTCTTGGGAGCTGCCGAACCCGGTGCTCCCTCGCCTCCCCTCCCTCTGTGGTGCGCCGATGGGGGAACGGGGCCTCATGAGGACCCTTAACCTGGTCAGCCAGGGCTTTGCTCGGGATTCTGGAGGATTTGGAGATGTTTTATTTAGATCAAGGGGTCTTCAAACTTGACAGCTTTAAGACTTGTGGACTTCAACTCCCAGAATTCCTGAGCTAACATGACTGGAGGAGGAATTCTGGGAGTTGAAGTCCACAAGTCTTAAAGCTGTCAAGTTTGAATATCCCTGTTTTAGATTCTGGGAGATGGACAGGGGGATCCCGGTTTAGAAAAACATGTTGATGGGATTGGAGGGGTGGGGGGGGTGGCGACTATACAGGCTGACTTTAAACATTTGGTTCCTAAATGTCTTAGTTCGTTGCTCAGCTTTGGTGACTGTTAAGATGCCTGGATGCCTGCTCCCAAAATGGCCTACTCCGATATCCTGGTTGGGGAATTGTGGGAGTTGAACTGTAAGCAACTCAAAAGTTGGCTGAAATTGAAAAGCAGGGCTTGTTGGGCAACAGACAAAACAGCAGGGGTGTCCAGCCTTGGCCACTTTAAGTCTGGCAGACTTCAACTCCCAGAATTCCCCAGCCAGCAAAGCTGGGAGTTCAAGTCTGCCAG
The DNA here is from genome assembly GCF_049901715.1 of Pseudonaja textilis. Classification (NCBI taxonomy): domain Eukaryota; kingdom Metazoa; phylum Chordata; class Lepidosauria; order Squamata; family Elapidae; genus Pseudonaja; species Pseudonaja textilis. The sequence goes on from NC_142008.1 coordinate 9,285,187, forward strand.
GCTTAAAGTCATCAAGGTTCAACAACCCGGCCATAGAGGACATTGAAATTCTGAATTCTGAATATGTCTCAGAAAAAGGCTGATAAGGGAGAGAGAAATAACTCTTCCCTCTGTTTTAGTGAGCTTTCTTTGTCTTTTCTGGCCATTCAAATTGCTACAGTTGTTAAAGAGGCCTATTAAGAGTATCAGGATTGCCTATCATCTGCATTAGGAGTGTGTGCTTAAATATTGTGATTTAGCTTTGACACAGTTGAAACTTGTTTCAAATCTGGCTTCTGTTTTGAAATCACCTAGGCCTCATAAAGTAAACACCTGTTTACCAGTCCATGTGGAGAATACTTTTATGATTGTTCATTGTTATCTACAGGAGAGAAATATAGCTTCTCTACAGTATAAATTCAGTTGTTCTATATTGTTTGTCATCTGATCATATGTCATATGTACCTATCGTCACCTAAAATTGACACTGAATATTTTGCTTTAATGTATGTATACAAATTAAAGATATAATGAAGTTGGGGTAAATATTACCTTCTGTGCAGCGTTGTGTAATCACACTTTCATGAAACAAATGCCCATTAGAAATGCATTATGTAATAGTTCCTCTAAATGGACCATCATTTGTTACTGACCTCTAATACCTAAAAAACTTTTCATTCTCATCAAACCAGACACTACATTGCTTTGTGGAATGAAGATAGAATAAATCAGTATGTAAAAAAGTGGCAAGTGGTATAACATCTTTTATTCATATTTGGTGGATTTATATGTTTGTCATCAAATTTTAAATACAGGTAGTTATACTAAAAGATAATGTCAATTTCTCAAAAAAGTGTTCAGGCATAATTAGCATACAAAATATATACATGAATCTATTCAAACAAACTGTCAAGACTTTGGTTCTGGTCAGTAAAGGAGTGAGATGGGATTGTATTTTATTTTCTTGTTTATTTAACCTAAATACTGATTATCCATTGTGGAATGTTGCATTGGAAGAAGATGAGGTTGGTTTTAAAAATAGAAGAAAATCAATTACTTGCACTATAGGGATACTATTCTGATAGCTAAAAATGCAAATGATTGCAAGTTCCAATAATTAAAGAGCACAGTGAAAAAAAGTAACTAACATTAAATGTAAAGAACCCAAATAAGTTGAAGTATTTATATTAATAAACTAGAAAGGATTTTTAAATTTTCCTTTTGGATTCTCACAGTAACCTTCTGGATTAATGTTTGTGTGAAAAAAAGAGTTTTGAATCTAATTTATCCTGGTTTTGGTTGGCAGTTGAATTGTACAGTTGCTTTTGCCATTGATGTGTACAGTTAGTCCTGTATTTATGATCACAGTTGTGCCCAAAATTTCTGTTGCTATGCAAGATTTGTTAGGTGAATTTCCCCTCCCCCCACACTTTACGACCTTTCTTGCCACAGATGTTAAGTGAATCATTGAAGTTGTTAAGTTAGTTGTATCAACATTTTATAAGTTTATCAGAATATAAAATATAAAGGAAAATTTACAAAAAAGGAACTGGGGAGGAGAAAAAGGAAAAAGAGAAAGTGTAGGGGAAAAGGGGGAAAAGGTGGAAGAGAGACTTAGATGTCAATATCTGAAGTTGTGAAGTTGTGAATTGAATCTGGCTTTTCCATTGCTTTTGCTATTCAGAAGGTTGCAAAAAGTGATCACATGACCCTGAGATACTTACTGCAAGTGTTATAAATATGAACCACTTGCCTAGTGCTTGAATTTTTATCTCCTGACCATGGGAATGCCACAATAGAAAAAAAGGGTCATGAGTCACTTTTTTCAGTGCTTACAACAGCCACTAAATGAACTGTTGTAAGTCAAAGACTACCTGTATTTCAGTTTGCTTGGAATTAATGAAGTGGCCATAATCATTATTGTAGGACAGGAAACAAGCTAACATTGATACTGTGCTTGCTAAAACATGTCATAATATTTTGGTGTGGCTGAGATCAATATCAAGATGTGTGAACTGATGGATGATACTGTAATATAATGTGACACAGAAAATACTTTTTAAGATAAGGCTTTCTCAGCTGTTCAGTTGGTAGTGGCATTGTTTCCATGGTATATTAAGAGTGCAGATGTGCCAGCATTCCTAACACTTGTGCTTGCTATGAGTGGCTTAAGGCTTCCTGCAATATCCAAATCTAAAATAGTTGCCATTTTGGTTTGATAGAAAGTGGATTAGGGAACTCAGACAATACAATAACTACAAAAATTGATTAAAGCAGCAGTCCCCAACCTTTCCAGCTCTGGATTGCCGATGGCAGAGGTGGAGGGGAGAGGGAATGGTTTTGTGTGCACCTGTGGCTCTTGCACAAATTCAGCTTTGTGCGCTCACATGCTTGCCGGCCACTTGTGTGGCCCAGTTCCCAACAGGCTGCGGCCCAGGGATTGGGTTAAAGGATTATCTTTAAAAAACAAGGAAAGTTCAAAAAGGGAGTTTCTGCTGTGATATAGTAGATTGTGAATAGTTCACAGTCTACTATATAATATTACTAATATAATAGTTGTGAATAAGGCACTGAAATTGGAAAACCTATTTCTCCTGAATAATACTAGTTCTTTTTTTCTATTCCATGTTGATCCTCATTCAGTGTGTTTTTTACAATCTCAGACTAATGGGGGTGGCCCATTTCATTTGAAATCTCATTGTGTATACAAAAAAGTCATATGCTGACCATAAATATTTGATTTGATTAGCTATAAATGGGCTGTTTGCAGTATGTGGTAGTATTTGACTCATACCACTGTTATGAATGGCTGGAAGGCCATGATCTTGACCCTAGACTAGAGTAAAATAGGAAAGTTTGACTATGTGCTTTCAAGCAACAGGCTTGTGACTCTGTATGAACAAAAAGGCATCTTCAGATTGAACTCAGTTCTGAGTGATTTCATGGACAAGCCACATATATTTCTTGACAATTTGTTATTGCCATCTTTCATGGTGTTTTTCGATTTTCCAATCTAACTTGTACTTAGTGGCATTTTTTGAAGAGAAAAACCTTATAATACTGTAGCGTCTCTTTCCAAGAGAGAAATAAATATTTTTGTTTCACCACATTCTCAGGGGTTTATCAGTTTCTGGTTAATATCAAAAGTGCATATAGATTGCTTGAAAGACATCTAAACAAATTCTACTGAGCGTCCCTTGTTGATAAAATACTGCTTCTGCTGAGTTTTATCAGTAGTGGTAATGATAATTTTATGGTGATTTTTTTTCTCTAAAAAAATTCTCTAAGCACATACATACATTACAGGAATAAAAATTCTTCCTTTATTGAAGAGGACTTGGTGAACATAGTTCTCTCTACTGAGAGAGCAAGTATTTCTATCTTCAGAAGATGCATTCTAAAGTCAAAGCAATAGATCAGGGATTCCCAATCCCCAGGTAGTGGCCTGTTTGAAACTGGGCCACTGGAGAGATGGGCAAGTGTGCGTGTATGAAGCTGTACCCTCGCAAATGGAGGGTGCTTGGGTTCGTGTGCGAAGCAGCACTTCTGCAAATGGAGCTTTATACGTGAACGCAAGTGGCCACCACCTGCATGAGTGCCTGCTGCTTGCGTGCGAATGGAGGATGTATGCACCTGCCATTCGCACAAGTGGAGCTGTGCATGCACACACATATATACTTGCTGCTCACACGCCCCTGCTGGACATGGCTGGCAGGGAAAGATTGGAGAACCATTGCAATAGATGGCTCATATAATTGCAAAAAGTGTGTGATGTAAGCTGCAATATAGTTTTTCACACAGCTGAAATTATTGGTACAATTGGTTCAGTAAAGATTGTAATCCTTTCTGTGGGTTAGGAATACACACACACATACACACACACACCCCTTGTAAAAAGGTGTTTATATAAAAATTCAGTGCATTGGTTCAGAAAAGCATCATGTCTGTTTCTTTTCCAGGAAGAAAAGGCATCTCTTTTGCATCGTACACAGGAGGAGAGACGAAAACGAGAGGTATGATATAAATAAATACAATAAAAAGGAGCTGCTAGATGAAAATTAAAGAGATATACCATGTTAAAATTATGGTAACATTAGAAAGTAATTTTAATTGTGTCATAGGTTTAGAAGTGTAAGCCATCCAGAGTCACTTAGTTGAATTGGGCAGTTATAGGAATAGAACGAATGGATAAAAATGAACACAGTTTATAAAGAAAAAAATGACAGTCTAATGAGAATAGAAATGAACACAAATGAACATAAGAATATTGTAGTAGTGACTTCAAACTTGAAATATTGTGTACATGTGGTCCTCAACTTAAAACTATTCATTTAGTGACTGTTTGAAATTACATTAGCACTGAAAAAAGTGACTTATGACCATTGTTCACACTTATGACCATTACAGCATCCCCATAGGGCATTTGGCAACTGGCATGTATTTATGACAGTTGCACTGTCCTGAATCATGTGATCACCATTTGTACCCTTTCAGTTGGCTTCCAACAGCGAAGTCTATGGTGGGAACAAGATTAACAATCACATGGTTCATTTAACAACTGCAGTAATTCACTTAACAACTGTGGCAAGAAAGATCATAAAATTGGACAAAATTAGCTGCTTAACAACAGAAACTTTGGGCTCAATTGTGGTTGTAAGTTGAGAACTACTTGTATTAAGGTCTTGAATTAATAAACCTATGTATATACAGTACTACAAACATTTATTTCGTCTAAAAATCGGTTTTGAAGCTGATTTTTTTTCATAACACTCAAATTAAACAGCAGCTCATTGTTACTGTGGTCTGTCTTGTCTCACTTGTCTTTTCTAATCTGAAGTTAATGGTATAATAAATAATAGATAAAATCAAGATGAAAAATGAATATTTGGGTTATAGAATAGAGGAATAAGATACTTACTGGGATTTCAGTTTTTCCCATGTTGGCATCTTCTAATATTAAAAATAGTGACATTCCAGCTCATTTGATTATGTTATTATGTGACATTCCAACTCATATGTATTTAATTTATTAGTTGTATAAATAACCCAATGCGGTGAACATAGCTAATGCTCCTGCCTCCTATTTTCCTCATAACAACAACCCTGTGAGGTGGGTTTGGTCTGAGAGACAAAGACTGGCTCAAAGTTACCCAGCCAGCTTTCATGACTAAGGTGGAACTATAACTCAGTTTCTAGCCTGGTTGATTAGTTAAGAACTATCAATCTCAGACTTCCAGTTTGAGCTTCGGTGACGGATTGAATCCGCAATCGTGCGCGGTTTCGATCCATGCTCGCCACTGGAGCACCCTGCGCCAGCAGGATTCAGGGCTAAGCCATCCTGTAGAGGTGGTGAAGAGGGAGGAGACTGCCAGCAGGGTCGAGGAGAGCCGCATCTCTCTTCCTCAGCTGGCCATTACTCCCTTTCCTGAAGGTGGTTGCAGCGGTGGTCAGAAATGGCTACCTCAAAGAAGAACTCAACCGGAAAAGAATATGCAAGAGGAAGATAAGAAGAGAAAGTTTGGTTGACTAGGTTGAACTGAAAAAGCAACAACGTAAGATATCCTGGAATTTGAACTATAAAAAATAACATTGTTCCCAAAGAAGACTTTGAAGCAGTGAAGGAGAGAGGGAAGGGAAAGGATTTGGCTTTTTTTCTCCCTTCCCTTCCTTATACTGACAGCTAAGAGATTTAAGTAAGAAATTGACAGAAATCCACTGTAACATCAATAGGCATTTAAGCTGAAAATAAAATGTCCAAGGGATAATAAAGACTTTTGGATACTCAAAAACCTTTAAAGCAGGAAAGGAGAGAAAAGGAAAGAATAAAAAAGTGGGATCTGGAAAAATGGAGGAGATTGCCTGGAACTAAAAGGAACTTATAGTGAGACCTTAACAGATTCCTAAAAGATACATTCTAACTGAAACTTTGTAACAAAATAATAGAACCCCAGGAAGAGAAAGTGGAAAAAAGAAGCAAGAAGAAAGATAATTATTTGGATTACTTGGTGATTTTTGGATTGTTGGCTTTTGGATTTAAACGACTAAAATCAATCGGGTGGTTGTTTAAAAGTGTTTAAAATGGCATCATTTTTAGAAGAACTGAAAATGGAACTTAAAAAAAATAGAAAGAAGATGCACAAGAAGGAAGAGGTTCTTTTGGCTTCGTATTTCAATTTTTAGAAATGGAGATCTGAGAAACAACAAGAAACACTTGTAGAACAAGAAAGTTGGGACAAAGAAGAAACCATCTTTAATGAACAAGTAACTTTATGTGGGGGGTAAGGAAAGGGGGAAAGAGAGTGAAAAGTTTAAGATTTGAAAAAACAACCAAAAAAAAGAATAGTTTGAAAATAATTACAATATTAGGAAGCAACAGAAGAGAGGATTACAGAAGAGAGAATTAGAAGTAGAGAGACAAGGGGGCAAAAAGGAGGGTGAAGAAGAGGGGAAAGAAGGAAAGGAAAATAAGTTATAAAAGACAGAAACAAGATATAGAGAAACAGGGAAAATGTATAAGGATTGAAACCATAAGCCATATATATGGCTTATGCACCAACGTGCCTACCGTCCCTGTCCTATTGTTTCTTTTATTTTTCTTTTATTTTTCTTATATGTACCCATATCATGTATTCATAATTACACTTATACTTATTATCTTGTAAACAATTGACAAATAAAATAAATAAATAAATAAATATGTATATGTATATATATGTATGTATGTATGGTATTCAGCTTTGTTTGGGTATTTGTATATATATATGTGTATATGTATATATATATGTGTGTGTGTCTGTGTGTCTGTCTATCTATCTATCTATCTATCTATCTATCTATCTATCTATCTATCTATCTATCTATCTATCGTATTCAGCTTTGTTCTGGTATTTTCCCAACGTCATTATAGTTGTGCTTTTAAAGTTGTAGCAGTTTTGGCAGAATCTCACCTGCCATCATCAGGCTTCTGTATTGTGTTCGTCATATATACGTGTGTATGAATATATATATGTATATGTATATACGTATATATGTGCATATATGTATGTATGTATATGTATATATGAACATAGTGTATATTTTAAGAATGTACCAAGCAGAATTCGACTGGAAGTTATGTACTGAATGTTATAATTTTAAAGGCATAAATTGAAGTTTAAATAAGAGTTGAATGGATAAAATTAAAAGATATAAAGGTGTCATACTCCAATTAGTAAGTACAGGGGAAAATTTGTTTACTGAGAAAAGACAATATGAAATTGAAACATGACAGACAAAAGTATGAATATAATGATTAGAAAGACATTGAAACTTAAAAAAGATATATAATTGAATTTAGATATGAGATAATTAAAAATAAACTTGAGAAAACCAAGGGAAAATTATGGAGAAAATGTTAAAATAGCACTCAGATATGGAATAGAACACAAAGATGAATATGAAATTGAGTTTGTGTCTATATGAAGAAGTGATAACCTGGGATCATGCTATTCTCAAAAAAAGATGTTTTATTTGTGTTATGTTTTTGTGAAAACCCAAATAAAATTTATATTAAAAAAAGAACTATCAGTCTCAGAGGCAGGTGATATCAGAGTAAATATCTGAAAACATATCTTGCTCTTTTATTGAAAGAGGGTAATTTCTTTGTGAACCAACTTAATAAGCAGTATAAAAATGTTGTGAATCAATGTTTCTAGGTGTCTGGTATCTGAAAGTGAGAGACCATTCTTTATGCTAAGAGAAAATTAAGTAAGAATGTTTTGAGTGTTTCTGTAGTGAGCACTGTTGAATTACAGTGCATCATATTTTACTGACTTTTGACTTATCACCTTAGGAAGAAAGGAGAAGACTGAAAAATGCAGTTATTATACAGTCCTTTGTTCGGGGATACAGGGACCGAAAACACCAAGTAAGGTTTTTTTCATGATTAGTTTCTTTGAATATTTTTGATATTGTGCAGCAGATTATGTTATAATAAATTATGTTAAAATGAAATTAATAGTTCTCACAATGGTTATTCTACCATTCTACCTATTAATACTGGACTTTTTTTTCCAGATCATGCAATCAATCAGTCTTTATGCAGTTCAGAACTAAATTACACTCAATTTATATAATTACAATATTTAATATAATTATATAATATAATTTTATTAATAAATTAGAAGGAGAGAGTGAATGAGCACAGTAGCTCATCCAATTTCCATTACTCTCTTTTTCAAGAAACATGTACTTTTTCATCCATGAGGGCTCTGTGCCAGATGTAGAATCTAGACATGCATTATATATTGCAGTTAAGTTTTGGAAATACTTGTAGATGACTTATTGGTATACAAAAACATTTCTATTGTGAATGAAGGCAAATACTGTATACGTATCCCAGGATAATGTTGCAGGATCCAATCTGGGTTGGTCACTGGGACCAGAGGTTTAATCTTTGAGCTCTCAGGCTCATGTTGGGGCATGCTAGACTTGTACTGTACCAGAACATGAGTCTTGACATGCTCCAATGAGACATTTTTGTTGAGGTATTCCTGTTAGGAGAATCAGTGCACTCAGGGAAACGTGGTGAGAGTGGTGAGGAATAACACACAACCAGCATACAGATACACTGAATAGTAAAATGTAGGTTTTACTTCCTGTAAACGGGTAAACAAAAGTCCAACAAACAGTCCAAATCATACATGGTTAAAGCAGGTAGTATTCAATACAATCAGTCCAGGGATAATCCAAAATGAAGTCCAGTATCATAAACAAAGTTCAGTAAACGGAGTTTGCTAACAGTTTGCAAGACTCACAGCAATTCCAGCAGAACGACGATCAGGCAAAAGGCAATAGGGAAATGTAAGAAGAAAACAAACCAGGTTTCTGGCTCCATCTTATGGCCATTGGAGGAACCTCAGCCAATCACAATTACAGCACTCTCTTAAAGATACAACAGTATTAAATAAGTATCCTGGTTTATATATTGCCAACCCAACTGTTAGGCGACTATAATTCCTAACATTCTCCCCTTTGGGTAGGACAATATATAAAACCTTACAGTTTAAATCCATATTCCTCAGCAAGCCTTACGTTTTACAGTGCCTTGGGCTTTTGTAAAATGATCTGCAATGTTATTCTCTGACATGCAATACTTCAGTGTAATAATTTTACTTTGAACACATGGTCTCACATTTAGATATCATAGATTGGTGTTTTGATCTTGTCTTTACAGCGAGATTGGAAGCCATCTGAATTGCTGATTGGTTGTCTTCATATACAACAATAGGTTCTTTTATATCAATTCCCATGTCTATCATTAGTTGTTTATAACATACTAAGTCTGTACATAATAGAGACAAACATGAGAATTCAGCCTCCATTGTTGGTAAGCTTAGATGTTTTTGTCGAATAGACCACCATCCAATTAACACCTTTCCTAATAACACTACAGTACCTGACGTTGATTTATGTGTAGGTACATCTGTAGCGAAACTTGCATCGGCATATGCAGTTAAACTTATTTCATCCTTAGGCTCCAAATACTGTATAACGCATAATGCATCATTTGTTTAAGATATCTCAACACACGCTTAGCAGCTTGCCAGTGCCTTTCATTAGACTCAGCATTTAACCTGGCTAATTGGTTGGCACTATATGCTATGTCTGGCCTGGACCAATTACTGAGATAGGATAAGCTACCAATCAATTATTGATAAATGTCTTTATCAAAAACAAGACTTTGCACATCACTGTGGCTAAACTCCTGGCTCATTGGCGTCTTAGCCGGCTTACAAAGTTCCATTTTAAAGTTCTTCAGTAACTGGTTAATTTTATCTGCCTGTGAAATTTTGTAGCCTCCCCTAGTTTTATCTATTTTTAAACCAAGATACTGTTTAATCTCACCTAAATGTTTTATTTTAAATTTCTTTTCTAACAGTGAAATAATCCCAGAAGCTTCTAGATCAGTCTTAGTGATTAATGCTATGTCATCAGTGAACAATAGCAACAATGAAATTACACTATCACTTTTCTTTTTGAATAAACATGGATCAGCCATGCTAGCTGCAAAACCTATCTTTGTTAACTCCTTCACTATGCATTGGTTCTCCCAATGAGCTGTTCAGAGCATCCAGTAGTGGGAGGTGCTTCAGTCTCCCCTTGGATAGGCGGGGCTTAATTACAAGGACGCTCCTCCTCTATGGTATTCCTCCCTAGCTTCCCCAGTTTTTGCTCAGCCTTTGCAGGATTAGGTAGCTTTTTCTTTTGGTTGGCCGGAATAGCAAAAAAGACTCCCCTAAACTCTCCAAGATGCTAAGGTTTGATTCTCTTTCTCTAATTACCTTCTTGAGATTCCTTACCAACTCTGTCAGTCTTATCTAAAAGAATCACCATCGATAGAGCTTCCGATACTTTGTTAGCACCTTCAGTGCTCCAAGGGGGAAGAGAGGCTTTTGCCTCGAACGTCTCTTGCCTTAACACCACACTTGCTTAAACAGACCTCCATATCCTTCACTCCATTCAGCTGGTTATTGCGAATTTAAAGCAGCGCCAGACCGAACAATGAGCCTGACACATGGTCAGTGAATTCTACAGCCTGAGGCATTTCCCCATGGAACACTGCAGGGGGTAGAAGTACTAGCGTTGATACCCTTCCCTGCTTGCCTTTTCGAGACGATGATTTAAGCGGGGGTAGCTGCTGGAGGTTTGCGTGCCAAAACATTGGCCGCCATTTTGCCTGACGTGCAAGCCAGGCAATGTATATTTACTGTGTTAGAATTTAATTTTACTTTTCCACTGTACTTATCTCAATAAGACCCAAAGGTTTCAGACCTGCTATTACAGTCAGAGAGTTTCGGTTGGCTGACTATCACAGTGTATTTCCAGCAATTTTTTCACAGCGAGCACCAAGGCCTAAGTCTGCTTGTGCACAGCAGCTGTAGCAAGCCTATTGTTAAGGTACAAAGCCCTTGGCCTGATTAGGTGTTCTCCAAAATTTTTCTCCTTGTATTCGGTCTAGTTTGGCTCCCAATAATAACAAAATAATACTACTGATATTATTAACAAAATATACATAATAATTTAATATATATGTGTATATGTGTATGTATGTATATGTATGTGTGTGTGTATGTATATATATATATGTGCGTGTGTATGTTAATAATAATAATAATAATAATAATTTGTTCAAATTACTGGGGATTCTTAATTTCAACAGGGTTCCCTGTCCAATCGTGGAACAGGCCCCTGGGCTTGCCAACCGCCCCACGCTGCAATTTTACTTCTCACAAAGATTATCTCTTTAGAGACAATGGCAGAAGGCAAAAGTTCCAGAGCCACTTCCTCAAGAGACTCAACCAGGGCTCACGAGAGATCAAGGAACCCAAAAGGTCCTTTTAAAGCCTCCAAAAAGGATGCCCAAAGGCGTCACCTGGCCATTGAACAGCATATGAGGAGAAATATGAGGGAGACTGAGACGTCTACTACAGTCCCACCTACTCCATAACCAGCTGAAGCCCCAAACCCTCCTTCCCCACCCCTGGATCTGTCCTCACAGTCCAGGAGGGGATCCATCTCACAACCTCACCTTCAGAGCTTGGCCCCAATGTCCGCAGCACGTCGCGCCCCTGAGGCCACATTCATCCCTACAGCGGCCGGGCTTCGTCAGGAGGACATCTTACCAGACAAAGTCCCTGCCAAGATGAGGGCATGGATGGAGCTGGCAATTCAGCAGGGCATCGCAGCAGGAGTCCAACAGTCTGTAGCCATCAGACAAAGATCCACAGTCTCAGATTGTGATTCACAATCTCTGCGATCGGTAAGCAGAATGGATCAACATTGCACACAGGTACATTCCCATGAGTTTTCCATCTACCCAAATGCCCCCCTTCAGGAGCCACAGGTGGAGGATGAGCAAGATGACCAGTTGCTCCAGGTTGAGTCAGGTTCAGGCCATGGGACTGATCTGGCACTGTCAGAGGTGGACCCTCTAGAACGGGGCATGTCCGAGGACGAAGGTCTTATTGCTGACCAACCGATTTTCACGGGCCTGTTTCGTCCCCAAATATTTAAATCGCTATTATTCAAGGCCAAGAATACTGTACGTCTTAACAAACCAACCCCAGTTTTACAGCAAGAGATTTCACAGGATGAGTCAGAAGACCTAATGTTCTCTCAACCTGTCACTGAAGCGGATGTCATTCCAATGCCTAATATGTTTTCAGACCTAGTTCAAAAACGGGACCTCGGCTGCGTCTTTTCCTGCTCCCACTGGATACGATAGGAAATTTTATGATCTGGCCCCTGAATTTGGTAATACTCTTTAATACCCCTGAGGTAGATGACCCCATAGTAGCCTTGGCATCCTCCTCTACTCTCCCAGGTTAAGTGGAGGAGGCACTCAAACCAGAAGAAAAAAGGGTGGAACTAGCATTTTGCAGAGCTCACCAAGCTGATGCGTGGGCCATAAGGACAGCTACTGCCGCATCCTTTTTTACTAGATTTTCCTTAAGATGGCTTCGCTATCGGAGAGACACCATTCCCCATTCCAATATATGAGTGCATCAGGACATTGCCAAGCTCATAGCTGCAGCAGAATTTTCTGCGGATGCAGTGTTTAATGCTGTTAAATTTTCCTCCAAAGCCATTGTCTCTCAGGTATCTGCATGCAGACTACTTTGGCTCAGACACTGGCAAGCTGACACTAAACACAAGTGGAAGCTTGTCTCTACGCCCATCTCAGGCGACAAGCTGTTTGGCACTGCCCTCGATCCACTCCTAATAGAATATAGGAACAAGAAAAAATTCTTGCCGTCTCTTTTTCGGAAATTGGACAATAGAAACCCGCAGTCCTTTCAGAAGCACTCCTTTTGCCCCTTCTACCAGAATTCCTACTCCAACAGATCCCAAAGGTCCCAGGGATATAGGCAAGGGCAACCACCCGAAAGGTCCGACTTTGGAGACAGGTCTAGGAGGGAAGGTCAAAGCAAGAGACCTTTCCGGGGGACTGGAAACAGGTTCTTCTGGCGCCCCAAGTAAGGAATCCCAGGAGATCCCTATTGATGATCGGCTACAATTCTTTGCCGATCAGTGGGAGTCCTCTCCCACCAACTCATAGGTTAGAGACACAGTTAGATTTGGTTTGGCTCTGGAATTCCAATCCACTCCCCTGAACTTCTTTATGAAATCTCCACTGTCTGGAGACCTTGTCAAAAGATCTTTTATGCAAGCGGCTATACAACATCTACTGGAGCTCCTGGCCATTCAACTGGTGGCTCCGGGTCAGCAAGGACAGGGGTTCTATTCACACCTTTTCATGGTTCCAAAGAGTTTGGGGGGTGGAGGGCAATTTTAGATCTAAAACGCCTCAACCACTCTCTGGTATACTGGAAATTTAAGATGATCACGTTACAATCTATCCTACTGGGCATCAGGAAGGGTGATGTTTTAACATCTGTAGACCTAACAGAGGCATACTTGCACATTCTGATTCGGCCTTCCCACAGTAAATTTCTTAGATTTTCCTATAATAATATGCACTTTGAGCATGTGGCTCTTCCTTTCGGGCTAGCATCATCTCCCAGGGCATTCACTAAGGTCTTGGCAGCTCTGGCTGGACATCTCCGAGGTAGACCCATCTGGTTACAGTGTTACCTTGATGACATTCTAATTTTGTCATCATCGGTTAGGCAGTCCAAACTAGACACCCGTTTTACGATACAGGCTCTTCAACATCATGGGTTCTCTATAAATTGGGCCAAGAGTCACTTAACCCCATCAACTCACCTAATTCACCTAGGGGCCATCATAGATACCATAGAAAGGACAGGCAGGAGAACATTAGGCTTCTAGCTCAGGAGATCAGGACCCTTAAATGGGCACCCCTGATCCTGTTATCTAAACTATTAGGGAAACTGATCTCCTGTATTTCTATTGTTCCCTGGGCCCGCTTGCATTCCAGAACCCTACAATGCTACCTGCTGCCCTTCCAAAGGTCAGGAAGAGACACTTTCAACTTACGGGTACTAGTGCCCCCGAAGGTACTCAGATCCCTTTGCTGGTGGACCACACCTGTCATCAACAAAGGTTGCCTATTCAAGGAACCCAACAGAGAGATCATCACGACAGACGCCAGCCTGTTTGGATGGGGAGTGCACTACCAACACCACACGGCACAGGGGCGTTGGTCTGTTCTAGAACAATTGTGCAGTATAAATCGATTGGAACTCAGAGCTATCTTTCTGGCTCTTCGCAGCTTCCTTCCACTAATTCAGTCCAAACACGTTCTGATTCTAACAGACAATGTTACAACGAAGGCTCCTATAAACAAATGGGGCTACCCACTCAGTTCAACTGATGAGGGAGGCAGAGAAGTTGTACCTTTGGGCGGAGGGGAACTTAGTCTCCATCAGGGCAGAGCACATCTCCGGTCTGTCATGCATTCAGGCAGACTGGCTGAGTAGGGCCACTGTCAATCAGTCGGAGTGGAAACTGCATCCATCATTATTTCAAGAAGCGGCCCTGAAATTCAGACAACCAGTGATCGACTTATTTGCCTTACCTCTCAACACACAACTCCTGAGATTCATATTGAGGTGACCAACCCAGAGAGCAGAGAATATCAATGCCCTTCAATGCTGTTGGCGACCAGGTCTACTGTATGCATTCTCCCACCTTCCACTGATCCCCAAGGTAATCCAAAAGCTTCTGGAGGAGAAAGTGGAACTGTTACTAGTAGCTGGGCGCCCATCAACTAATCGTACTTACAATGCCACCTGGAACATATTTTGTAAATTGTGTACTAAGTTCAATATTGACCCCACTTCTCCATCAGTGGCACAAATATTAGAATTCTTGCAAGAGGGTCTGGACCAGGTCTTTTGCCTAACATGGCCCCTGATGATTCACTGCTTACCCAACTTGGGATCTTGACAAGGTCCTTTCTGCTCTCACGAAGAGACCCTTTGAGCCTCTGTGGGAGACGATCCTTCACTTTCTAACATATAAGGTGGTGTTTTTGATAGCTATCATGTCAGCAAGATGAATTTCTGAATTAGCCGCATTGTCAGTAAGAAAGGACCTCTGTGTATTTTACCAGGACAGGGTAGTTCTCCTCCCAGATCCAACGTTTGTGCCGAAGGTAAATTCAGCATTCCACAGGGCACAAGAGTTGATTCTCCCAAACTTTTGCTCAAGTCTATGAGACCAACTCATAGACTTGAATACCAATGGCATCAACTTGATGTGAGACGTATCCTACGCGTTTACTTAGATCATACAGCTGCTTTCAGGAAAACGGAATCTCTTTTCATTTCTTTTCAACCTAACACCCAAGGGCGCAAAGTTTCTCCTTCTACAATTGGCAGATGGTTGAGGGCCACGATTGCCAAAGCATATAGGCCCAATCACTTTCAGTATCTAGAGGCATAACGGTGCATTCCACAAGGAGTGCAGCAACATCGGCAGCATGGGCCATACAAGCGCCAGTAGAAGAAATTTGCAGGGCAGCAACTTGGGCTTCTCCATCACCCTTCATCAGACACTGTAAAATTGACATCTTTGCTTTTGCGGAGGCATCATTTGGTAGGAGAGGGTTGCAAGAGTCCACAGAGACCAAGAGGGACCATTGATCCAGACAGCATCCCTCCCATAGGACAGGCCAAGCTTTGGTGTGTGCCTCTACTGGATGCTCTGAACAGCTCAGGGGAGAAAGGGTACTTACCTGATACGCCTGTTCTCCGTGAGCTGTGAAGAGCATCCAGCCCCACCCAATTCCGTCTGGTGGGGTTTCTATTCTGGACAACTCTTAGATAGGGTGAAGAACAGAAATGTGTCCACACTTCTGCTTCGCCAAAACTGGGGATGCTAGGGAGGAGTACCGTGGAGGAGGAGGAGCATCCTTGTAATTAAGCCCAGCCTATCCAAGAAGAGGCTGAAGCATCTCCCACTACTGGATGCTCTTCACAGCTCATGGAGAACGGGCATATCAGGTAATTACCAATACCCTTTCCATTCAAAGCCTGATTGCTTCAAGCCATATAGACTTTTAAAAATCTCCAGCAATTGGTTTTGTTATCACTTTTTATCCCCAAAGGCTTCTTTAAATATATAGTATGTTGCAACGGTGCATGAAGATATGTCATCTCCACATCTAAATGGTTTATTGTGGATTTTGTTTTTAGCTGCCCACACTAATGCTGCTGGTAATGTGGTAGCCTTCAGACCTTATTGTAGTCCTTGGCTGACTGATCGAACCCTTGTGCTACTAACCTGGCTTTATGGGTAACAGTCCCATCTACACCTGTCTTAATTTTATAAATGCACTTGCACCCTATGCCATGCTCACCTGGTGGTAACCTGACATTTTCATATACCTCCAAACTTTGTAAGGATTTCAGTTCCTTATCCATTGCTTCCTGCCAAGCAGCCTGATCCTTAGCAGGATACAGTTTCAGATCATTATAGTTCCTACTAACTGGAATACTATACTAGTCTGATATCTGTCTGGTAGTCGTGTTACACGGGTTGAACGTTTAGGCAATTCAGGGCTTACTGGTGGACTCTCCTGTTCCATCTGCTCCTGTTCTTCTACCTCCTCCTGTGCCTGTTCTTCCTCTTTAATGGCTATTGATGGTTTAACTATCTCATCATTAGGGACTACTTGGGTGTCGATAACAGCATCATTGTTGGATTCCTGTTCTAGTTTATTCCACCCAACGTGCTCAAGAAATTTAGCACTAGTGCTACAGTAAATATTAGCTGTGCCTGGATCCCAGAATGTAAATGATCTATGGTTGGCCTTGTAACCTACGAAAAATAATTTCCTAGCTCTATGTTGCCCTTTAAGTCTTAGTTGTGAGGGAATATGCACCCATGCTGGAGCTCCAAATGTCTGTAGATAACTTAAATTTGGTTTTCTGCCATGCCAACGAGTGAATGGCAATTCACCAGTTACTGTGTTCACATTGTTTAACGCATGGTTACTATACATTATGGCTTCACCCCACAGTGTTTCAGGCAAATCTGAATCAGATAACATAGTGCAAGCCATGGCTTGTAACGTTTGCCCTCTTCATTCTATAAACAAATTATGTTGTGGCCTGTACGATGCAGAACCCTTATGCTCGATACCAATCAATTTCAACATCATTTGGAATCTATTATTAATAAACTCAATCCCATTATCTGTAACTAAAGTAATTACCCTACATTTTATTTTCCTTTCTGCAAATCTTAGCCAGTTAAAGACATGTTGAAACGTTTCTTTGGTCTTAAACCCATTCAGTCTGTTTGCTGGAATAACCTTGCTTTTCTCCTGATTACAGGCATTACAGTTTCAGTAATTGGTACAGGGTTTTAATTTTACTCCCTCTGACAATTCTACAGTTTGTTTCAGCATTTTGAAATTAATGTGCCCCAGACGTCTATGTAGCAAATGTATACATTCGTCATGTGGCTTAACATTGTTATAAACCTAGTTAGCCATCTGCAACTGGTGTTAGGAATGTAAGTCACCTAACAGTTGGGTTGGAAATATACTGCTCAAAAAAATAAAGGGAACACTTAAACAACACAATGTAACTCCAAGTCAATCACACTTCTCTGAAATGAAACTGTCCACTTAGGTAGCAACACTGATTGACAATCAATTTCACATGCTGTTGTGCAAATGGAATAGACAACAGGTGGAAAGCAATAGGCAGTTAGCAAGACATCCCCAATAAAGGAGTGGTTCTGCAGGTGGTGACCACAGACCACTTCTCAGTTTCTATGCTTTCTGGCTGATGGTTTGGTCACTTTTGAATGCTGGCGGTGCTTTCGCTCTAGTGGTAGCATGAGACGGAGTCTACAACCCATACAAGTGGCTCAGGTAGTGCAGCTCATCCAGGATGGTACATCAATGCGAGCTGTGGCAAAAAGGTTTGCTGTGTCTGTCAGCGTAGTGTCCAGAGCATGGAAGCGCTACCAGGAGATAGGCCAGTACATCAGGAGACGTGGAGGAGGCTGTAGGAGGGCAACAACCCAGCATCAGGACCGCTACCTCCACCTTTGTGCAAGGTGGGACAGGAGGAGCACTGCTAGAGCCCTGCAAAATGACCTCCAGCGGGCCACAAATGTGCATGTGGCTGCTCAAACGGTCAGAAACAGACTCCATGAGGGTGGTATGAGGGCCCGACATCCACAGGTGGGGGTTATGCTTACAGCCCAACACCATGAAGGACGTTTGGCATTTTCCAGAGAACGCCAAGATTGGCAAATTCGTCACTGGCACCCTGTGCTCTTCACAAATGAAAGCACGTTCACACTGAGCACATGTAACAGACGTGACAGGGTCTGGAGATGCCGTGGAGAACGTTCTGCTACCTGCAACATCCTCCAGCATGACCGGTTTGTCAGTGGGTCAGTAATAGTGTGGGGTGGCATTTCTTTAGGGGGCCGCACAGCCCTCCATGTGCTTGCCAGAGGTAGCCTGACTACCATTAGGTACCGAGATGAGATCCTCAGACCCCTTGTGAGACCATATGCTGGTGTGGTTGGCCTTGGGTTCCTCCTAATGCAAGACAATGCTAGACCTCATGTGGCTGAATTGTGTCAGCAGTTCCTGCAAGACGAAGGCATTGATGCTATGGACTGGCCTGCCCGTTCCCCAGACCTGAATCCAATTGAGCACATCTGGGACATCATGTCTCGCTCCATCCACCAACGCCACATTGCACCACAGACTGTCCAGGAGTTGGGGGATGCTTTAGTCCAGGTCTGGGAGGAGATCCCTCAGAGACCATCCGCCACCTCATCAGGAGCATGGCCAGGCATTGTAGGGAGGTCATACAGGCACGTGGAGGCCACACACACTACTGAGCCTCATTTTGACTTGTTTTAAGGACATTACATCAAAGTTGGATCAGCCTGTAGTGTTTTTTTCCACTTTAATTTTGAGTGTAACTCCAAATCCAGACATCCATGGGTTGCTAAATTTGATTTCCATTGATAATTTTTTTGTGATTTTGTTGTCAACACATTCAACTATGTAATGAACAAAGTATTTAATAAGAATATTTCATTCATTCAGATCTAGGATGCCTTATTTTGTGTTCCCTTTATTTTTTTTTTGAGCAGTGTATATAAACCACAATAGATACTTTAATACTGTCTCTTTAAGGGAATGCTAAAATTGTAATTGGGTGTGGTTCCTCAAATGGCCGTTTACTGGAAGTAAAAACCTACATTTTACTATACAGTGTATCTGTGTGCTGGTTGTGTGTTATTCTTCACCACTCTCACTACGTCTCCCTGTGTGCGCTCATTCTCCTAAAAGGGGAATTACCTTAACAACTGGTCATCATGTATAACATATAAATCATTCTCTAAAGTAGTAGTAACACTTTTACCCTCTTTCTCTATTATACAGTTATCTCCCCTAAAGGTTACTACATAACCAATATTAACTAAAGCCCTTACTGGTAACAAATTAAATTTCAGTTTAGGTATATATAACAGGTAAATGCTCATTTACACATGAACAATATGCAGTACCTTCACCAGATGCTTTCATCTTCCATCCATTTGCTAATGATACATGTTGCTTACTCGTGGACATCTTTACAAACCTCTCTCTATTTCTAGTAATGCACTGCAATGCTCCTCTATCAACTACCCACAAATCATGGTTTACAGTTGAATTGCTAAACATAGCTAAATTAACATTCTTCTTAGCCTTCTGGTTATTACCAGTATTCTGTCATTTGCCCTTCTTACAGAATCTAGCTATGTGTCCCCTAGCCCCACAAGAAAAACATTTCCTAACAGTATAGGCAGTTGAAAACAAATCCTCTTCTTGTGGTTGTTTCTCTCTCAGTTGGTTTCTATCCAGCCTTCTTCTTGCCTCTTCTAACAATCGTCCAGTTATGTCAGTCAATGTCAGTTCATTTCTGGTCAGGACTTCCAGTGAAGATACATAATCATCATACCTTTCATCCAATGAGGAAAGAATGATGTAAACCTGATGCAGCTCTGAAAAAATCAGTTCCTTCTCATGTAGCTCTTGAAAAGTTCTTTTCATGAAGTTCAAATGAGCTAACATATCTCCACCTTTCAGAAGACGTGCTCTAAACAGTTTACGTGTAAGATGTATGTGTGCACCTACACTGTCACGAACATAAATCCTCTTCAAATTCTCCCAACATCTAGTAGCAGACTCTTCTCCACGAATATGGACTAGCTGCTGGTCACTCAGTTTTAGTCCAATTATACAAAGAGCTCATTCGTTGTTCCGTTTAAAGTCAGCTAACTTTTTGGCATCCTCATTATTTGGATCCCAAGCATTTACATCCGATGGATCCTGAACTGCAGCCCCTAACGCTTCCCTACGCAGAAGTAGACTGCACTTCATAGACCAGGAAACATAGATTGATCCATCCAACCGGGTTATCAGTGATAGACTTGTTGACGGGTCTTGTGCCATCTTTACCAGGACAGTAACCCACAATTAAACAGTAGACAGCTGTCTGTATAGAGTACTGTGTATTCACACTAACTCTCAGTTATCTGAATCTGGTATGTACTGGGCCCATAACCAGTGTTGAGGTATTCCCCATTAGGAGAATGAGCGCACTCAGGGAAACATAGTGAGAGTGGTGAGGAATAACACACAACCAGCATACAGATACACTGAATAGTAAAATGTACGTTTTGCTTCCTATAAACGGGTAAACAAAGTCCAACAAACAGTCCAAATCATACACGGTTAAAGCAGGTAGTATTCAATACCATCAGTCCAGGGATAATCCAAAAATGAAGTCCAGTATCATAAACAAAGTTCAGTAAACAGAGTTTGCCAACAGTTTTCAATACTGACAGCAATTCCAGCAGAACGAAAGGCAAAAGGCAATAGGGAAATGTAAGAAAACAAACCAGGTTCCTAGCTTCATCTTATGGCTATCGGAGGAACCTCAGCCAATCACAATTACAGCAGAGGCAGAAAACCTCTGAATTCTTATGGACCTAAGAATTAGTGGATCTAAGGTCCTGAGCAGCTGAATTTTCATTATTGTAAAAGTGAAGGAAAATTATAACGTCACATAATGATTTAATGTAGAACATTTGTTCATGGAGAAAATAGTACTTGATGGACTTTTGCAAAATTAATGTATTTTTGTTGTTAATCTCAGTATGGTAAAATGAGAAAGCAAGTGCCTGTCACAATAGTTTTCCACACATTTTATTATTCTTTTTGCCATAAAATGAACTCTGATTGTCTCCTTTAATACATAGGCAGCTTTTATGCTTGTGTATGGGATTTGGATGAATTGTGTCCATTCTAAGATTGATTAAATGACAATAGTGCTATGCAGTCATTGCTGATTATTTATATCTGAAGCTGTTGTTCAAATATCTCCAAATTTTTATTGGAACATTTACACATAGTATTGAAGCCAAAGGTATGAAAAATAAATAATATGGAAGATGACATTCTTATATTCATAAGAATTTAATAATTTGTAAATAAAGTTTTAGTTGTTGAAATGTTGCCTGTATAATTAATGACTGATTTATTTCATTAGCTTTACTTTTATTTTTCAATTTTAAGTATGCTCTTCAGAGGAGTGAATTTGATCGCTATGCTAATTTAGCACAATCTGGAGGAAGTTGCTCCTCTACCATTGGAGCAAACCTGACTCTCTTAGTTCGCCAACTTCTATTTTTCTATAGATATAATGAAGATTCCAAACGTTTGGTAAGTAGTTATAGTTCATTTTGTTTTCTGTTTTGGGGTTGTAATCTCATTTTTAATTATTTTAGGTGTTATTAATATATAAATAACTTCTTGTTTGTTTGACCAAGAAAAGAGCTAGACTTTGGGAACGCAATTTTTTTTGTTGCTAAGAGCCTGGCGTAATGATTGGAGAAATAGGAAAGGGGGGCAGAACATGGACACCGAGAATGTGTCAGGCTATACCTCACTATTAGCAGAGCTGTTTTTTTTTTTATTGAGCTTGGATTAGGAATGTAATTCTATTTTAGAGTTTATATTAATTTTTTGTGTGTTCTTGATTTTGGGCAATTAAAGCCTGAGAAAACTCTGGAAGTTAGATCCAGACTTGCACAAGACTTTCATCTTGTGCAAGGAAGCTTTTCCTCATCCCCACACCTGTTCTTTCATGTTTTTTATATAAAATTATCATTTCCCTACTATGGATAGAGCTGAGGCTTCCTCTGTTCATTTTGTTTTTGGTTTGGTTTGGTGAACCTATGCCACATGTGCTGGAAGTAGAGAGCTATCTCTCCGAACATTGCCAGCCATTGCTTGTTGTTCTTCTGGGTTCCAGCGTGCACACGCATGCTGGCCACTGGTCATTGTGTGCGTATGCATGCTGGCTAGCTAGTCTTTTTGCATGTGAAGATGCCGGAAATGGAAAGAGCAGCTCCCTGGGGCACATGCGTGCACCGGCCAGCTGGTGTTCACGCATGCATGCGTGTAAGAAACTGGAAGATCAGGTGGACGGTGCGCATCAGGAAGCTAAGCTTCTGGTTTTCAGTGCTCCCATGCATGCATGTCAGGGAGCTGATCTTCCGGTTTCCAGGACCCGCACTCTCCCATTTCAGCACTCAGTGCTGAGAAGGTTGGCCACCCTGTACTATATTCTGATAATCTTAAAATAGTTGACATTTCATCTATGTGCAAAAGCTCCGTATAGGTAGTCCTTGACTTATACCATTCATTTAGCCATTTGAAGTTACAATGCAAAAAGTGGTTTATAACTGTTTTTCACACCTAATGCCGTTGCAGCATTTCTATGACCATGCAACCAAAATTTAGACATGCCACTGGCATGTATTTATGACGGTGGCAGTCCTGGGGTCATGTGACTACCCCTTTCTGACAAGCAAAGTCAATGGGGAAACAAAATTTACTTAAAACTATGTAACTGACTTAAATGCAGTGATTTATTTAAAAACCATGGCAAGAAAGGTTGTAAAATAGGGAAAAACTCAACAACTATCTTGCTTTTCTGGGCTCAATTGCCATAAGTTGAGAACTACCTGTAGTTAATCATGAGAAACAATATGTGCAATAGCAAAGGATTTTGGATTTTTAGAATTGCCTAAAGTTCCCCCTACCATGCCTGTGCGAATAGAACCTCTGTCATTATCCAGTTTTTCATTATTTCTATTAAATATCAAAAACTTTGTTTACTAGCTTTGTTCTGACAAGTAGAAGTAGCTTAGAACTTAGTGAAACAGGAAGCCTCCCCCTTTTTCCAGTACTGTCCATAGTTTTATATATAATTTTATTAATTGCAATTTAATTTTATGATTCTGAATTACATGTTAGAAGTTCATGTTGTGTAATTATTCATCTTTCTTTGCATTTTTAACATACTGAAATTTCGAGTAAGAATGGAGGATTTCAACCACATTGTGATTAAAATTTGATCTTTGTTAGTTTGATTTCTTTTCCACAATGCAAAAATAACATGATTATAAGGTTTTTAAAAAGCAATATTTTATATTTTTAGAGCATTTTCCTACTTTGTGGATTTTTTCCCTTTCCAGATATGGATATGCCAAAATTTGATTAAACACAATTCACAATTTGTGAAGCAGCTTGATGGTCCTGACAGATTTACATGCTTATATCAGATAAAAAGGCTGTTGGGCCTCTGTTGCAGGTAAGCGGATATACAAAGAAATGAAGATTGCTGTAAATTAATATATGTTCCATAAATTTGGTTTCTGGTATGATATATGTGGCTAATTTGAAATATAGGTGTATCATAGAATGGCTTATGTTTTGGGATTCCCTATTTTTCAGATAATTTTTGGTACTAATTAACATGAAGGAAATTTTGACAATTCATTATTGTCTACCTGTACTCTAATAATTAATTTTCATTGACTTCATTTTAAGTTTCCTTCAGAAATTAGGTATGAAAATGCATTTTATTTTACTTTATTATAAGAATTACTGCAAGGGAAGCAATGCTATAATTTGTAAAATAGGTTTTCTGTTACAGATTGCTACAAAATTGTAATGATGACAGTCTGAATGTTGCACTTCCTATGAGGATGCTTGAAGTATTTTCATCTGAGAATACCTATTTGCCTGTTTTACAAGATGCTAAAAATGTTGCATCAATAATTGAACAAATCTTGCACTACGTGATTCAATATGGTAAGCATAGTGATTAGTTTTTAGATCTATATTGAATGTTGAACTATATATTTGTTGAAGATACTTTGTAATAATTGCGACTAGTATATAGCAATTAAATGAATCACATTCTGTCTTTTCATGCACCATTTCTAAATTAAAAACTGCATGCTTTAGTAATCATTGTATAATGAAACCTTCTGAACTTCCGGGTGTTTTATAACTAGTTTTCATTTTTTTAAATTCTTAGTTTTTTTAAAAAAAATTAAAATTTCACTATGACTAGTGCTGCAGTCTTAATCGTACTCTATATCTAGTGAGTATGGCTGAATTAACTCTGTTGAATAAACAGGCTTATAACTGGGTTATTATTTTGCTCTGATCTCAAACGATGAAGCCTATCTTATTAATTGCTTTACTGTGCTTACTGCAATAGTAATGCTGAAAATACTGCAGTTATCCCATTGAAATGTATTGAATGGCTTATCATTACTTTAAAATAAATCGGCAGAAATGTTTTGATACTGCCTTTATTAAGTTGTCCTTTTCTTTTAGGATACTACAGATCTCTTTATCTCCTAATAAATAACAAGCTTCCATCAAGTATTGAGTATTCTGATGTCTCTCGGGTTCCTATTGCAAAAATATTTTTAGAGAATGTTCTGAAGCCATTGCACTTTAATTATAGTTCCTGTCCTGAAGTTGCTAGGTGAGGATTTTATGTTATGGGAGCAAACTAGTTTAATATTTCTGCATATTGTCATAATACAAAGAAAAGCAGTGATACTTCAATGGAGCAAGCATAGGAAGCTTGTAGAATAACTAGTTCAGATTTTTTGAACAATATTTTGATTTTATTGCTTGCTTGTGGACTCATAAAAGCAGATATTCAGAATAGTTTTGAGCATAACATAGCATGTAGAATTAATAAAAAAATGTCCAATGTTAATGGTAAAACACATGCTGAGAGCTGTAACGTGATTATATTGCAAATAACCCGAAAGGTTGCTAAATTTTCTTTAATGGCAATTGTAAAGAGAATATGAGTCTCATGCTGGAATGAATAACTTGGTACTTATATTGTACTTGATTAAGTATTCTTAAATCTTTTATTGATTTTATCTTGCATTTGTTAATATTTCTTTATCTTATTTTTGTTTTTGTAATGTAATGGCTTATAGATAGACTTAAAGCTGCACAGAGTTGTCGAGAGCTAGGCAAAATGAAAGTTTAATTAAATTATTTTTAGTAGTATTCCTTTATCCTTGTTTTATCCTAGTTAATTAATTATCCTTTGATAATTAATATAGCTAGTCCTCTACTTACAACCACAATTGAGCCCAAACATTCTGTTGCTAAGTGAGAAATTTGTTAAATAAGTTTTGCCCCATTTTACAATCTTTCTTGCCATACTTATTAGCTGAATCACTGGAGTTGTTAAATTAGTAACATGGATGTTAAGTGAATCTGGCTTCCCCATTGATTTTGCGTGTCAGAAAATCGCAAAATGGAATCGCATGACTCCGGGACACTGAGACTGTCATAAATAGGAGACAGTTTCCAAGCATCTGAACTTTGATCACATGACCATAGGAAGGCTGTAATGGTCATAAGGGTAAAAAACGGGCATAAGTCACTTTTTTTGGTGCTATTATAACTTTGAAAGATCACTAAATGAATGGTTGTAAGCCGAGGATTACCTGAATTGATCATAAAACCTGCTGACTTTTCATAAATTATTAGAGACCTAGCCTTGTGCCTAGGACTGGGGCCCTGTGTATGTTCAGAGACTGTCCTCTGCAATGGTATTTTCATTTTTCATGTTTTTATTTAAAAAGTAGCTTTAAAATACTTTAGAAAGTATTACTTCACAGAGAAAGAAGTGGAAGCTTGGAGCCAACTTCCAGCAGAGGTAGTGGGTTAGTCAGTAACTGAGTTTAAATATGTTTGGGATAAACACCTGTCTATCATCTGACAAAAAAAATAAATAATAATAAATAAATTAAAAAGAAAACAAAAACCTCAAGGACAGACTTTAAGGGCCACTAGGTTTTTTTTCTGCCATTAGTTTATTATGTTTCTATTTTATTTTTAATTTTGTTGAGATGGGTTGGCCACATAAATTGATCGATTGATTGATTGAATGAATGGTTTAAAGCTGCCCAGAGGTATTGAGTGCTAGCCACTTGTAAGTTTAATTAATTAATATTATTACATGTGTTATTAGAGACTATGTTCTTTCTTTACTGCAGGCAACAGGTGTTTGCTGCTTTTACAGAAGAGTTCCTGGCAGCACCTTTTACAGACCAGATATTCCATTTTATCATTCCAGCACTTGTGGATGGAGAAACCTGTTTTCCCTACGAACTCTTTCTGAATGCACTATTATTCACAGAAAGTGGTCATTTGAGGGAAAGCGAGAGAGCTCCTTGGCTTTTTTACTTTGTTTTAATAGCTGGAGAAACTTACTTAGGTATGTAAAAGTCTTAATCCATTTTAAGTATCTAATCTAAAACAGGACTTCTCAATTTTGGTATCTTTAAGACAGCTGTGAATTCTGAGAGTTTGAAGTCAGCACATCTTAAAGTTGCCAAGATTGGGAAATCTGCTCTATAACATGCAGTCATTTGAAATGGCACTTTGCTTACCATCCTGTGGTTCTTTTCTTACAAGCCACAATGCCATTGTAGCTGCTAGAAGATATGAGGACTTCCCTGGGGTTTTCTTGCAGTGTTCTGACCATATGTATGCTGAGATGACAAGAATATGCTTATTTTTAAGTGATTTTTCTTTAGTATTTGTGTATTCTACAGAATGGGCTTAATTATGTTTTCCTTCATAGGTTCTCTTTCAGAAGAAGGGCTGCTTGTGTATTTGCGGGTGCTCCAGTCATTTCTTTCTCAGTTACCTGTCTCAATGTCAGGTACAGATTGTCAGGACTCTGCAAGTGATTCTGAAGATGAAGAAATTAGTAAGATGTCATCCATGCCTGTAAGCTCCTTATTTCCTGTTTTAGATAATATAAAGATCTTTGTGGGCTTCTTTCTTCCCAAAACATTGCACAGAAGAGGTGAGAGATAACATAAGAATGATAAAAGATGAATGTGTCAGGATAGATTCCCCAGAAATGCTTCATTAAACCACTCTGTCGATGTAAAAATTCATGATATCCATCAAAGGCATTCTTTGGAAGAATATTGCCCAATGTTTGCTTAAATGCTAAAATGGTAACTACAAGTGTATACATAGGTGCACGCTAGTTTCATGGGTCTTTACAATGTTTCATGGGTCTTTACAATGAGTACTTAAGAAAGATTCCCAGAGCAATCTTAGTATAAAGGCAGAAATGTACTTGTATGGATGAAGGAGATTTGGGGCCTTTACTTGAAAGGCCCTTTAAAGGTATTAGTCTTTACTTTTAGTTAATTCCAGCAACAGTCTCTGCACTATCTTCAGAGGTAGCCCTTCCTTTGATACCGTGCAGCAGCCTGGGAAGTAAATGGGACATAAATAACATTGGCTACACATCAAATTGTTTCAGCAGCTGCCTCTAGTGGAAAAAAATGGTAATGGGAGTTGCAATTATTCAGGCACTTTTGCAGATCTAAAGTGCACATATTCTCTTGTTAATTCTTGAAAGAGAATTTCAAACGACTAATAATGTATTTAAATGTATTACCACATATATAGTGTTTTGTTTTTTAGAAGAGATTGGATAACCATTTGTCTAAAATGGTATAGGATTTCCTGCCTGAGCAGGGGGTTGGACCACCAAGGTCCCTTTTTTACTATTCTGTTCTGTTCCGTTCTATTCCGTTCCGTTCCATTCCTGTTCCTATTCCTATTCTATATATTCTATAATCTACTCTGTATTCTTACAACTTTTTTGCAGTTGATGTTTAGATGCTCAAACTTAAAATAAGGCTAAGCATTGACTAAGGCAATAGCATTTCTCATACTCATTGATTTCTTAGGAAGGATGACTACATCATATGCATGTAATCAAATGTGTAAGGATCTTTTGACCAGTTTTGCAGAATGGAGATTTAGAAGTGGAACAGTAAAATAATAAATTAATATAAAAATGAAAAAAGGGAGCTACTATAATCACTCTTTTCAGTAGTCAATTACTTCTGACGGATGTCCTTGAAAGTTGCTTCTAACAAATATTTTTGTAGAGCCAGTCTAAAAATTATCTGCAGGGGAGCACATGAAAACAATTGTAAAATCTATGAAGGTTTTAGAAAGGATTCAGTTTCGGGGAGAAAAGTCTTGAAAGGATTTGAATGTGCTTTTTTAAAAGTTTGGACTTGAAATAAACATGATATCCTGTCAACAGCCTACCAAAACAGTGGAATATAATAACTAAGAATGTCAATTTTTTGAGGGTGGAAAGATGGCTTCTTTAATAATAGTCATATACCTGCTATTTTAGGTCAAAAGGAACCATATTCTTTCTCGGAAGAGGAATTTAAGTACTTCAGCTTCAATTCTTCAAGCGCTTCCTGCATATTTTTATTATTAAAGTAATTGTAGAATAATCTATAATGGCACCATTTAAACTTGATCAGACTTCTTTGCTATAAATTTGAGGGGCTTCTATTCTTCCTTTCTTTAAAATACATTATAGTACTTTATTTTATATTACCTTTGGTTCTGCTGATAATTGGACAGATTATATGTTTCCCTATATTCAATGGAATAAAAAAGTAAAAAGTGTAACTATATTTGTGTTGGTACACAGTATTCATTTCCAGATGTTGCAGAATGCTGACAATAGATTTTACATAATTAGACATGTCGGTTGCAGTCAATATTGCAGAAGTCACATAATATTTTGTAGTTTATTATGGGAAAGAATGGAATTTTAATGAGGGGCCTGAATTTACAGTTGTTTAATATATCCATCTGTAGATTGTAAATAAAACCATCACTTTACTTTGTATGGATTTAGAAATGCCGTTCTTACTTGCTGATTTCAAATAGTGAAGAAACATCAATGTTGTTCAAATCTGATAACTACTAACTGACATGCTATTCCATATATTATTTGCTGGAAGTAATCTATGATGAACCATGGTGGCATAATGGTGAGCAGGCTAACTCACTGCTCACTGCCAGGAGTTTGATTCTGACTGACTCATGGTTGACTCAGCCTTCCATTCTTCTGAGGCTTGTAAAATGAGGACCCAGATTGTTGGGGGCAATATGCTGACATTTGTAAACTGCTCAAAGAGTGCTGTAAAGCACTATGGAGCAGTATATAAGTGCTAAAATGTAATTTCTCTATATGTAAACTTATGGATGTACTTTATTATGAACTTCACTTTGAAAACTACCTGAATTGAAGGAGCTTTTCTGTTAAGTCCTGCTTGCTTGCTTTAAGAGGCTTACTCCGAAGTATTTTCATGAATTATCTTTGATTTTGAAATAATTCAGGCTGACCAATTAAAATGTAGCCACCCCGCTTTTTTAATTTTACAGGGTGATGGAAGAATATCAGTCCAATATATAACTGAAGAGTGTCTTTCAAAGCTGGACACGAAGCAACAGACAAACACCTTGCTAAACATGGTTTGGAGAGATTCAGCTAGTGAAGAAGTCTTCACTCTGATGGCTTCCATTTGCCATACATTGATGGTGCAGCATCGAATGATGGTGCCAAAAGTCAGGCAAGTGTAAAAAAATACATGAGTTCATGTACCTAATTTATTACATTGCAGATATTTTGATCCACTCTTCTATGTTTCTGTAACAGTACTTCTTAGTTGATCTGTTTTGTGATAAGGTGTTAAGTGAATTGATTCCCAATAGTGTAGAAAGTGTAGACCTCTAAAAAACTGAAGACTGACAAATATGCCATTATTTTGTTTTCAGAAATACAATTATATTTTAAATTTCTTTATGGTTCTAAAATATGAGCAGTGGTAAATGCAAAGTTAATGCATTCATTAATACAACATGCCTGCCTGCCTGCCTCCCCCACCCCCTTCTCTCTCTCTCTCTCTCTCTATCTGTCTATCTATTAAATGTATACAGCTGCCCTTCTCTCCAAAGGCAGTTCTGGGTAATGCACAACAAATAAAACAGTCAATATAGAACAGATAAAAATCTTAAATATAGAAATAAATAACATTACTATCCCTTTCCTTATCAATTTTTAAATTTGGGTTGTGGTCATAATAAAGTTGATTATGCCTTTTAGTTTTGGAATGCAGTGAAGCACAGTTAATTCAAACTGCTTTGTAAACAGTAGAGGAAACAAATTGGTACTCTCTGTTTAACTCACTTCTGTTTATAGCTTTTCAAGGAAGTAAGATGTCATTGAACCTGTGGTAGTCTGATTAGGTAATTAGATCTTTGTCAACTAATACATCAGGATGTGAGATCAGGAGGTCATAGCAGAAGCTGAATGACCATGCCTGCCTTAATTGCAGTTAGTCTATTGCTTTGAGCAGTAATTATGAAATTTAAATGCACCATTGCTTTGACATGAAGTTTATTGATGAATTGTGCAAGAAAGTTGATCAGATGTCCCTGTGGTCTTAAATTGCACATCTGTAACCTCCTTCAAGGAGCTATGTTTGAAATCCTGCTGCTCTTTGCATAAATATATTTTACTGAAGTTTCTATGTTTTAAAATGGTTCTTTTAAATGTGGCCATATCTAAGTTGCCTGTAACAGGCTTTGTAAACTGATAATGGCAAATGTAAGTTTGCATATGGTTTTGGATATGTGCTAACATTCAGTTTTCTATAAAATACATAAAATATTATCTCCCATTGTGGTTGTCCACAGTTGTTTTACTCCCCATTCCCTTTTATCTTGTTTTGTGACCTAAAACATAATGTTGATGCATCAGTCTATCTGCTTGTTACTGTTAAGCCAGAATTTCAGGAATGCATGTGTATAGTCTTGGGCAAAGCAAAGCAGTGGCTTTGTTATACCCTGGTCTCTCAGTCATTTCCTGAGTTGACAGTGTATTGATTGATTAGTCTTATGTCCATATCAAAAATACATCAAAAATACAGAATATAAGTCCAGAACAACAGAGATAGAAGGAAAGTACAGTAATAAAATACATATGTGATAAATACAAATACCAACATTCTGAAAAATACACACACACACACACAACCTCTTTTCATAAGTAGAAACGAGTAATGCTAACAAGAGGGTTAGCATTACTGGTCTTTGAATGCCCCCTTGCAACACCTTCTTGATGCTCTTGATTGCTACTTGCAGTAAGTGACAATCCATTTCAAGTTTATATTCAAGACTGCCCCTAATTGCAACCTCTCACTCCTTGAAAGTGTGCATTAACTCTGTGGTTAATGTTGAGATTTACATCTTGATTATTGCGTAACCTCTGAATAATTACATTTCGTTTGCTGATTTAGTGGCAATACATTGCTATTCTTCCACTCCCACTTGAGTGATAGATGACTTGATGGAATTTTGGCATTGTAGCTACAGTATAAACAAACACAATCTACTTCCATGTGTTTGGTGAGTTTTATGGTATCTCTGGGGAGCAGTTGTATATCATGTAAACATTTTCAGCTTGAAAATCACATTTAAAAATGTATCATGGAGTAACTCTTGACATTTAAAAATAATAAAGAAATATTTAAAAAATTTAGAGTGCATTTTATTTATTGGTTCAGGGTTCCCAGAGGGACATTGGCAGACAAGCAGCGTTCATTTAAAGTTGTATAGTGATGGTTTTCACTGAATTATTTAATCTTATGTAATTGCAGTCACATCTGCTTCCTTCTACCTGTGACTCTTTATTGTTTAAAGGAAGTGTCAAAATATTCTGTCCTCCTCTAGTGACCTCTGTCCAGCTGTACAAGCTGTCTTTGTATTGTATTCTCTTCATTAACTTAAATGGTCTCGGTGGGAAACCAGACCCAATTTATGGCCTAAATTGAAAATCTTGCCTTTAAGTAATTAACTTATAGCAATTCCTCGACTAAATAAAGCTTAATGGGTCATTTAATCTCTCCCATTCTACCAGCAAGAATTTGACACTTAAAAAAAAAGAAAAGAAAAATTAAGCTATTGCAATTTGGCAAAATATACATAAATCATAGGTATTTATTTATTTATTTGTTTATTTATTTATTTACTCCCTCACTCCCTCACTTATTGTGTATAATTAGCTTGTCTGTAGGATTTTCATAAAATGCTTACTGCATATAAAGCATCATCATTTAACTTTTAAATCAAAATATATATCATGAAAGAAACAAAACCTATAAAATGTCATTTGGTATATGCACAACCTGATGTGTATATAATTTCTCTCCACTTAATCTAAGATATTTGTGTTTGTGAGTAATATTTCAATTAGATTATTGAAGTTACAAAATATTTGATTCACTGTCAGCAATGAAAAATTATAAAAATATAGATAATACTAAATATATTTTAGTATGATACTCTTTTGTAAGCTTAATTACAAAAATAAAATTGTATTGTGTGTTTTATCAATAATTGGAAATTCCAAATGAAAAGTATTAGTATCAAAAGTACCAAGCAAAAGTACATAAATAGAAAATTCTTAGTTATAAATACATAGTCATGGAAAGTTTGAATTAAACATTGTAAAAATGTTCTAGAGGATCAGGATGCGTTCAGCTACAAAGAGGTTTACGTATGTGATGAATGCTATGAATTTTGCAAGGAAAATTGGGCATATATGGTTTTAGAAGAAGATAATTAGAACATTTAGTATGATCTGGATCTGCTTGATAGATTTTCAAGGTGAAAAGCAAGACTTGTTATTTTGAAAGCAGTAAATTTTTTAAATTTCTTTTTCTGTCAGCGGATGTGGTAATATTTATTGCACCTAGACCACACACTGACTATCAATTAGCTGCCTGATGCAATTTAATGCTGGATTTGACCTGTAAAGCTCTTTATGGCTTGGCATCTGGCTGTATTCAGGTCTGCATGCTCCAAGTGGAATTGGCCTGACCCTTTAGTAGAGTCCAGGGAGAATCTGCTCCTCTTTGGGGAGGTAAATTGCTGAGGCCAGGAGACATTGCTTCTCAAGGCAAGTATTGGTCTCTTCAACGGGGTCTCCCTGTGGAGATCAGGCTGCCCCCTCCCAAATTGTGACTAGATTGGGCTACTTCTGCTTTTATGCTTAAGCTATTAAAAATCTTTTTTAAAATTAATATATGGTTTTATGCCTGTCATGAATATTTTAAATTGCATTTCTTTATATCATATTAACTGCCAAGAATCCTTTGATTGAGGAAACATATGAAAATGGATGGAGATAAAGGGATAAAATTCAAAATCATAATATAACATTCATATACTTCAGAAGAGATTTGTGATTTTTCTCTTCTAACATTAATGGTCTCAGTTTATTTCTTCCATATGATATTTTGACATTTCATATAATCGTAATAGGTCTAAATGTATAATACTTAACAATGACATGTCATTATAAGCATGATTAAAAACAAGTTACATTTATAATTAAATGTAATAAAAAAAATTCTATGTTAATTTGGTCCAACTTTTGGTGTTATTATTTTATATCATCTTAAAATAACTTTACAATTACAGTAACATACCGATATAAAATTGAATTGATTCTGATGATTTGTGAAACATGAAAAGGCACAGTTTACTACGGTTATCTCTGTTTTTATTATGATGAACACTGGTTTTCCTTTAGTAGAAAAGACTTTCTGTATTGATATGATAAACTAGCTGGAGGACCTTGGAATATTAATTAATATTAATGTCTAAGAGTGGTAACTTCAGGTAATTTTGAAAGAAAAGTTTAACAAAGATATTTGGTAAAATTTATACTTTGTCTTTTTCCTTCTAGACTTTTGTACAGTTTAGCTTTCAATGCCAGGTTTTTGAGGCATCTTTGGTGTTTAATCTCAGAAATGAAAACACGAATGATTACTGGGTATGTATATAGTTACTTTATAAATATAGAAAATATTCATATAGAGTAGCATGTACTGTATTGACCAAACAGTTCCAAAATTACTCCTCAGTAAAGGCTAAAAATGATAATTAATTAAAACTGTGACTATTTCAGTCAAAAAAAAAACCCATTAGAAAAGTGCAAGCGATTTGAACTTTCGGAATTACTTATACAAACGTAAGATACATTCCTTTCTGTTATTCCCTTTCCTTTTTATTTTAGTTCATATTTTAATGCTCAGTTTTGAAATTTAATAAAGATATATATTTAAAAAGATATGTACTTTAAGATATTTCCTTGTATGCATGTGAAAGAAAGAGAAAGTGTCTCTTCTATTTTATATACACCACTTAAATATGGTGTGAGGTTTTGGGGAGGTTTTTTTTTATCCTTACTGTTGAGATGATTATTGGCATGCATTTTTAAATCTATTTTAGCAGTCACCTGCTTTCTATGGAAAGTGGCAAAAGCTCACCTTTCCTGGTAGACGGATAGCGCTCAGTTTTCCTTGAAAATGAAACAAGTGTATGCTGGATTTATAGTGTGATTTTGTCTGCTGTTATATCCTCTAAATAAAATTTCTGTGTCCATCTGATAGCTGATTAAATAATAAACTTTTAGATTTCCCCTTGTTTTCCCAGTTATGCTTCTGAGTAGTAACTGTCTAGAGAAAAATACTATGTTAATAGGTCTGTACAATGTTAACAATTATTTCATCAGAATTTATTTTCAGTATTTCATTAGGTGTAAATATTACTTACTGTACAACACATTTAAACTTAAATTGGATAGACGGCCTTGAAATACTATGAAAATATAATGTGGCTTCTAAAAGAGGATATTTCAGAAAAAAATCCAAAATAATCTAATAATCATTTATTTTCCCACCCAAGCCATAGATACAAGTGGATAATAGGGTTATAATTTTTGTTTTTTTGTTAAGGTCTATGGTGCCGCTCCTTCAAGTAATTTCACGTGGTTCCCCAATGTCGTTAGAAGATTCTAGTCGGATCATTCCTCTCTTCTACCTTTTTAGCTCCTTATTTAGTCACTCACTTATTTCTATCCATGATAATGAATTCTTTGGTGACCCTATAGAAGGTAAGGGCGTCATCACCTGTGGATTTTCTCTCAGAACTCATAATAACATCATTATAAATATTCATATTAGATGTCCTCCATTTGAAAACATAAAAATGTTTTTTTAAATTTTTTTTGAATATACACTTTGAATTAGTTAATATTTTATTGTTTAATTGTAAAAATTGCTTTGTTCTCTTTGTATTTTAATTTTCTAATCTGGAAATGGACACAGGTTATAATGTAAAATACAAGGTTCGAAAAGGTCTACAAAACAGATGAGCCCTTAAAGGTAGTCCTTGGGTTACAATGGCAATTTGAACTGGAATTTCTATGGCTTAGCTGAAGTCACCACATTACCACATTGCTTAGTAGTGGCAATTCCTGAAGCTTTGGTTACTGTCATTAAGAGAGAACCATGCAAGTTTTAAGTGAAGATTTCACATGATCGCAACTTCTGACTTCTTGCTGGCTTCTCCGTTGACTTTGGGGAATGTTGCAAATTGCACTCAATGTAAATGCAGCTCACTGCAACATAATTGTGAACTGGGCACTGAGCACCTGAATTGTGATCATGTGACTGTGGGGACATTGTAATTGCTGGAACTCTAAGCAGTGATTATAACCTGAAGACTATCTCGGATTAAATATAGCTTCCTAGAAAACTTTTGCTGTCTTTCTTTTGGGGTCTTCAGGCAGGCAGAAAATAAAAAAGAGTTATGGATCTTCCGGTATTTTGCAAATAGGCTTGTTGTATAGATCTGGTTTAAGGAAATCATAAGATGTAGTTAAGTTGCTGCTGAAATATCTCTGTTAATATGATAGGCAATGTTTATTAGATTACACTGGGGCGAAGAATAGGCATAGATAGATTTTATTATTTCAACAGTACAGGGACAAGCAAGTATCTTCTAGATATTTGGATTACAATTTTAATCCAACCCACGTAGGATGGTTGATAGCAAGGCATTGTGAGAATAGCACGTTCAAAACTTGAGAAAGAATCTTTGCCTATACTATGATATTTGATTTATTAGATGTTAATTCTGCACCATTATTGTATATTCATATTATTTTATCTTTTGCTTAGAATCGTAGCTTGGCCACAATGCTAAACCATAAAGTGGTTGACTTGTTTTTGGATTATTGTGATGAATGAATTCACACAATGCAAACCAGACCACCATGGATTGATCAACAAGCTATACTTCTAAAAAATCCTATTAAAGTACTATGTGATAATTCAAAGAGCACAACGCTATATTCTTCAGTGTGTCCTTAAGCATGTTTTGTATTTTCTACAGTTGTAGGTCAAAGACAATCATCAATGATGCCTTTTACATTAGAAGAACTGGTCACGTTATCACGCTGTCTTCGCGATGCTTGTTTAGGAATTATTAAATTGGCATATCCAGAAACCAAGCCAGAGGTTCGTGAAGAATATATTGCAGCATTTAGAAGTATTGGAGTCACTACAAATACAGAAATGCAGCAATGCATCCAAACTGAACAGAAGCGGTGGATTCAGCTCTTTAAGGTATACAGGGTTGATTCATAGAGAATGGCTCAAAAAGAATTTTCTTTTTTCATTCATATGGAGGAACAGGTAATTGCAGATCTAGAGGGAGAACATTTAATTTGTTATGCAATGTCTCCAACTCTGATTCTGTCATAATTTTCTTCAACTTTGATGCTTTTTGTTATGATATGTACAGAATTACCCTTGAGTAACAAGGATATGCACATGGAAACGTTTATGAGAGTAGTTATGAATAATTATTCAGCCACACACAGATACACTAAATTGAGTTAAAGTTTACTTTAAGAAATAGCACAGTCCAATAAATGGTCCAGGTCATATACGTTTTACAGTCCAAAGAATATCCAATTACAAAGTCTTCTTACCAGTTGCCTTTGTCATTTACAGTAAACAAAAATATCAAAGTATAAGCACAGCTTAGATAGCAACAGAATGTCAGAGATACAGAATATCAGAGAAACAGAATGTCAGAGAGAGCAAGCCATGATCTCTAGCTCTCTCTTATGGCAATTCACAATACAATCAACCAATCGGAACATAGTACAAATCAATACAGTAACTTTGTATTAAAGCTACAAACATACATTGTTGGATTCCTAACACTTTTTATGTGCCTTCAGCTCTCAAAATTCTCAGCAGGCTTGCTGGCTGGGAAACTTTGGGTGTTGAAAGAGATTATGGTAAAAATGTGTTCATATTTTTTTAAAGAGTGGATTTCTTAAGAAGCTTCTATGTCAAAAGAGAATTTAAAATGAAAATTTAAGCTTTTCGGATTTAGCAGCTGATATTTGATATGTATTCAAGAGGTTCTTGCAGTTTTTAAGAAACAATTTGGCCTTTGCAGAATGGATTCCAATGCATTTATTGTCACATATTTATACATAAGATATTTAGATCTGAATATACTGTTCTCAGGATAAAACTTCAGAGATGGAAAACTAAATTACCACAGACCCTTTGTTTTAAGGGGAAATGTGCACATGTTCAGTATGGGTTCAGGTGAGGTTACACTCGTGATCCTTGATCCAAGCTGGCTAATACTTGGTGAGCTTCATTATTTCCTCACAGCATACTTCAGGTCTTTGGATAATTCACTGAGATCCTTTGGGAGCTCTTACCCTATTAAATATATTAGTAATTTGGTCTGTGATGTCATGTAAGCCATTTGAGCATTTTTAAACTTCTAAAATTGAGGAAGCTGATAGGCAGAATTAACATATTAGAAGAGCTGCATATTAGACAATTACTTGTATTTTTCCCATATGGAGGAGACCTTGGGGAAGGAATGGATAAACCAGTAAGGGAGGACGAATGGCAATTCAATCTAGAGAAGGAACGAGAAAGGATGTGAAAATTATCCCAACGTGATTCTGTTTGGTATAAATTAGAGAAGAGAGAAATTCTGATAGACTTTTAATTTTATAATTACCACCTAGAGCTGTGATGGCGAACCTATGGCATGCGTGCCGGAAATGGCACGCAGAGCCATTACTGCTGGCATGCGAGCACTTGCCCCCAAAACATGTATTGCACATGCATGCGTGCCGCCTGCCGAACAGCTGATTGTCGGGTATCTGGTACGCATGTGCAGGGGTGCTGCGCTGCACAGGAGACGTGCGCATGCACAGAAGCATGCGGTGCATGTGGGGTTCATGTGCACATGCACAGAAGCGCAGGTCACATGAGTCACATGGGTTGCTCGCACATGTGCAGGAGGCATGGACCCCCTGCACGCATTGCCTTCCGGGTGATGGCACACGAGCACAAGCAGGCAAGCACATGCACAATGATTGGTACAGTAGTCCAAAAAGGTTAGCCACCACTGGCCTAGAGTAATAAAGTAGGATTCCTGGAATCTCTATGGTGTCTGTTTCTTGACTGACCTAATTTGAACAGTTGGTATTACCATTTTCTAAAGATTGTCCATGGCAGCTAAGATAGCTCAAAAATATTTTTGAATTAAACTTTTCTATAATAATCACTATATGTTTATGTAGTTTATTATTTTCCAACCTCCCAGTGATACACATTAAGGCTGTAGGGTAGCAATTCGGGATATAACCGTTTCATAAGAGAGTGCTTGACTTGTCATGAAATGTCTGCAGCAAACACTCACAGTCAGCTAAAACTACTCATTAAAGGAGTGGAAGCAGAAGAAATGCATTTTCCAAATTAAATGCTAGATTTACAGTCCGTTTAATACCAGCGACCTCTTGCACACTAATGTTCAGTTCGAGTCATCAGCTGTTCCTTTAGGTCTTTTATCACTGTTTTTGTCAAGCTATCTATTTAATTGAAAGAAGTTAATTGAATGAAAATGATCAACTAAGCTTGTATTAATATTGCTAATGGAACTTTCTTCTTGGCCACGTTTGGAGAAAAATGTCAAGTTAGACTTTAGGAAAGACCCATTAATGCTTGCACTTAACCTGATGGGCTAATTAAGGAATGCTTATTCATTCTACAAGTCTACAATAGCTTCTATCCCACCCATTTTGTCTGATTTTTACAAAACATTTAACTTATGAGCAATGAACATTATAGACATTAGTAGCAATGAGAGTAGCTGATAATGTTTTGATTGTGTTGAATATTGTACAAAAGCAGGGCAAGATACTATGGAGATGTAATAAAAAATTGCAATTTTAATTACTTATCCATTTGTTATCTGGTAAAGTTTACAATCTCTGAATATAGACCCAGTATGCTTACATATTACAGAAATGTGAAGTGCTCTGGTGTTAATGCCAGTTTTTCTCAAGCTGATGTCCTCCAAAGATATTGGCCCAATGGCACATGATGGCTGGGAATTTTGGGAACTTAAATCCAAAATTCTTGCTATAAACACAGTTTGTGATGTGCTGTGCATCCAGCGAGCTTACTGTTTTGAAATCCGCAAGATGAGCTATATTTACTTAGAATATTACCAGTAAGTATAATTGGTCAAATCTGAAAAAAAAAACAATGTGTGGAATGATGAATGGTATGCAGCAAAAAGTCAGTTGTAGAGTTAGTAAATATAAAACAAAAATTAGCACGTGTTTGTGTTTGTATAATTATTTTGTTTTGTATGCATATTTATTAAAAAATTGAGCTGTGCAAGATTTGTCTCAAAATATATTTTGAGTAGCATGAATAATTTCTGTAGTATGTGTATACAGAAGAAGAGATGCAAATGAAACATATAAACTTTAATGTTTGCTTGTGACAAAATAAACGTTCATCTTTCAATAATATTCATGTGATTCACAACAAACATATTTGAGAAGGTCAGATATGTCCTATCTGTAGCGGGTAAGTAGACAAATGAAAACGAATACATATTGGTTATCTAATAGCAAGTCCTTTCATGATGATCTATTTTTTCCTTTTCAAAATGTGTGTACAGACTTAGTTATCACAAAAAAGAGTGAAAGACATTCTCAATCTTTAAATACCTCCTAGTTCTTCTCAAATTAATTACCTTCAAATGCTTAAAACTGCATATACCAATATCATGATTATTTTATGGGATTAGTGCAGTCAAAATGTTAGCTAATGTTTATTGAAGTTTACAAAGGGTTAGATATTTATGGATTTTTTTTTACATAAATGCAGAAGAAGCCATGTTAAAGCTTGTGGAAATTAAGCATATAAAATTACCAGTTTTTAACAGTATTTCAGAACAAAATGTACTTTGCAGTTAAATGCCACCACCAAAATGAATTGCTTTTGAGTCCATTCATCTTAATGGATAATCTTGATACAATGTTATATTTAATAATGGGATTGATTATTTTAAGGTTGTGTTTCAGTTTTGTTCACAACTATTTTTTAAAACATAATTAGTATTATTAGAAAAATGCGGAAGACTCCTTTATCCTAGCAGTGGATAGACAATGGCTAAAATGATGATGATGAACTAATTATTAACTTTGCCAATACTTAGTTTAATTATTTAAATAGTTGGTATTTTTTTCCATAAAATTTGTCCAGTGTCTGGGATAGTTGAGGAACATACTTGATTTTGACCCAAAGTTACAGAGGGGGATTTGTTCTCTATGTTCTGGAATCAGCCATAATGGCTAGGGATCTGGGATGTTGAAACCCAAGAGATCTTGTGAGAATCTGATTGAGAAAAAGTGAGCTCCAATCAGATTCTCCATCTGTTAGTCTCTCTCTTTCTCACATACAGAAATTTAATATCTCTGTATTAGATACAAATACAAATTCTGTTTATAGTTGATTCTTGTTTTCTGTCTTGCTGCATAAAAATACTTCATAATGGCTGTTTTAACCATCTAGGTAATCACTAATTTAGTGAAAATGCTGAAATCTAGAGATACAAGAAGGAATTTTTGCCCACCAGATCATTGGCTATCATTACAAGAAAACATTAGAGCAGATAAGGTAATATAGATTCCTTTTTATTTTAAAAAAACAGAGCTTTTTTCATATTGAATTTACACATTTAAGCTATTTTTATATCTAAATGTTGGAATTTCTTAAAAATTAACATGCATACCAAATAGTTTACTTTTAAGGTTTCAGCCCAAGACATTTAACCATCATATTTAATGTACTGCTAGGTTACACAGCTTTACGTGCCATCAGCCAGACATGTGTGGAGAGTGAGGAGAATGGGAAGGATAGGACCCTTGCAGTCAACTTTGGATGGTAAGAAATGGTTTGTTGTTGAAACTAACCTGTGCAGGAGACAGCTACTCAATATCAGATTTGGTTGCAAATTGGGTGCATTTCTATTTTTTATTTAAATAATGGTATCTCTCTGAAAAAGAGACTAATCTTTCTCTAAAAATGACCCATGAAGGTCTTAGAATGAAAAAAGATGCAGTTACAATGATTGTGTGAAGATGGATGCATAACAGTGTCCTTTTGAT
This sequence comes from Pseudonaja textilis, assembly GCF_049901715.1. Lineage (NCBI taxonomy): Eukaryota > Metazoa > Chordata > Lepidosauria > Squamata > Elapidae > Pseudonaja > Pseudonaja textilis. Next base: position 9,326,760 of record NC_142008.1, read on the forward strand.
TTGTTTAATTCCACTTGACTCCTCATGAGTTAAACACAATTAGTGTGAAAGAGTCATTGACTTGTATGTGACCACGATACTTGTGCTTTCTCATTTACTTAAAGGCAAGCTCTTTTGTTTCTAAATGCCTTATGTATTGATGACTCAATCCCATATTTCTCTTCAAATAAATAACTGTTGATGGGGCAGTCTGGATAAAATTGACTAATTGGCTAGAATAATTGAACCGCTGAAGTTTACCTTTGCTGTACATGCAGTTTCTCTTTTCAAAATGCTTTTAACCCGTAGTGTAATCAATTGCCTATCTTGACTAATTGAAAATGTTTGCTGAAAATTTATAAAATGCTTGCAAGTTGAAATACCAAAAATTGCTGTTTACTGAAGTTATCGCTCTTGCAAGGTTCATTTTGCAATGAAGATATTCTTTGGAATTGATCTAATTAAAATAACTTGAAGATTAGAAGTGTAACATTTCTTGCCAGATTGTTCTTAAAAAAGAAACCAGACTTTTTTTTGCAGTTTACCTTATTTTAGTGATAATGCACAGCTCTTTCAGGAATATTTATCATTGTTCCACATAGTCCTTGAATGTGTTTTTTGATATGCAACATTCATATTTTCAAAATAATTCTTGTTTTGAGAAATTTCATTTTCAGCTATTCTTGTGGGCTCACACTGTTTTTGTTAAGTTTACTCTTCACTTTCCTTTCACACTTCCCTTTATTTTACATCAACTCCCAGTGTCTTGATTTACATTCACAATTCATTCTAAAGTTCTGTTGCTGTACTAAGATAGCCATTTAAATGACTTTTACCCCATTTTATGACTTTTCTTCCAGAATTGTTAAGTGAATCACTCAATTGTTAAGTTAGGAACACAGTTGTTAAGTGAATCTGGCTTTCCCATTGACTTTGCTTGTCAAAAGGTTTCAAAAGGTGCTCATGTGACCCTAGGAACCTGCAACTGTCGTAAATATGAATCAGTTGCCAAGCATCTTAATTTTTATCATGTGACCATGGGAGTACTGCACTGCTCGCAATTGTGAAAAATTGTCATATCACTTTTTTCAGTGCCCTTGTAATTTCGACCAGTCACTAAACAAATGGATGTAAGTTGAAGACTACCTGTAATTCAAACTATATGGAGAACTCCAGGTTGTCCATTCCTGCTGTATGTAGTATTGTCCTCATCAGTTGAGGAAGAATGGAAAAGAGCATATGTACTACACAATAAAGCTAAATTCTGATTTCTTTGTTTAAAAGTGGGACTGGATCCAGCCCCTCTTTCTGTGTCGGAGGAGCGACAGCTTGCAATATTGACAGAACTGCCTTTCGTGGTTCCTTTTGAAGAAAGAGTAAAGGTACTTTATCTTTTTCAAACCTTGTAATTTTTAACAAAGTTTTAAATATTGCTGAAGTATATTCTTGATAAAGGTGTGCATAACATTTCAGAATTGAAATGTTTCTTCTGTTCTTATTTCTGCTCTGGTGCTGCTATTTTGAAATTACTGGCTGAACTTGAAGATATTTTTATGTAGTCAAGACCAGTCCATTTCAAATTCGGAGCAACTATTTCAAATTTTAAATATTTTGAATTTTTGCTCACCAATTTAAGTCTTGAGCTATGTACGCCATGGAAGAAAGCATACATATGTCTCTTGCCCATAGGAGATTGATTGCAGAACTTTTAGTGAGGGCTAAATTTTGCAAGCTCAGCATCTCAGTTCCATGGTTGGAGGAGATTAGAATGTTTTTGTATCTTACTCCAAATATTAAAACCAGCCTGAATTAGTTTAATATAATTTTTGTAGTTAAAGTGACTGTGGTATTGAACAGTACCAATATTACATTTGTATTAGAAGCTTGGTTTTCTATTCAGTCACAAAGGTAGCCTTTAGATCAAGAAAGATTACACATTTTTAAAAAAGATTTTTAAAAAAGGTGTTTCGAGCTACAGTTCTTGCATCGAATTGCAGGTGGAATTGTGTTTGCATTTCTTGGAATTCAGTTTGCTAATTGGTGATGTGTAACCTTTATTGATCTAAATACTACCTTTGTGACTGGATAGAGAATTAAGGTTCTAACACAAATATACACCGCACCCATTCATATGTCATTTTGCATGTAATTGAGCAGAAGTCATGAGAGCGTTTGCCATTCATTGGCACGGCAGGAAGTATTTGTAGAAAATGGTGGCTGCAGCATTTTCAGTGGTAGCAGATAAAAATGGTATTAGCAAATGAGAAACTGATAAATATCACCCAGTAGAAGGAAGTAGGGAATCTTGGCCAATCACAGCCATGAAATGATTTGGTGAGTTCTATCTGCAAATCTTAGTTATCTTTTGTTGGGCTTCTGGAATAGTTTGTATTGATTTTTTTTAAAAAAATCTAGGTCATACCCATACATTGTTTAAAATTTTGTAATTTAGATTTTTGAGGATATGAGTGATCATCGTATGAACTAGGTTTTATCATCATTTTCATTTAAAAATTAACAGCATAAACTTCTGTTGATGCTACAGCTTTCAGCTAATTAGCAAACTGAATTCCAAGAATTGTGCTGCTGTCAACATGTACTTATACTATAAGGGAAATGGAAGATAGTTTCATGAGAGATATAAATCACTGTTATTGAAAAGGACATTGATAAATATAGGGGAAATGTATTGCTTATTTCATGTGGAAGTATTGGAAGTGGCAAGAGTCTTGCAACTTTAAGTTTTTGTTCATGTGTTAGCTTCTTAGTGCAAGCTTTTCTATGTAAAGGCATGTAAAATACTACTTGAAACAAAGTCTTAATATCTTAGCTCTATGTAATGAAATTGAAATGCTACTGAATTGTATTGAAAATCCATACTTTAAGTGTAATTACTTTCCCTTTCATGACTTACTCCATACAAGATTTTTCAAAGACTGATCTATGCGGACAAGCAGGAAGTACAAGGAGAAGGTTCATTTCTGGATGGAATTAACGTTACCATCAGAAGAAATTATATTTATGAAGATGCATACGACAAACTTTCTCCTGAAAATGGTAAGGTATTTATAAATTGATCAAATGGTTTATCTTGGGAACTATAAATTTTTTTAATTGGAACACATAGAAAGCTTAGATTGGGGGATATTAGACAGAAGACTGATATGTTGTAACAAGTTGTAAAACTTTAAACATTCTATGTGTTTGAGAGGTTTTTTTTTTAAAAAAGAGATAATAGTTTACAATGGTGGAACTATTTTATAGCAGCATTTTAAAGCTTTTCTTTTAGATTATTAAAAAACCTGTTGGGTAATTAATCTTGAACAGACAGAATATTTATTTACTAGAAATTATTACATTCCACCTTTTCATAGAGGAGAGCTAGGTGACATGCATAATGCTGCAGCCTCAGATTTTCCATGCAACAACAGCTTTGTGACATGGTCCAAGTGAGCATGATGATGAACCTGAAATAATCTAGGCATTTCCACGGGTGGGGTGGACTAGAATTTCCTGAGTCTTGGAGGTTTACTGCTATATGTCACTGGCTTTCTACTTTTCATTACTCAGATTTTCACTATCTGATTTATATGATGCCATTTATCTTAGTTCCCCCCCAAAAATAAAGTAATCAGAAAATTTGTGAAATCTGTAGAAAAGTCAGTCATGAAATTAAAAGCTTGTTTGAAACCCTGGAATGCATTAAAATACAGATTGATTTATATCTATATAAGGAAACAGACATGATTTATCTGTTCCTACAATCTTGAGTAAAACAGCAAATTTACACTAAATGTTTTAGGCTGCTTTTAAGGCACAGTTAGAAATTATTTCTTGCCATAGTCAGATCTCATATTCTTGGTAGCCAGCTTTTAAAGAAGATGCTATCTATAGGAGGAAATAGTTGTATGAATGTTAACAATAATTTTAACAGTTGAACTATTTTCTTTAGAACGTTACAATAAATTATTTGTAACGGAATGAAAATGGCCTTGGAAAATGGGGGGCGAGGAAGAGATGCTTATAACGATTTGTGAGAAACAGACAGAAAAAAAGAAACTTGGGAATTATCTGCTGCAATTTATCAGGCAGTATAAAGACAGAACCGGAAATGTGTACTTTCAAAGTTTCAAGATTGATGTAATTTCTTCTCCCTCCATCTTCCAAGGTCATTCTCATATTCCATTACGGTATTGCATATTCTGTGGGTGTAAATTCTCATCTTATGTGAATGTGGGATCCAGAATCTCCTGAAAAAGATTCTGATATTTACCAGACTAAATGTTGGAACAAGTTACTAATGGACAAATGAACTATTCTGATATATTGGAAAAAAATTGGATAAGAATATTGGCTTAGTTTTCTAGATGAAAGGGAAATGACTCTGGAGCAAAATGTGTGTTATTTTCCTGTGTCAAAACATTTGGATAGATGTATACATGTTTTAAAGGTCAAACAGTACTGTACAAAAATATGTGGAAGCTTGAACAGAAAACTAAGGGCTAAATATAAAACGTATTAACATAGAAGGAGGATAGATATAAGTTAAGACTAGTTAGTTGGTTGCTTTGTCATCTTCTTTGATGTAGCCTCTGCATGTAAATTCTTAGCGTAAAGCATAGATAGAAAATGGATGCCTCCAGGTATTTATAGACTATGGCTTCCACCAGTCCCAACAAACTGAGGAACGGTCAGTGTTCTTTAAGGTTTAGCCAATAGAGTTGGAGGACCACAAATGAATATTCTAGAAAGGAACTATGAGCTTTGAAGAAAAAACTACACTATATGGCTTTCAATTCATATTTCAGGAGTTAATATTTAATTTTTTTGGTTGTAAATTGTTTTGATTTGAACTAGGAATGAGTGGGGTGGAACTATAGCAATATGCAATTTTCCGTGTTGCTGAGAGTAAATGGAGTTGGTAGGTTTAGATAAATTTAAATACTATTTGATGTTTGCACAATCAATGTTTTGTGGATTTGGATGTATTTGTAATTATTATATCCATAATTTATTCTATAGTTTTCCTTTTATTTCTTCAGAACCTGATTTGAAAAAAAGGATTCGTGTTCATTTACTTAATGCCCATGGTCTGGATGAAGCTGGTATTGATGGGGGTGGAATATTCAGAGAATTTTTGAATGAACTACTTAAATCAGGATTTAACCCTAACCAGGGTTTTTTTAAAACCACTAATGAAGGATTGCTTTATCCAAATCCTGCCGCACAAATGCTTGTTGGAGGTTCTTATGCACGGCACTATTATTTTCTTGGGCGGATGCTTGGAAAGGTAAATAAATGCATGAATATATAAACTACTTGAATGCCGCAAAACACACACTGTGGTCGGTCAAGATTTAGAATAAAGTGGGTGACACAAGCAGGTTTGTATGTATTTCTTTTTTTTTGTTTCAAAAGATACATAGATTTTTATGTTTATGTGCTGTATTTTATCCCTCTGACAATTATGAAATTATTCATAACATTTTGAAGCAAGCACAAGGGGAATGCGAAAGAAACAGAAATAACTTTTTTAAGGAAAATTATATCTTGCATTTGTATCCATTAGTCTGATCTTTCCCTAGTAGTTATGCTTTTTAATAGCACTTGAAATGCTTGTTACTATCCAAGTAACAAATTGATAAAAAGGTTACTGAGTCTGTGAAAAATTTTAAAATGAGAAAAGTACAGGCTGTACAACTTGTTTAGCATGTTCAAAGACTGTATCTGTCTAATAATTTTGTTAGTAATTATAAAACATCAGAGTAGATAGGAAGAGACCTTGAGTTCTTCTCCCTCTTAGCCACAAAACCGAGCTGGGAGACTTTGGGACATTTTTACTCGTATTATCTCAAGATTCTATTTATTATAATACTTTTATTTCTATTGTATTTACAGCAGAATGGTGCACATCACACACCCATACAGTAATATGAAAGATGACAAAAAATAATATAGAGAACACCATCTGTGAATCAGAAAAAAGTAACTGCAGCTTAGAAAAAAATGTGTATTTTTTTAACCTTTTAAAATATTCACTAAGATAAAAATATACACTTACACAAATCCATATCTTTATCGGTAAAATTTTGATTTAGAAGTACCTGTTTTACAGTTCTGGTTACTGTGTTCATTTATTAAAGTTGTTAACCTCCAAATGAGCAGTGTACAATTTAAAATATTGTAGACCCATGTTGGTCTGTGGTGGCAAAATATGAGAAGGTATTTTGTATCATACTTATTCCAATTAATAAGTTTTTATTTGTTTTTATATTGTTTATTTTGTGCTTTTATTTGTTTGAATTATGCAAGTATGAGATAGGCCTCTATATAAATCAAATAAAAATAACTTGTGTTTTTTACTTTGGTGTAACTTAAGTATCATTCAGGTGCACATTCTCACATCTCTATAAATGATTGGGAAAGGTGAAAAATTGGTGGGGGGGCATACTTCTTTGTACATATGCAGAATCAAGAGACATTTGCCTAGATGTTATCTTTTTAAACAAAAAAACTGTCTGATTGAGATAAACTGAATCATACATTAAACCTTGACATGAAAAGAACTTCTGATCTCTCAGAAGGTAGGAAATTTTTGCACTGTGTACTGTGTGTTTATGTAGGGGCAGGATGATGGTGTTATCTAATAATTAGCTATATTCAAGTGCAGAAACATCTATTAAGAGGCATTTGGCAAGAAGATAAGGCACGGTCTTATTGTTCAATCCATACCCTATTTTTCAACCCTGTTCAAATTGAGACTTTAGCTGAATAATTATTTATCCATTTATAAAAATGCTTCCATTTGCAAACTATTTTTTAAGGTGATTTGGTATGTTAATAAAAGTCCTTGTGGGAATAAATGGCCCATGTTATAAAAGAAGTGCCAGATTAAAGCAATTCCTCACTTGTATAAACAAAAAACTTGTGTTTATACTACAGTGTCACTGGAAGCGAAATATATTAAAATTGAATAATTTACATATATTTTATGTTTAGATAGTACTTCAACTTAAAAAAGTTCATTTAGTGACCTTTGAAGTTACAGCAGCACTGAAAAAAGTGACTTATAACCCTTTTTCAAATTTACAGCTGTTGCGGCATTTCCATGGTCATGTGATCAAAATTTGGATGCTTGGAACTGACAGGTTGCAGCGTTCTGAGGTTATATGATCAGTTTTTAGGTGACCTTCTGATAAGCAAAGTCAGTGAGGAAGCCAGATTCACTTAACAACCGTGTTGCTAATTTAACAGCTGCAGTGATTCACTTCACAACTGTGGCAATAAAAGTTGTAAAATGGAGGAAAACTCACTTAACACCTTCTTGTTTAGCAACACCTATTTTGAGCTCAATTGTGGTTATGCATCGAGGACTACCTCTACTGTATATATCTAACTTTATTTGCCATTTTTGTGTTTGAAAGCATTAGATTCCTTACAGCTTTTAAGAACTTCCTAATATGCAAAACCAAACTTTTTCTCTAATACTAATATTTCATAATGGAAATAAAGCAATATGATTTTTAATATAACTTCCAAGGAATGGGCGTCATTCTGAAAAAACAGATAATCCAATGAGCAATAGGCAATTAATATATTTTGAGCAAATAAACCTTCTGAGCTTGGTCTTTCAAATATAAAAGCTATGCTAACCTTTTCTCACTTAAATTAGATATCAAATAAACTTTTTTAAAGTTCAAAACTCATAATGCTAAAAAAAAAAATCTAAAAAAATGTAACTATCTTGTTTCACTTATTTACTAAACAGAAGCAGTATTAGTGTAATACACATAAATCCCTGCTGATTTGCAAAACTGACTAATATTCAGAAGGGCAAAAACTCAATAATATGCAACACATTTTAATTAACTCTAATTGAAATTTATTTATTTATTTTAAATTCAACTAATACTTTTCTGGATGGTAGATTCTTTTATATAACCAATTATCTTTTCATTACAAATTACTAAACTTAGTATCAGCATTTGTTAAGTATGTGTCCAGCATTAAAACACTGCTAAAAGTGTGGTATTTTAACACTAAATCTTTGAGAGTGAAAAGATTCTATTGATTGATTGTGATATTTATTGGGTCATAATGTATTTAAATTTTCTTTAATGCATATGTTAGCGATTGTTTACTGTGATAAAGTGCAGAAAGGTCTCTGTGAGCAATTCTGCATGGAAAGAATTACCTCATGTCAATGGTCACTTCTCAATTAAAAGTTCCATTAGCAGATGATTCCAGCTTCTGGTTTGTGTACTGATTGCATTTTATAGCTCCTAAATCAGGCTGCTTAGACAGGGAATAAATAAACAGTTAAAGTATGTGGTAATGGCATCCTGATCTTTTTTTTCTTTTTTTCTTTGGAAACACCTAGGTCCATTTAAGCCAATTAAGTTCAGAATATTTACTAAAATAAAAAATTGTGGCGTTTGAACTCTTACTGAAAATGAGTACTTTGCTAATTTGAAGATATTGATTCAGCTTGATACCTGTCTTCCCTGTTTAGATTAACGATAGTAACCTTCGCACAGCTTTAAAAAAATTATTTGTTTCACAGAGGTATATATTTATTCTGGTAACTTCCTTTCAAGGATTTCTCTTAATTCCACATGAGTATAAGAATTCTTTTTCAGAGGTTAATTCTAGAATTCTATTGCTGTATCACTATAGAGTTATTACCAATATACCTATCCAAGGTTCTAAAATAACATATATGGGTATTTGCACCTTCCAGTTGTGCATTTGAGACAAAAGTGAGCTGCTGGATTTGATATTAGCCAAGTCCAATCTGGTCCTTTCCAAATGTATTGGACAATGATTCTCATTATCCCTTGTTCTGCTGGAGACAATAAATTGGGCAGATAGAGATGGCAAAGTAGCTAATACAGGTAAACCTCAACTTAGGGCTAGTCAATGACAATTAAAAATTATGACAAACCTTCCCAGAGGGACTTATGATCCACTTTCAGAATTGTGATAGACATACATGCACAGGTAAAAATGGATTCAATTGTTCGAAGTTACAATTGCATTAAAAAGTACTAATGACAGGTTTATCACACTTAGAACCATTGCAGTAATCCCATGATCATGTGATCAAAATCCAGGAGCTTGGCAACTGACTCACATTTTTGACGGTTTCAGCAATGCAGGGCCATGTAATGCCCTTTTGTGACCTTCTGACAAGCACAGTCAATGGGGAAACCAGATTCACTTAACAACCGTGTTGCTAATTTAACAAATACAGTGATTCTCTTAACATCTGTGCGAAGAAAGAGCATAAAATGGAGAAAATTTTACTTAAAAACTGGGTCACTCAGCAATAGAAATTATGGCCTTAGTTGTGAATGTAAATTTAGGGCTATTTGTAATGTTGCTAATAATACAAGTAGTCCTTGACTTATGGCCACAATTAAGCCTAAGATTTCCATTGTAAGCAAGACAGTTATAAGTCACATCTCATTTTACAGTCGTTTTGCCACAGTTGTTAAGTGAAACAGTGCAGATGTTAAGTGATTCATGATTGTTAAGCAAATCCGGCTTCTCCCATTGACTGCTTGTCAAAAGCTGTCCGGGAAGGTCACAAATAGTGATCACATGACCTCAGGATAGTGCAGCCATCATAAACACATGTCAGTTTTCAAGTGTCTGAATCTTGATCTACATGGCCGTGGGGCTGCTTGAATGGTCATAAGTGTGAGAACTAGTCATAAGTCACTTTTTTCAATGCCATTGTAACTTTGGTCATTTAATGAATGGTTCTAAGGCAAGGACTACCATATACAAGTAGTTCTTGACCTATTACCACAATCAACCCAAAATTTATTTTGCTAAGTAAAAAATTGGTTAAGTGAGTTTTGCCCCATTTTATGACTTTTCTTGCTATCTTAAGTGAAGCACTGCAATTGCAGAGTTGTGAAGTGAATCTGGTTTCCCCATTGACTTTACTTGTCAGAAGGTCGCAAAAGGGGATTGCATGAACCCGGGCCACTGCAACAGTCATAAATATGAAGCAGTTGCCAAGCATCCCAATGTAAATCATGTGACCATGGGGATGTTGCAACCGTTATAAATATGAAAAATGATAAGTTACTTTTTTCAGTGCCTTTGCAACTGAATTGTCACTAAACAAACTGTTGTAAGTCGAGGACTACCTGTATAATGATAGAAGTATCAGGCTATTCTTATTTTCTGTTTACATGTCAAGTAATTTTTATTTTATGTAAGGCGTACATTCTAACATTTTGTGCCTCATCCTTTGGGAACATGAGTAGTTTGCTTTGAAATGTGTGTGTACTTTAATATTTGTTATCCAGTAAAGATATTTTAAAAACGGAACAAGAAAGCTCAGTTTTGTTAGTCTAAATGTTATGTAGGAGAACTTTTCCTACAATTAGAAAGATTTCTTTTTTTTTGCATATCTGGCACAACTATACTATGTTCTCTTGAAATTTTGCAGCTGAAGAGACTCCCTTTGTAGATACTTTTGTTTTTATCTTCTGTGATCTTAATATTCTTTTTTATATTTTTGTTCTCCCCGCCCCCCTGGTTATATCAAAAAGTGTCTTTTTGGCATTCTCTTATTTATAGCATTTATTTTTATATTTTCAGCTTGCCTAGTATGTAGGAATTAGGGAGCTTTGATCTCTGTTATTTATATAGGATTTAGCTTTCAATATAAAAATATTTCTCTCATAGTCAACTCCTTATGGCTGTAGAATTGGGCTCCCCTTTACATCAACTCCTTCCAGAAATGCTTTCTCAGTCACTAAAAATGATGGATTAAGAGGAAGTACAGACAATTCTCGACTTACATGTGATCATATGGCACTGAAAAAAATGACTTATGACCGGTTTTCAGTTATGACCTTTGCAACATCCCTATGATCATGTGATCAAAATTCAGATGCTTGGCCACTGGTTCATATTTATGACCATTCTTGTGCCCCAAGGTCATGTGGTCACTTTTGCGACCCTCTGACAAGCAATCAGTGAGGAAGCTAGATTCACTTAACAACCGGGTTATTAACTGCAGTGATTCACTTAATAACTGAGGCATGAAAGGTCATAAAATGGGGAAAAACTCAACAGAACTTTTTGGCTCAATTGTGGACATAAGTCAAGAACTACTTGTATTTTAAAGCCTGATTTTAGTGAATATGTTGGAAGATGTCTTAAGCAGGGCCATATCAGGGTTGTGTTTGACCTCAGTGGGCTGAGTGGGCATGGCTAAATGGGCATGACCAGCTCAATATTCTGCAGCCCCCTGCCAGCAAAAACAGAGCCCAGTGGGGTGGGGCCTGTGCACCTCCTTCCTGTGCCCCATTTTAGCTGGCAGAAACACCCTGGGCCAGTCCACCATTGTTTCCAGGGGGGCCCTGTGGGCCAGATCTAATCACCCTGCAGGCTGAATCCAGCCCGCTGGCCTTGAGTTTGATACCCCTATCTTAAGCAAAGATAATAGACTTCTGGGAGAAGGATAATAGCTTTTCCTTGTAGGGAGCCCCCACCCATCCCAGATGGTGCATAGGTTCTGTTTGGAACTTTAAAATGCACCATAGTAATGGTGCCCGCCAATTATAGTTGTAAGTCATGATCGTCATAAGGCAGATGGTTACATGATTGACCTGATTTTGCAGCTTTCCCCCCCCCATGGTCACTAAATGACTGTTGTCTTTAAGTAATTGACATGCACTTAAACTGGGGTCATGTGACCGTGGGAACTTCTGAACCATGTTGTAAGTTCTTTGTAACTTCAGTAACTCCTCAATCAGCTGTAGATTATATAGAGCTTTTTGAGAACTAGAAAAAGAAAAAGAAATGACTCTTGAAATATACTGTATGAATCCACTGTGGATCTGTGTGTAAAGTTTCAGAAGTACTGAGGGTAGGAATACTATGCACATTACTATCTATGCATTCTGGATCTAATGCTGAAAACAAATTGCATTAAAAAGTTTAAATTGTGCCCCTTGGGCAGGCAAAAGCTCATCAGTAGAGTTTCCTTTCAAATATGTTTTAATTAGAAAAGGAGATGTTTTCAAGGTGTGACTGATTTGTCCACAAAAACCTCCAGAAAAGTGGACATTTGTGCTATATGTGAGCAACCATACCTCCCTATCAGAAAAGTACAGAGCTCAAGTGTAATTAACTTAACAAAGAACGATTGTACGTTTGGGAGGTGCATGTTGCAAAACTTAGCTTTTACACTAATTGGAATATTAACTATCCATCTTACTGTATATTTTTAATGTTCTTCTTGCTTTTTAAATACATACTGGAGGAATCTGCCTATGGAAATCAGCATTTAATTAAATGATAGTCCAGGTGTATTTAATTAAATGATAGTCCACAATCCAGATGGCCTAAAAATACTTTATATAGTTTTTAGATTAAGTTATAAATGTTTGGTATGGAGTTACCTGAAGATTGATGGAGATGCATTTGAAAAGCATTATTTTTTTATTGATTCTTAATGTAGTAAATTACTAAAGTTATTTGGCAGCAAACAGAAATGGCCTGTGATGTTGTTCACATTTATTCTCCTGATAGTACCACAATTTGCATTAATTGCATTGCTAGTGCACTCACTTATATTAAAAGGCTTCTAGTATAATTAATCCTTTTTATTTCAAATCATTTTGGCACAATTTCCAGCAATAAACACTCATAAAAGGTAGACACTTGAGAAATAACAAGCAGGTTGCTTCAATATACCTATTGCTATTTTCTCTTGACATGAAGTTATTGATAGGCTTCTAGGAGCCAGTATTGCATATGGCCTAAGAATTAAGACTCATGTGAAAAATGGTAAGTGGATTATTTTGCATAAAAAATAGACAGTTCTTGAATCTGTGTAATTAACCTGTGTTTAAAAAAATACCTTGATTTATGCCTATATTTGTATTTCAGTTGCATACATTATGGAAATTTAATTTGTAATCCATTTAGCTGATGTGATCATAGTATTTAGAACCATCATTTATTAGGGCTAGTATATTAAATGCTTTAAAGCTACTTTTCCCAACGTGATTCTCTCAAGAGGAATTATAATTGCAACTTCCAGAAATTTACAGAACATCTGGAGGGCATCCAATTGGAGAATGCTACTTTAAAAAATTCATTTTGAGATGAACTAAGAAAAAAACAGGCACAAAAAGGAATTGTACCAAAGTAGATATATATAGTGAGTTATAAGTGACATTTGTATTAAATATAGTTTGTGTTTCTCTTTGTATTTGGCTCCTCTCTTAATGATTAAAACTGCAAACAAATGACTACAAATTTAAATTCAGCTGCACAGATGAAGGTTTTATTCGTCATGGCTTTATTAAAAATTCTGCAGCTGCCTTAGTGGAATTCCTCCTTAGTTTTTGCTCTCATTGTTTGCATTTTCCTGGTGATATCTATCTGTAATTAACAATGATTCTTAAGAAATAAGGCACAGTGTCATTTAGTCTGTTCAGAATTAAGTTGAACTTTTATCTATTCATCTTAGAAAATTACTAAAAGTTTTTCCCAAAATCTATTTTAAAATAATAAATAAACACAGTAAAATTTACTGAGTGAAGTGTGTCGTATATACTTTTGAGTTTACTTGAAAACACACACACACACCATATTTAAAGCAGATTCGATTATCAATATTGTAAATACAATTATAGAAATTATATATAGATGGAGATGGAGATAGGATTGAATAGTATCTAAACAGAAAAAGAAAATCTTAAATGGGAAAAATATATAAATTTAATCAGGTGGATTTTCCTTTTTGGTGGGGGGGCGTAAAAAGTTTTTTATTTTTATCTTTTACAAACATTTAGTGAACAATATGGTTCCAGGTTTTTACATTTCCATACAAACATGGCCTTAATTGCATAATTATCTTTCATATTCAACTTCTTATATCATTACATTTTCTATAAGTTGTCACAAAATGTTCTTTACACTTATTTTATTCATTTTCAGTTCATATCTTAGCTTATTCCATTTTTCTTTAATTGTGCTCATATCTTCTTTATATAATAAATGACTTCCGGTGCCGTTTCTGTCATGGACAGACCGAAGACTGCAATTGTGCGTGGGTTGGATCCATACTGTTTCAGTTAGAGGGCTCTGAACAGGGCAGCACCACCCTGTAGAGGTGGGGAAGAAGGGGGAGACTGCCTGTCAGGTTGAGGGGAGCCACATCTCCCCTCCCTGGCTAGGTAAACACCCCCTGAAGGTGGGCTGCAGTGGTGGCAAGTATGGCCAACCTGAACACAGAGCGCTATCCAGGACAAAGATTGTGCAGGAGTGGTGAAAAAGCGGACAGTGTGGAGACAAAGCAATATTGGAATACAAGAGTACCCCGGATTAAAGTTTTAAGAGACTTTAAAGAAAGACTGTAAAAGCGGAGACCAGAAAAAGTGGGGGAAAAAATTGAAAGTGGCTTTGAACCTTAAAAGGAGTTAAATTGAAAGAGGAAGTAAGAAAATATTTGTTTGGACAGTTATATGATTTTGGCACTAAAGAGGCATACTAAAAGCTGAACTTGAAAGTGCCAAAAAGAAACAATATTTAATAATTGGACTTATTGGATTATTGAAACTTAAAAAGTTGTAAATAGGGAACAGAAAGTGAAAAGAAAAGGTGGAACTTGAACATAGCAGAGAGTGCCACCTAATGGCAAAGGAAAATTCAGTAACTCTTTAAAATAGTGCTTGGTTCTCTTGAAATTGGAACTTGATACAAAATAAGAGGAACTTTGATACAATAATATAGAAACCTGAAAAATGAAATTAGAATATTATAAAGGAAGAGGAAAGAAGCTGAAACCCTAGGAATACAAGATGACCGAGAAAAATTCAAAACCCAACGGAAGGAATTTAATAATAAAAACGTATAAACATTGGACTATTTTGACCCTGGAAAATTTAAACAGGATTTAACACAAGTTGATTACTAGAAGCTGGTTTAAATAAACTATTGGATAACTGGATTGGACTTAAATATTGAAGAAAGAGATAAATAAATTAAACTTGAAAGAGGTGTACAAAAATAGCAGAACTTTGGAAATAAAATCGGACTTAAGAAGCATAAGGGAAATGATATATGAAAGAGCTGAACTGTGCAGTATTGCCTTACAAATATTAGAAATTGTGACATTGGAGAACAAAGAACAAGGAGAGCCAAACAAAGAAAAAGGAAACAGCAGAAAAGAGAATTACAGAAGAAAGCTCAAAAGGGAATGGGATAAAAATCAGAGTCAGAAATGGAGGAGAAAAAGAAAGGGAAAGGGCCAGAGAAGGATACAGAAAGAAAAAAGAAAAAAAAGAAAGGAAATTATATGGCTAAAAGACCTAGAGATAAAGGGTAGATAAAGAATAAGAAAGGGGATTCTGCAAGGTAATATGTAGTGATATATAAGAATGTAGATTTTAAAAATGGAAAGTTTGGAACTGATGTTTTTTTCTTTTTTTAAATTTGATTATTTCTTAAGAATCATTGTTAAATTACAGATAGATATAACTGGAATAAATGTTAAAGTGGGAAACTATGATAAGAATGTCAATTAAACTTAATAAAATTAAGAATGCCGCTAAAACGAACTATGAGAATTGTACTAAAAAGATTGATATCTGTTTCTTATAATCAGATGAAAAGATTAATGTATTTGAAATAATAAAAAATTTAAAGTATAAAGGAATATTAGGAAAGAATACCATGTGGAATCTAGCCTAAAATGTATATGTGATATGTAGTACTTAGGAGATTATTGCTATTAACCTGGAAAGTGATAATTAAAAATGATTATATTATGGTAATTTTTAATATGAGTTAAAGGGGAGTAAATTGAGTGATGTATAAGATAAAAGGGTGGTACACTCAAATTGGCAATTAAGGGGGAAATGTTTGGAACTACTTAAATTAAGATGTAATTTATTGAATAATGAAATAAGAGTATGTGATGAAATTGCAAATATGACAGATAAAAGTATAATGAACATAGAATAGGATATAAGAATTTTTAGATATTATATAAAAAGATATGAACAGGTGGATTTTCCAAGCTTAAATTTTTCTGTTATTCTTTTGTTTGTTCCTATGAGTCACTGCAGCTGAATTAAGTATGAAGAACAAACATGGGGTTTGCAATTTTTCATAATTTACAAAATTCAGTTCCCTTTAATGTAGGATTGCTCATTATAAGATAGGACTAAATGCATATGCATTTTTGCAATAGTGGTGAATATTTATAGCTCGCTCGAAGAATGAACTTCCACCCTCCTATGCATTTTTACTGTAAATAGACTTGAGAATAAAAATGTAATTTTAGATTTAGATTATTTTTCTGCTACATATCCTTAATTTTCTTGTACAATATTATGATTTATCATATTGGGTATATATGTTTCACTTTGCTGATAGTTGACTAAATAAAGATTATTAAATACTATATAAAAAGCCATGAGCTTTTTAGCAGGCATAGGAAATGAATGTATGTGTTTCCTGTTCTCCTGGGTGAATATCAAATGAGTGATTTCAATCTCTTTACACTTTTTTTAAAGGCTTTATATGAAAATATGCTGGTTGAGCTTCCTTTCGCCAGTTTTTTCCTCTCCAAGTTGCTGGGGACAAGTGCTGATGTCGACATTCATCATTTGGCATCCCTCGATCCTGAAATGTACAAAAACCTCCTTTTTCTTAAGAGCTATGAAGATGATGTAGAAGAACTTGGGCTAAACTTTACCGTGGTAAATAATGATTTGGGAGAAGCACAGGTAAGAAGAAGACATTTCTCTATCTGTTATAGCCAGTTAACTATTAATTTCTCAGCACTATTTGCATTCAGATGCCATGGTGATAAAGCACTGACAAAATAATTGCTGTTTGCTCTATTTGGAATCAAAGCATACAACGTTTGACTGTTTTGGTGATGTGAACTGACGCTCTCCCCCGCCACCTCTATTTTTTTTTGTCTTTTTTGCCCAAGACAGACAATTGATGTGGTTATGTTTTTATTTCAAATTTGAATTCTTTATAACATAGTTTTATGTCTCGTGGGCTTGCCCAGGCAATCATCAGGAGTCAAAGCTGACTCAAAAGCAACACATGTGTGTGTGTGTGTGCACGTGCGTGCGCGCACACACACACACACACACACACACAAGAAATAGCTTGTAGTTAAAAACTTTCAGTTGAAATTTGGGTTTGTTCTTTTTAGGTAATCTGTCCATTAGTTCATAAAGTTTCTACCATTTTTCTGTACTGATACAAAAGACTGCATTAAATGCCTGTTAATGTTCAATATTCTACAGCAGGGGTGTCAAACTCAGTTTCATTGAGGGCTGCATCAGGGTTGTGTTTGACCTTGGAGGGATGGTGAGCATGGTCATGATGGGCGTGGCTAGATCGTTGTCTGTGCTGGGGGCACCTGTGGTCGCCAAATGCTAAGACAGAACTTGCCTGAAGGTATCACTCACATTCATTAAAATCTCGTTCTTTTCTTTTCTTTTTTCTTTTCTTTTCTTTTTCCTTCTTCCTTCCCCTCTTATTTTTCTTCCTTGCTGTCTTACCATCGTTCCTTTTTTTTGTCTTTCCTCTTTCCCATTCTCCTTTCCTGTCTTGCATGTTCGAATGCAAAAGGGGAAACTTTTCTCCTTTTGTTTTTAGTTTGTTTTGCCAGTTCTCTGCCAGTGAAAACAGAGCCCGGGGAGCCCCACGCAGCACTCTGTGCCCTCTTTTTGGCCACAACAGCCTCCTGCAGCTCTCTGCCAACAAATATAGCTTGGGGGGGGCGCATGCACCCCTCCCCCAAGCTCCGTTTTTGGTGGCAGAAGCACTGTGGGCCAGTCCTTTGCTGTTTCCAGGCCGGCCCTTTGAGTTGGATTCGGCCCGCAGGCCTTGAGTTTGACATCCCTGGGGTAGAGGAATCCCTGACTGTTCATCTATAATGATAACAAACCTTGCTACACTGAATCAAATTTGGGCATTGTGCAAGCAGTGGAAGGCTGGCAGGCAGTTATTACTAGTTATCACTGTTCCAGTGGAAGGCAGTTATTACTAGTTATCACTGTTCCAGTGGAAGCATGGCTTTGCCTTGAATTCAGTGGTCTCTTTGCTTTGCCCCTTAAAACAATCCATTTCACACACATCCCCACCCACTTGCTATAGGAATCCTGACAGAATTTAAACAATAGCCAGATCCAAGCACAGCAGCTAATCCTGAACTTTGAACACATTTCAATTTGAACAAACTTTTTTCAGTTCTGATTTGAACTCTCAAAACTTTGAACTCTCAAAAAAAAGGGCAAAAAACAGAGAGAGCTCTTTTTAAATCAAGAGGCATCCTAATACTTGTTTAATAAACTTCAAAAAGTTGCAGGTGTTTGAGGCAAAATCTTGAATTCCATTCCTAGCAAGCTTTGATGTCTTTTTTCCAAAATAATGTAAAGCTGGAATGAGGGAGTAGCTAGAGCACTGATGTATTTTCCTAGGGAATGTATGTTTTCCATGTTTTGTCCAGAGAGATTTTCAGCGGTTGGTATCAACAAAAGTTTGTTGAATCAAACTTCTTCACAATCCCTGTTGTTCCATTATGCCACCTAGTGGCAAATGCTGTGATCAAGGGGCCATATTCCTTCCTCCTTAGCCAAAATATACCCTTCCAGACAAAGACCCATTCTTCTAAGTATTGATAGTGCAATATAAAAATAATGTATTCATAATGAATGAAGATTAAAGTGTGGACTGCTGCATCAGTGCAATGTCATGGAAGGTGATTGAAAGATTGGGGCTAGGGGGAATAATTTGCCTACAGCAAATGAGATTGATTTTATAGAAGATGTTTGTGTTTTTATAGGTGGTTGAATTAAAGCTTGGAGGAAAGGATATTCCTGTCACTAGTGCAAACAGAATCGCCTACATCCATCTCGTGGCAGATTACAGGTTAAATAAACAAATCAGACAGCATTGCTTGGCATTCAGACAAGGTCTTGCCAATGTGGTTAATCTTGAGTGGCTCAGAATGTTCGATCAACAAGAAATACAGGTATAATTGCCCAGCCAAATGGAGAAAATGATGCATTTAGTGATTTTTTTAAAAAAAATTAAGATTCTAATGTTCTGCCTAGATGTATTAACCATGTATATACTGCTTTTTCTCCAACACTTCCAGGTTTTGATTTCTGGAGCCCAGGTTCCAATTAGTCTAGAAGATCTTAAAACTTTCACAAACTATTCAGGCAAGTACACTGTAAATCAAGGTGGTGTTGAAGGACAAAAATAAAGAATCCAAGCCAGGGAGGCTGAATATGATTAATTCTCTAATGTCAAGAGAAGAATAAATTATATGGTTACGCTCTGTATGCATGCCCACACATGTACTCATTTTGGTGGATGAATAATTAAAGACCAGGGGTAGCAAAAATATATACTAACATAATATGCAGTAATATACAAAAAGGAATGAGTAGTCCTACAAATTAGCAACGCATTTCACTTAATTTTTAAGGTACTCTTATCCCTTAAATAGTATATGAACGAAATGATCATATGATCTTTTAACCATTCTTCTATTAATAAAGATTACCTTTGCAAAATCTTACTGTTCATTAGTTCACCCTTCCATCCTGAGATTGTTTTTCAGAGTCAGGTGTAGGAAGACTGAATTATTGTTTTCTGATCATGTAGAATAACACTAACTCAGTTTTAATGCAGTTTTATTTATTTTTTTAAATGGTAGGAGGTTATACTGCAGATCATCCAGTAATCAAAATCTTTTGGAGAGTAGTTGAAAGTTTCACCGATGATGAGAAACGTAAATTACTCAAGTTTGTGACAAGCTGCTCACGACCTCCTCTCTTGGGTTTTAAGGTATTTGCCTTCATAGTTTTTTCTTTTAGCTAATTTGTTACAGCCATAACTATAGTGTATTAATAAAAAATGGTTTAATTAAAAACTAAAGCAACATTAAAGTAATGGGGATATAGACATGTACATTGTAGAAATTGGGATAATTCCCAAATAAAAATTAAGGTTTTATGTCTACTCTAGGACTATATTTTAAATATTTTTAAAAGAATCTATAGCAGTCAATGTAATGATACTGTAGTTCTAAATATTTAGTCTTAGAAGTATGCTTCATTGAATTTAGTTTGGCTTCTCAGTTAAAAATATATAGGATTGCAGTTTCAGTGTTTTTTGGGGGGAAAGAAAAATTTGCTTAACCTAATAATCCATTTCATCTCAATTATTTCATGTGATAAATGAGCACCATCACTTTCCAAAGAAAGAAGTAGGTCTTTCAGCTGTTATCATGTGATTAGTAATGTGATCGGGATCCTGATCGTGGTGTTGGTTCTGCCTTAAAATGAATGTGGATGTTTTGATCAGCTTCTATAATGTAGAAAAACATAGAACCATCCATGCTTCCTTCACTGCATGGACTTATTGCACATAGCCGTTGCTTTACATACGGTTCACAACACCCCAAGACACGTTTTCATTCTGTATAGGAGGAGTAAACAACCTGCAATTCAGAAGGTCTACTCTTGAGAGGGCAGTTGCTGAAAAACAAATTATGATGTGCTGCCATTTTATTCCTGATTTCTCCTTCTGTCTTACAAATGTTATATGGAACTTATCTCTAAATTTCTACTTTGAGGTCTCCCTGTAGAACATGGTGTATAACATAGTGGAATTACATATGGTGTATAGTTAATACTTCCCAGTTGCATTTCTAAGTTGATGAAATCCCAGAATCTGTTATCCAGAGCCAAGTACAGAAGTATGATTCAAGAGATCAAGAACATAAATTATTTTGAACAAGAGTACCTGTGAACAGAGTTGGTTTTGGTATCAGAAATGAGCTTACAAATAGTAGCATGAAAATCTACAAGCACAGGTAGTCCTCAACTTACAACCACAATTGAGTCCAAAATTTCCATTGCTAGGCAAGGCATTGTTAAGTAAGTTCTATCCCATTTTACAACTTTGCTGCAATTGTTAAATGAATTGCTGCAGTTGTTAAAGTTAGTAACACAGTTGTTAAATGAATCTAGCTTCCCTGTTGACTTTGCTCATCAAAAAAGTTGCAGAAGGTGCATCACATGACCCCAGGACACTGCAACCATAAAAATGTGCATGTCAAGTGCATGAATTTTGGTCACATAACCATGGGCATTCCAGTCTTTAAGTGTAAAAAAATGGTCATAAATAACTTTTTTCAGTGCTATTATAACTTTGAATGATCGTTAACAAATGGCTGTAAGTCAAAGGCTACCTGTAGTCCTCTTTTAATAAACACAACTTTGACTGGCAATTCAGTTATTAAACAAAGTAGTTGCTAAGTGAAACTGCAATTGTACTTAACAGTGTGGTTTCACCTTTGCTTTCCTTTCATTACCAGACCTGCAAAAGGTCTATGATTGGTTATAAAGTTACTTTTCACCACTATTATAATAGCAAATTGCTGCTAAATGAGGACTACCTGTATTCTTGCTTTCTTCCTAGTCTTTGTCCCACTTGAATAGCTTAAATTTGAAAGAATGAAATCCTTTTTGTTCTGAATGCTGAGTCAGTGGGACCTGTAAAATGGCGATCTCCATTTTCTCTTGGAATGGAATCTTGATTTACTTTCTGTCCATACCCACATTTGGGACCAGAATTTCTGTTACTAAGCAAGGCAGTTAAGTGACTTGCGTCGAATTTATTATTATTATTACTATTATTATTGTTACTATTATTACTATTATTATTATATTTCAGTTGATAAGCGAATGATTGCAATTATTAAGGGAACCGAGGGATTGTTAGGCAAATCTGACTTTGTCAGAAGTTGCTGGGAAGTTTACAAATGGCAACCACATGACCCCAGTCATTATAACTACATGTCGGTTTCCAAGCACCCAAATTGTGATCATATCACCGTGGGAATGCTATGATGGTTGTAAGAGCGGCTGTAAATCACTTTTTTTTCTTTATTAAACAAACAAACACAACCATGAACAAAAAATACATTAAAAATATTGAACATGGTACAGCCTTCCTAACATCCATCTTTGTCATTACTTTGCTAAGTCTAATAATAATAATAATAATAATAATAATAATAATAATAATATAATAATAATAATAAATTTTCATTCTATATTTATTTTATATATACACATAATCTTTATTCTCTTGAATCTTCCTCTTCTCTAGCCAATCATAAAATGTATCCCATATTTTATAATAATCCGAATCATCCTTATTTTTTAATTCCTTTGTTAATTCATCCAATTTTGCACACATCATAATCCGAATCATCCTTATTTTTTAATTCCTTTGTTAATTCATCCAATTTTGCACACATCATAATTTTCCTAATTATTTCAAATTCATTTGGATATCTTTACTTTTCTATTGCTGTGTGTATGCCAATCTTGCTGCAGTAATTATATGGATTATTAAATATATATTTTCCTTGTCATATTTCCTTGTATTAATCCCTAACAGAAAGAACTCTGGTCTATATTCTATTTTCATCCCACATATTTCTTCTAGCCACTTCTGTAATTTTTGCCAATATTTTTGGGTCTCTTTGCAGCTACACCACAAATTCACAAGTTCCTTTTTCTTTATTACATTTCCAGCATGTGGGGGAAAGTTTTGAATACATTATTGCCAATCTTGATGGAGATACGTGCCATCTATAAAATAATTTATACAAATTTTCCTTAAATGGTATGGCTAATGTCATCTTTTTATTTCTTTTCCATAATATTTGCCAATCGTCTAAATTGATGCTATAACCGAAATTTTTCATCCATACCACCATCGTTTCCTTTATTTTTTCTTCTTCCAATTTAAATTCCAATAAAACTTGATAGATTTTTTTTTATCATCTTCTCATCGGTTCCTAATATTATTTCATCTAATTTTGTCTTAGTTCTACTAATTCCCCACTCTTTCTTGTTTCTTAAGTATTTCGATTGGAGTTGCAAATAGGCCCATCATTCCCTATCAATTCCTTGATTTTTCAGATCTTGTCTAGATTGTAATTCCCCCTTTATCATTTAATATATCTTCATAGGTGATGATTTTTCCTTCTCTCAGTAGATGTGGGTGCATCGATGCTTCCAAAGTCGATACCAAATAGGTGTTTCTACATACATTTATTTTATTCCATGTATTTAAGAGAGTCTGTCTAACTTTATGTCTTTGAACATAGTTATAGCCCTTTTGATTATCCTGCCAGAGGAAAACATGACATCTCGACTGCAAATTGTAACCTTCTAATGTTAATATTCTTTTATTTCTATGGTTTATCCAATCTTTCACCCAGGTTAGAATTGCAGCTCTATAATACAATTCCCAGTCGGATAGGTCAAATCTTCCTCTTTCTGTAGCATCTTGCAGCAACTTCAATTTGACTCTTGGTTTTTTCTTTTGCCATATAAAATTCACCGTTATTTTATTCAAATTATCAAAAAGCTTTTTTTCCAATTTTATGGGGGCATTTTGAAAAAGGAATAATAATTTAGATAGTACATTCATCTTTATTGCCGCTATCTTTCCTATGAAGGGTAGTCTTAATTTATCCCATTTTTCCAAATCTTCAGATATTCGTTTTATTAATGGGTCATAAAGATCTTTTTTGAGTGTTGTATATCTTGCCAAAATTATAATCCCCAAATATTTAACTTTCTCTACAATTTGGGTGCCCATTCTTGCTGCTAAAGTTTTCTTTTGTTTATTTGTCATATTTTTGTAATTATTTTTGTTTTCTCCCTATTAATTTTTAGCCCCGCGACTTCTCCAAATTATCTATCAGTTTTGGTCCCGCACTTTGTGGTTCTTCTAAAATAAAAAGTAAATCATCCGCAAACACTTGTAATTTAAACTCTTCTTTTTTATTTTTAAACCTTTAATTTCTGCTTCTTTTCTAATTATTCTTGCTAACACCTCCAACGTCAAAATAAACAAAAGTGGTGATAGTGGGCATCCCTGTCTAGTTCCTTTTTGGATTTGAAATTTGTTTGTTATCCCCCCATTCACCAAAATTCTGGCTCCTTGTTTTTCGTATATTGCCAATATAACATTTAAGAATTTTTGTCCTAGGTCCATATATTTAACTTGCTGCAAAATGAAATCCCATTTCACGTTGTCAAAGACCTTTTTGGCACCTAAGAACACTAATGCCACCTGGTCACCACTATGATCCTCATAATATTCTGTGATACCTAAGGTTGCCCTAATATTAATTTTGAGTTGTCTATGTGGGAGGAATCCATTTTGAGCTATAGAAATAAACTCATTTAAAAATTTTTTAAGTCTTTCTGCAATAATTGTCACGAAGATTTTATAATCGACATTTAATAAGGATATCGGTCTAAAATTTCCAAGGTATGTTTGGTCACTTCCTTCTTTAGGGATGATTGTAATCATAACTTCTTTCCAAGATTGTGGAATTTTTGCATCTTCTAGAACTTCCATTAAATATTTTGAGCATTTTAGTACTTAAAATGTCCTGTTGCGATTTATAAATTTCTGCTGGGAGCCTATCTGGGCCTGGAGTTTTATCATTTTTCTGTTTATTTATTGCCCAATGGAGTTCTTCTATTGTTATTTTCCGATTCAGGATATTTTTTTCCTCATCTAAAATTTTTGTGAGTTCTGCTTTCTTTAAACATTCATTTATTTTTTCCTCTGTTGGCTATTCCTCCTCCCTATATAATTTCTTATAATATTTTTGAATTGTCTCTTTTTTTTCTTCTTCTTAATAGCAAATCTCTCCTTAGTTGTTTCTTAACTTGGTAATCCATCTCTTTTCTTTTTGTTTTTTAAATTTGTAAGCCAGCCAGTGACCTGGTGTGTTCACATTTTCAAATATATATTGTTTTGTCATTTTTAATTGATGGGCTATCACTTTTTTAGTATGCCATTGTAACTTTGTCATGGCCTCAATGTTCCAGAACTTCAAACCGTTGGCAAAAAAATGGTTGTAAATCACAACCTTCATACTCAAAAGTTTATTGTAAAATACAGTGGTTAAGACGCTGAACTTGTCGATCAGAAAGGTGGGCAGTTTGGTGGTTCGAATCCCTACCACAGTGTAATGGAATGAGATCCCGTTACTTGTCCCAGCTTCTGCCAACCTAGCAGTTCAAAAGCATGTAAAAATGCAAGTAGAAAAATAGGGACCCCTTTGGTGGGAAGGTAACAGTTTTATGGGCACCTTCGGCATTTAGTCATGCTGACCACATGACCACCATCTTCGGATAGTGCTGGCTCTATAATGGCTTTGTAATGGAGATGAGCACTGCCCTCTAGAGCTGGAAACGACTAGCACATATGTATGAGGGGAACCTTTATCTTTACTTTACATGTGATTTTGCATTGGAAAACAGAACAGAGAAAAATGAGAATGGGTGAAGCTTCCCAGTCATTCCTACTGATGCTTGTTCGTCAATCATAAGAGGCTACTAATCAGCTATAGAATACCAAAAGTTGCTATTACTTTACCCACCAAAGTGAGGAAGACATATTCTTACCCTATTGTGCCACTGTGGCCTTAGACCTTTCAAAAGAATAGCATAATTAGTGCTTATAATAAATGTCCTTGCAGTACTTTGTAGATGAAGAAGAGAACCATGTTCTGTAAGTAGATGTAATTAGTATTTGCCATGAAATAAATGGATTCAATTAACCAAAAACATACTATTGAGGGCAACATTAGAGCAACATGTCAACAAAATTAATTATGTACAGCTGTATTAAAATAAAAGATATTTCAATTTTACTGTTAAGGGTGGAATTTGGAATTGCCTAACCTGAAATCTTACCCAGGCTCTATTATGGAACTTTCACCTATTGCTAAAGTTAGTCCAGACTCATTTAGAAGGAAGTCCTTTATTATTTATAAATAACCCAGTCATGACTTTCATCATTAAAAAAAAAAGTCAAGTCTTCACTCCCAACTGGTTGAACTCTCACTAATGTAGGCTAAAGCTAATTAAAGTTTAATAAGTTTAACAAATGAAATGGTTACAGACAAAAAGAAATCATTAAAGTGCAGTTGAAAACTGTTAAGTTCCAATCAGGGCACACAATAAATTGGTGCTTCTTCTGCTGTTTCTTTCTCTGCTCTTGCAGATTCCCGTTGTAGAGTAGTTAATTATATGACAAATGGTGCCCTTGGCTTGGCATTTCAACAGAGAACTTCATTTTTAACATTTTTAAAGCTTTAAAAGTAAGAAAATTCAATTAGTGCTCCGAGAGCTAAATGCTAAATACACAGCAGTTTAGCTATGACATACATTTTAAGGCCTCCATTTAGACAATTACTTAAAATCTCATTATCCTCTTGACTCAGGGTGCTAGGTGTTTTCTTTTATCCTTTCTAAAACCAGATTATCTGTTTCAACTCACCAAAGCACATGATGAACTTAATACTCCCTTTTCAAGGAAAGTGGAACTTTGGTTATATAACACAGTGGTCATCAACAGGTAGTCCGTGGCCCACTGGTGGTCTGCAAAAAAATTTTGGTGGTCCACAGAGAAATGTCACTCCCAGAGCAACCCCTAAAGCAATTAATCCAGGCTGCACAGAAACACAAGTCTGCCCTGCCCACATGGCCTCGGGAACCCTCCCCGCCCACTCACTCCTTACCTGTCAAACTTGCCTGCTAAGTTGCTATTCCCCCCCGACCATCAGCTGTTCTGCTGTGCCATTCAGATTAGCTAGAAAGCAGGAAATCGTTGGAGCTAATCTTTAGATCTTCAGCTCTGCTTATCTCCCTTACAACTGAAGCTTCTATTATTCAGTGCAGATTCAGATAGCCAATGGCAGAAACACAGATCACTAAGTGAATCTGTGATTCTGTGAGCAACTCAATCTGCCTGCCTGCTTTGCCTGATTTTGGGTAAAAGTTGCTATTTTTTAATAAAAAAAATCAATATTTACATCAATATTTATAATATTTACATACATGACCAGCCAGTCACATGACCACCAAGTTAGGCCACACTCAAAAACCGGTTGTTAAGAAATTTGAATCCTACCCCTGCCTCTGTGTTTTTGTGTGTGTGTGTGTGTGTGTGTGTGTGTGTGCGCGCGCGTATATATGAGAGGGAGAGGGAGGTTAGATCACGTCTCTCTCTCTCTCTCCCACCAACATCAGCAAGCCACTATCAGTCAAAATTCATATTAGTGGTCCCCGGGATTTAAAATTATGAGTTTGGTGGTCCCTGAGATCCAAAAGGTTGGCGACCCCTGATATAACACATAAACTGCCTTCTCATTTTTGTTAAGGGAAATAATTTTCACAGAATAGGAAACCCTATATAAACACTTAGGGAAGCTGTTTTTCTCTCTGTATTTATTCTATTTATATGTTATTTGCTTCCTTTTAAAAGCATTCCCCCCCCCCCCAGAATAGGAGTACAATTTTTTCCTGTTTTAAATAAGTTTTCTCAGGGCAAGAATACAATTTGTTCCTGTTGTAAATAAAGTAAACTTAGTTATGTATACAAAGGAATAATTGGAAAAGAAATGTTTGACCAGTCTCAAAACAAATTTCCATGTGGTATAATTTAATGACATGTGATGTTGTCCAGGATTCTGGATACTAAATAAAAATGAGGTTTTATGTAAATTGAAAGCCATAAATATAATTCTTTCCTAAAGGATGAGCCTGAATGTAAAATTCTTTCTTCTTGAGAATAACAGAAAATTTTGAGTCCAAATCTTGTGTAATTCTCAGCCGCTCTTTCAATGAGACCAATCTTTGTGAGTCTTCCTATTACCATCCCAAATATATGTGCATGAGATATGTGTAAATGTTTATATACACTGCTCAAAAAAATAAAGGGAACACTTAAACAACACAATGTAACTTCAAGTCAATCACACTTTTGTGAAATCAAACTGTCCACTTAGGTAGCAACACTGATTGACAATCAATTTCACATGCTGTTGCGCAAATGGAATAGACAACAGGTGGAAAGCATAGGCAGCTAGCAAGACATCCCCAATAAAGGAGTGGTTCTGCAGGTGGTGACCATAGACCACGTCTCAGTTCCTATGCTTTCTGGCTGATGGTTTGGTCACTTTTGAATGCTGGCGGTGCTGTCACTAGTGGTAGCATGAGACGGAGTCTACAACCCACACAAGTGGCTCAGGTAGTGCAGCTCATCCAGGATGGCACATCAATGCGAACTGTGGCAAGAAGGTTTGCTGTGTCTGTCAGCGTAGGCCCCCTAAAGAAACGCCACCCCACACCATTACTGACCCACTGCCAAATCGGTCATGCTGGAGGATGTTGCAGGCAGCAGAACATTCTCCACGGCATCTCCAGACCCTCTCACATCTGCTCAGTGTGAACCTGCTTTCATCTGTGAAGAGCACAGGGCGCCAGTGGCGAATTTGCCAATCTTGGTGTTCTCTGGCAAATGCCAAACGTTCTTCACGGTGTTGGGCTGTAAGCCCAACCCCCACCTGTGGACGTCGGGCCCTCATACCACCTTCATGGAGTCTGTTTCTGATCGTTTGAGCAGCCACATGCACATTTGTGGCCTGCTAGAGGTCATTTTGCAGGGCTCTGGCAGTGCTCCTCCTGTCCCTCCTTGCACAAAGGCGGAGGTAGCAGTCCTGATGCTGGGTTGTTGCCCGCCTACGGCCTCCTCCACGTCTCCTGATGTACTGGCCTGTCTTCTGGTAGCACTTCCATGCTCTGGACACTACGCTGACAGACACAGCAAACCTTGCCACAAGCTCGCATTGATGTGCCATCCTGGATGAGCTGCACTACCTGAGCCACTTGTGTGGGTTGTAGACTCCGTCCCATGCTACCGCTAGAGTGAAAGCACCGCCAGCATTCAAGTGACCAAACCATCAGCCAGAAAGCATAGGAACTGAGAAGTGGTCTGTGGTCACCACTTGCAGAACCACTCCTTTATTGGGGATGTCTTGTTAACGGCCTATGCTTTCCACCTGTTGTCTATTCCATTTGCACAACAGCATGTGAAATTGATTGTCAGTGTTGCTACCTAAGTGGACAGTTTGATTTCACAAAAGTGTGATTGACTTAGAGTTACATTGTGTTGTTTAAGTGTTCCCTTTATTTTTTTGAGTGTATATTTTATGCTGAAAGGCACCAAAATTTCCATCATGACTACTGGCTTAAGAAGTGCGGATTCCCAGTTCCCTGATACTTCTAGGACTATCTTCTTACGTTCCCATAAGTGTCCATAGAATTTTGTTTTAAATGGCAGCCTCTTTCTAAGTGTTGTATGATTCCATATATAGATTAATAACTGTAGAGACTGAGGGAATAGTCTTGAAGGACAGGTGGATGAGATTCTTTCAAGACAATGGTCAGATAAGTGAAGCTACGTAGCACCTCTCAGTCACATGTTCACCAGTTAGTATATTTTGTCCTGTTTAAAATTGTTAACCCAGTGTGTGGGTTTTTTTTAACTTAGTGACCACTTCACTTAATAACTCTGTCATCAGTCCCAATTACAGTTGCTGAACAAGGACTCCCTGTACAATCCCTAGGCCCTTCCATCCCTAGATTACATGGTATAAAACAACATGCATAATGAAATGATTTAACATCCAATCTCTCTTGCAATCAAACTCACTATAACTCACTTTTCATTTTCTACTCCAGAGCCAGCCTTCACATTTCATCTCAAAAGCCCTGCAGAAGAAGAAGCACAGCTTAGCTGGATTCCCAAATGACATTAAAGAGAGCAACTCTTAACCTATTAGCTTATTGTTTTTAAAAAGGAGGGTACAGCTGAGAAGGCTAGCTTACAGGCATCTTCCCATTGGAACTCCTGGGAAGAGAAATTGTAGTATACCACCTTCTGCTGGATCATAACAGATGGGTAAAGCAGTTAGTCTCAGGTATATCTTGCCTAAAAGACACACAAAGTTTTGTAGGTGATAGCATCTTTCATTGCACTGGAAATCAGTTGCTAGTTAGTACCGCTCCTGCAACAATGACATACCATGCTATATTAGAGATCTATTATTCTGCAGATGATTTATAATCAATCAAGTGCTCTCACAGCCTTCATATACTTGAGGTTGACGAGGCATCCAATGGAAATGCCTTTTAATTGCATTGAGACCCCTCTGTTCTCCCCTTCTGAGAATAGATTGATTCATCAGACGAACTGAATGTTTATTTCTTTAGAGGTTTTTATATTGTATGTTAATCATCCTTCCACTTCATTATTGAATTACAATGTCCCATTTTTCCAACTTTACATTACTAAAGGTTATCTGATCTCCAGAGTGAAAATGATATCTTTTGACTATTACTGTTACTGTCACATGCTTCTTTAGGGTCATGATTACAGTCAGGCACGGAGATGGCACCGAAAGTCATTTTTAAAACTTCTCATTGTTTTTTCCTTATTTTTTCTCCGGCCACAGGAATTGTACCCTGCTTTTTGCATTCACAACGGGGGCTCTGATTTGGAGCGACTACCCACTGCCAGTACCTGTATGAATTTGTTAAAACTTCCAGAATTCTGTGATGAACACCTTATGCGGAGCAAGCTGCTTTATGCAATTGAATGTGCTGCTGGATTTGAGCTGAGTTGAATTGAAGCTGTGATGGAATGCTTTGCAGAGGAAGTAAATCAGTGCCTATTCCTTAAGCCACTCACACATACACATATCTAGCAGATTAAGAGAGGTCCATATAAATGTTTGCAACTCATTTTCCCATTGAATTATCCTCAAGTAGGTTTCCGTTTTAATGTGAGGCATTAACTGGCTGTCATTTTTTGGGAGTTCAAACCCCACTGAGATTTTCTGGATCAGATTCAAAAAGGAGCAGTTGCTAAGAGCTTTCCAAGAGGGAGCACCTTTGGGACAATGACATCTTCAAGAAAATAACCAAAGATGAAGGCTTTGTGCTGTTTGAACACAAACAATTCCACTAAGTGGCAATAAGTTGATGCAAGTATACTGCAGAGTAGTCGATGGGGAAGAAACAGGGTGATATTCCTGGAGAGGGAAAAGGAACGTTTGAAAACTGGCCTGCAACTCAAGTAATCTCACCTCTTTTGAAGAGGCAGAAATTGTTTACCATTTTTCCCAATTTATTTGCAAGTGGAAAAATAAATGTTTTTAGATGAAAGATTGAGAAATTTATTTGGCCTTTTAAAAAAAAGATTTTTATCTACCTGAATAAGTATGTCTGTTCTTCAGTCATTCTCCTAGCCAGTGTCACAGTCAGTTGCACAATGTTTCAAATAATGTAATTGTTTTTTCCTGATCTGTTCCATTGTTTCTCTGTGCCTGTAGCTTTGAAAAAGTCATATTACTTTAACATATACTATAAATAAAATGGTTATGACAGTAGGAAAGGAATTTGTGTAACAACTATTAAAATAAATTTGTATAAAAGAATCAGGCTTCCTTCTTTGTAGCTGAAAGCTTGCAGGTGTTTTCATTTTCTCTTTCATTTACTCTACCTGGAATGCAATTGGTGAAAAATATTTTATATGTTCTATCAACAGGACAGAGGATGAGGGGGTAGGGATACTTGATTGCATTTGATTGCCAAAAGAAATACTTAAGATAAAAAGAAATAATTCAGAATTGATAATCACACGTAATCAATCTTTCTCATGTGCAATTGTCACTTTTTTAAAGAAAAAAATGATACAATTGGGTCCCTAAAGCATTAACTGGCAGAATCAAGTATGTCCTTTTGGGGCAGTGAAAGAGACTTTGGAACTATTGATCTGAGGGGACCCTCAGCTGGTAGTCTCCAAACTTAAAAGCAATTTTACTGCTGAAGAAGCTCCTAACTTTAATTATTAGCAGTAAACAGCAATATATTTTCAATGTGCAAAAGGGGTCTGAATGGTTTGAAGATGTTTGCTAGTATTAGTATAAAAATGTATAATTTCATGACTTGGATACAAAATGAAGTGTTAAAATGCTATTTGTAGTTTCCTTGTACAGAAATAAAACGATTTTCTTTTTCGTTTTGCTCCAAGCTGCTTCATTTATGTTAACTGTTACAATTCTATTTTTTCACAATTGTCTTTTTTCATTTAAATACATAAAGTATATATTACAGATAACCCTTTTCTAAAATACAATATCTGACAAGAAACTCAACATTTTAAAAATATTATTTTATAATATATTATTTTATAATCTACAGCATTAAATATTTTAAAGCTTTTTGCAGAACTGTATTCTTCTGTTGATTAAAACTATTCTGTTAATCGAAAATATAAACTTTTATATTGTGCAATGCAATTTATTATAGAAATTCAACTGAGTTAGAAGCAAAAGATGAAATTAAGTTGGGAGGGCAATATAGAAAGTTAGCACCCACCCTTCTGCTAGAAGAATGAAATATTCTAGGAAATATTAAAAAGGCAGAATATTTCTCCTAAAAGACAAATTTAAAAAATCTTAAAAGGAAACAGAAACAAAAGAGCTCAGCCCATTGCCCCCAGCAAATATTTTGGTGCCAGCTTGTCTACAAGACAAAAAGACTGGGCCAGTCTATTGTTCAGGGCAAAGCCATTCAGCTACAATAGGAAATTGCCCTTCATTGCTTCACCCAAGATTCAACTAAGCCTGGGACCCAAGACACCCTACAAAGCTAAGACTCACGCCCTCTGAGAATCTGACAGATAATAGGATACATTTCTTGCATAGGAACAGGAAGCTCAAAGGCAAGGCCCAAAAGAAGGTATACATACGCACGCGCACACATCTCTCTCTCTCCATGTGGTCAGTTACCCAGGACTTCAAACCTATGTGATCCTGTCCACCATTAAGCCAGCCTTCCAAGCAGCCTCCATGTTTCCAGTGTGTGTATCTCCACTTGGAATTGAACCTAGATGGACATTTCTTCCAACAGCAGAAAACACAGTATCAAGTAATATTTAACACTTTTTGGGGACTGTAGGAAGTTAACACCCACCCCACTCCTAGAAAATTGAAATATTCTAGGAAATATTAAAAAGGCAGAATATTTCCTGTAAAAAGAATAGAAACTCCAGAGGCAGAGACTCACCCCCACCTTTGCTTATGGGTGGGCCATTAAGGCCTGGGCCAGAATACTTTACATAACAAAGATCTCCAGGTAAAGCTACAGCAATTGCTCAAAAGCCCTTTCAGTGCATCCAGCAAGGCTCAGCCAAGCCTGGAACTCAGGACAGCTTACAGAGTTGCCCCTGCATGGCCCCATGGGAGCTTGGCAACCAATTAGAAACAAGCTTCAATTCAAATCCCAACAAAGGTTATAAAATCCAGGCACTCTCAGCACCTCAGCCATTTTTGTTTTCTTGATCTCTTCCTTCACCTTGATGATCACATGATCATCCTTCCTTTTCACTCTGGAGCTCCAGAGGCCATTAAACCTTCCAAACAGCCTCCATGTTTCCAGTGTTTTTTTCCCCACTTGGAACTGAACCCAGAAGGGTATTTCTACCAATAGAAGCAAGGGCAAACCCTAGAAAGCTGCAGGGATTAATCGAGGCAGCCGCCGTGACTTAAAAGGCGCACACAATAATTTTAAAAAATATTTTCTCCCGCTCTCCTGGGCTTGTCGCCATCCTTTCCATGAGATGCTATTTTCGAGGCAGCCACTAGGGGGCAAGCGCAGCACTAACTTCCCCCAAGAGGAGGCGGGAAGGCTGGTAAACATTCGGACAACTTATTCCAGAACCTTCCGGAACGTTGAGGCCGTGACGAAATTCCTCGGCGGGTGTCTCCCTACCTCCCCTTCCTCGGAAGTAAGTTAACATAGAGACGCGTAGTTTAGAGTGACTCGCCCCATGACTTCAGGGGAATTTCCGGATCCAAAACCACTCTTGCTTTCCCACACCCGCCCTCCTTTGTTGCTGTTTCCTTCCAGCCTTCTCGTGGAGGAAGTGAAACCGGGAAGAAATCCCAGATTTCCTCACAGCTGTGACCCGGGAACAGACCCGTAAACAAGTTCCGGCCCAGAGCGGTGGGCTTCTTTCTAATGAAGCCCTTCCTTTCTGTGGCGCGAGGAATCCTAGCGGCAGAGCGAGGTAGCGGCCCTCCTCGCTCCTCATAGGCCTAAGGTGAGGAGGAAGGTTCAAGCAGCCCTGTTATCCTCATCTCTCCGGCCCTTTCTCAGTTGACCTCCAAAGTGTCGCTCTCAGCCCACCTCGAGCTTTTTGAAACACGTGTCAGTCCCGGAAAAGGCGCCTCGGGCCCTCTCTTTGCGGGAATTTCCCCAGAAAGGGGTGGAACCTCTTGTCCCGGAAGTCCTCGGCTGTTTATACATATACACCCCTCTTGGTATTTTTCTTTTTATTAACTCGCTCTATAAACGCGCGGAACAATTAAGGACGGGGGTTCTTCCGCTGTCTGCGCGTGACGCACTTCCTGTTTGCGGCCCTGCCAGAAGCTGTGGAACTGCTGTTGCTGCTACTGCTCAGCGGGAAGTCAGGCGAGCTCCGAGAGCTAGAAGAAAAAGAAGAGGTCGGGGTGCGGCTGTCTCTGCTCGCAAAAGGGGAAACGAGCGGGTGAGCGCGGAGGAGGCCAAAGGCGGGAAAAACAGTTACGGGTTGTCACCAATTCAGCGCCCGCGGGGGGGTAAGGTGGGGGGGCGCTGTGGTGAGGTGGGGGCGGTGTTGTGAGGTGGGGGGCGATCCCACAGGGAAATTGGGGGGGTCGTCTCTCAGCAACGGGTTTGCGTCGCCCTCCCCACCCCGCCCTTTTTCCACCTTTGGCTCGTCCTCTCTGCGGATTGGCCAAAGCGCGCCGCGCGCTGTGGAAAGGAGGAGAGTAGTCGTCTGCAATACAAGGGGTTTTTTTTCGGGGGTGCGGGGGGAGGATTAGTGACGTCCCGCCCTGCTTGCCTTCGGTGGGAAAACTTGGGAGGAGGCCGGCGCTTGCCTTTCTTCGTCTTGGATGCTTGCCTTAGCGCCAGGTGTTTTTCTTGCCGTTCTCTCCCTTCCCTTCTGTGCGGCGTTGCCTTTGGCCTCAAGGCGCTAAGTGGGCAAGAAACCGGGGGCTCTCTCGAGAAGCACAAAAAGGCCTTGGCCTGCAGGTGGGAGTCCGCCGGAACAGAGTTTTTTCCGAATAGGGTGCCTTTAAAGACGGCTGGGCTTCGACCCAGGAACTCTCCAGCCGACATGGGGTGGGAAACTCTGGGATTAAAGTTTAAAAGTGCCGAGATTGAAAAAAATACGGACCTGGAAGGAAAAAGATGGCCACGAAGAATAATTGAAATGCCAGTACTGATTCACCTATGGCTAAATTATATTATAAATACATAAATTATATATTTTAATTAATTCACCGATGGTGAAATAAAAAGGGCCAAGATTGGAAAATATGGACCTGGAAGATTATAGGACAATTGGGTTAATGATGGCCATGAATAATTGAAATATCAGTATGGGTGAATTAATTAGAAATATATAATTTATATAGAACAACCAGTTAGTAGTAAATGGTGGAACGTTTGCTTGTCAGAGAATTCTGGGAGTTGAAGTCCACACCTCTTGAAAGAGGCACAGGTTGGAAAATGTTGCTTCAGGACCGTCCTTTATAAATGGGTGAAGAAGGGAGCTAGGGTGCTGCAAACAAACAAACGGTTGTCTTATTTCAAGGGAAAGATGTTGAGGCAGATAAAATAATGCCAAGTATCCATTCTTTTGGGAGTAGGAGGTACTTTTTAAATTTCAACTGCTTTGTTTTTAAATGAAGTGGTTCACCTTGGGGTAATGTGGGTGGAAAGTTTGGGGTGGCTCAGGATTTGTTGGTAGGCCACAGGCAGCTGATCACAGGAGCACAACAAGGATTCAGTGCTATTGCAACAAGGTAATGCGATGGTGTGTGGAATTTATTGCTGATAGCAGTGTTTCTGTGCGTTGCCCAATGAAGTGGAGGAAGGGAACTTTCTGTCCTTTTTACTCTAGCCAGGGTTAGTTTTTGTTCTTTGTCGTAAAAATTTCTATTGTTATAAGAAGTCATCAGCCAGAAATGATTCTATAACACTTTGTCTATTATGAATTGATAGCTAACTTTTTTTCCAAACCAGTAAATGGTTTTAGCTGAAATGGGAAAGAACTATAAATTTGCCTCACACATCATACACATAGAATATTCACATATCATGCACATAATTATTATTACATTGAATGTATCTTTTAAAAATATCAATGATAGAAATTCAGAGAATAGCTGGCCATTAAATTTCCTCGAAGTAGGAAGGAAATATTTTGTAGACAGGATTTAATGAGTTTTAATGCTAGATGTTTGTTTTATAGATAATATTACAACATTTCAGCTAACACTACAATTTCAGTAAATAATCTGGAAGAAAAAATGTACAGCTAATCCTTAATTTATGACCACAATTGAGGCCAAAATTTCTGTTGCTAAGTGAAACATTTGTTAAGTGAATTTTGCCCCATTTTACAACCTTTCTTGCCACAGTTAAGTGAATCACTGCAGTTGTTAAATTAGTAACACCATTGTTTAATGAATCTGGCTTCCCCGTTGACTTTGCTTGTCAAATGGTTGCAAAAGGGGATCACATGACCCCAGGACACTGCAAGTAGAAGTATATAAAAGTCAGTTTTTAAGCGTCTGGTCTGAATTTGGTCATGTGACTATGGGGATGCTGCAGTTGTTGTAAGTGTGAGAAATGATAAGTCAGCGCTATGTTGAATGGTCACTAGATGAACTGTTGTAAATTGAGGACTACCTGTATAAGTATTAAAAAATCTTCCTGTGTATTAAAAATACCCACATCCATCTCTATTCTGTCTAATAACTCTTGACTGTAATTGTTCTAAATAATACTTTGTTTAGTATCTTCATAAAGATTCTGAATGATGCCATTTGTCCACATGGAATGAAATATGCTGATGACATTCAGTTGTCTGACTTTGCCTTGGGCTACTCAGATAATCCCAGCAAGTTCCTCTCTATCTGGATGCTGTAGGGGCCTGCATAGAGAAGAATGGACTTTAGCTCAGTAAAGTGAGTCCAGCTAGCTATGGGATTTTAGCTCACCTGTAGCTGGAATTGGAGATTTTGCACCTTTGCTTCTGGGGGCGTTTACAGTCCCCCACTCAGAACCAGTGTACACTTTGGGCAGCCTTCTGGGTTCACAGTTCCAACTCAAGGAGTAGAAGACATTTGTGGTCAGGTAGGTCTTCGCACAACTCTATCTTGTGCTCTGGTTGTGCTTGTTTCTGGAGCATGTTAGTCATCTCTCATTTTGGGTAGTGCTTTTTAGGGGTTGTTCTTGAAAGCTGTCTGGAAGCTGTATTGGTCCAGCGGTCTTCTCTGAGGGTTTTTTTTTCTTTTCAGTTGTTATACCAATATCTTCACGGTTCACAGACTTTATGCACTCTTTGTGATGGATATTAGTCATCTCATAGTAAAGGTATGCATGGTAGAAAAAATTAGTATGAAATTCCAGATTCTGCAGTTTTTTTTTCCTGCTAATTAAAGAAGTTTCAGTCAATTAGAGTCTTTTTATTGAAAAAAGATATAATTACCATTTGTAGGAGGCATATATAGCTTCTTCTCCCAGGTTGTTCTAGAAAATTTTTTAGCCTTTTGCAGATTGAATTTTCAAAAGGGTACAGAGGAGGGCACAACTAGTACAACATTCTTTTTCAATCTAAGATGTAATGTTAGAGAATATGTTAGCAGTTCATAATTCTGTTATTTTAAAATTATATGGAATAGTAAACTAATATTCCATGGAAAATAGAATTTGCAGGACCAATGGATTTTCAGGACCAGGAATTGTATAATTATTAATCTATGCTCTGAAGAAACTTTACATTCATATCTTCTTTGTTTTTGGTCATGTAACTTTTGAAACAATGAATCATGTCTGATTTTGATGTAACAGAAGTAAATGACAATTTGTGCAATGGTCATTCATCTGCATTGCTATATTGCTTCTTTGCCTTCAGCAGCTACTATTTTGTAGTGTATCATCCTTCCAGATGTCCATAGATATTTTGTGTAGTCTTCGCTCCCAT
This sequence comes from Pseudonaja textilis, assembly GCF_049901715.1. NCBI lineage: Eukaryota > Metazoa > Chordata > Lepidosauria > Squamata > Elapidae > Pseudonaja > Pseudonaja textilis. The sequence continues at coordinate 9,364,749 of NC_142008.1, forward strand.
AGCCCTTTTCTTAACCATCATTTTGCCTTTTAATAGCTATTCCTTCTGTTTCTTGGTTCCTTCCCTTTTATTTGTCGTATATTCTTCAGCCTCTTCTTTCTGACAACAGAACACACACACATTTTAGAAGAAACAAAGTACCTTGCTTTTTGCTCTCCCAGATCTGTTGCCATTAGTTATACTTATCAGTTCTGGACCATCTGGAGGCAACCAAATTGCCAACTTCCGATATAATACTAGGGACATATTTAATATATTACCTTAATTAGCAATGGCTCCTAATATGTAATTATTATTGAAAGATGTTTGTGAACAGCTGATTTCAATGAAACTGGATTGCCTATCTAGTTTCATTGAAATCAGCTGTTCACATCTTTCAGCATACAGTGTTGTAATTAGAAAAACTATTTAGGCTGTCTTCAGTATAGTTTCCAAGATATAATTCTGTAATATTAGAAGAATGTTTACTTTTGTATTGAGCATTTGCAAGATAAATACTATCAAAGCACATCAATATTTACAATGTTTTAAATGGGTACAATACCTTATTTGATATACATTGTCACCTAATTGACCTTGGCTGAGCGCAAAAATTTTAGCTGGCTTGCACATGCTATTTGTTAGCGATTTATACCGGTTTAATTATATCAGTTATCTATTCCAATATTCATGCTTGCTTAAAGCAATAATAATAATACTAGGTCTGCAAGTTAGATTTAGATATTGGAAAAAACGCTGGAAGCTTAAAAATTAATTTCATATTTCTGTCAAGAAAACTACATTCTATGTTCCTAATGTAATCAAATGTCAAGTTTGACTTGGGAACTTGTATTTTATATGGTTACCAAGTTATTTCATAAGGAATTAAATTGTGAATGGATGCATTATGATAAATCACAATATTACTTCCTCTGGTTTGCTTTTTTGTTTTTTATCAACCAGTCTTGCACTTTTCTTCTCAGTAAAGGAAGAAGAGATAATCTTTTCTTTCTTTTATGGTAGCTTGCAGCATGTGGGAGTTACTGGGATGCATTTCTGTTGTTTTCCTATCCTAATTTTTATGCAAATGAAATAAATTTTTACCTTCTACACTTGATAGAAGACATGAGGGAAGGTGGAATTCTGGTGTCTGAAAGCAAAGTAACAGGAATTCTCCAGTTGATCTTTGTCTCTTAGAAACATTGCCTAAATGAGGGAAGACACTTGCCCCAATAATGAGGGGTCCTACAGGATTGCCCATACATTTTAAGTGTTTGGTGGCCTTTCTGTATAACTAAAGCCCAAATTGGCCACATCGCTTGGTAATGATGTGAGTATAAGCTTTAAGAACATGTCACAACCCTAGGAAGAAGGCAGTGGCAAACCATTTCTGAAAAACTTGCAAAGAAAACTGCAGGGATTAATCCAGTCAGTCACCAGGAGTCAATAACTGACTCACCAGGACATTCCCACTCTCCACAAAAGGAGGGATTACTTTCAGGCCATACATTCAGTTGTGCACACCTAATTTCCTTTGGCTGTCTGAGGGAGAAGACTTAAGAATTGTTTGATGGTGCTTTCCCCAGAATCAATTCTCTTCAAGTCAGTTTATTTTTCTTTTATTCCCCATCTCTTCTTTCTGTACAGGTAGTGCTCGATTTACAAATGTAATAGAACCTGCAGATTACATTTGTAACCCGAGGATTTGTTGGAGTGAATAACATAAATGAACGTGAAAACTTCCTGTTTCTCCACTGAGTCGATGGTAGAATCCAGGTTGGTTACGGGTAGTCTCTAGCCTCGTTGCTCTACAGACTGAGTTGAATTCTGAGGACATGCCTCCAAATGCACAGGTCATTAAGTGCACATGATGTATCTTTTGGTGGGGAAGGCCGTGAGGGGGCTAATGATGAAAGAGGACATCTGCTTAAGATCATCCAAGGCCTCCCCTTGACCTACTGAGATATCTTATGCTCCCCACAATTGCTTCCCAGCCTATCCTGCCGCGCAGGGTTTCCACATGCATTGGGCCTTTGGGGATTCCCCTTGCGAAGATCTAGGGAGCTGTCTCCTCTCCAGTTTCTCTGCCACAGTTTCTTTGCCTGGTCCCAGCGCTCCAAGAGCAGAGTGACGAGAGCAGAGGGAGAGCGGGATGGGCTTGCTCTGCTCGGCTTCTCTGACTCACTGGGACTGCCTGCTGCTTCTGGAGGGATGGGCAACCTCAGTAAATCTCCACCAAAGGCTTTCAATCTCAATGCAGAAAAATGTTTGCACACCAGGCTTTGGGGCAGTGAAATTGCAGATCCTTCCCTTCAACTTGCAAATACTTTTTGCATGGAGACTGCAAAATTTTGGACGCTGTGATCTTGCAGAACTTCAGGCCTCCATTCTCTGCAAAACTGGATGCGTGCCTGAAGTTGCATCAGGTCACGGCCCTTAGAAAAGCTCCCAGTCTCGGCAAGCAAAATATTTGAAAACCAATAGGATGCTTTGAGGCCGCGAAAGTGCATCCTTACATGTACAATTCTATAAGTAACTCTTATCATATGTCATTCTTTCATTATAACTTTTATAAAAACTGATAATTCTGGTACATGTTTAATATGGCTAAAACATGTAGATGTTAAACATAGTTTTACAAATAGGATGTTAGTATAAAATATTAAAATGTTTTCACTCATTATGGAAGCTTGCAAGCATCTGTATTTGTATCTCTACTTGCTACTAATGCGATTCTCCAAAAATAAGATCTACCCAGAAAATAAGACAGCCTGATATTTTTAAGCGTGCTCTTAATATAAGCCGTAGCCCCAAAATAAGCCCCAGTTAGGGTCATCATCAGCCATGTGTGTGAGGTGTGGCCAACACTGGAGGTGGTATGGGCTGATGGTCCACGGGAGCAGCTGCAGCCTGTGCAGTGCAGGTAAGTTGATTACCTGTCCAAACATCAGGCAGGTGCAGTGGGAGGCATGTGATCTGGATGTACTGTGTGGGCCGCAGAAAAGCCGAATGTTGATGGGCTGTAGTGGGCAAGTGGCTGCGGGAGGCTTGTCTTTGCATGTCAGCACCATCAGCAGATGGAAAAAGAGCCATGGAGGGAAGGCGGGCGATCCAGATGCATAGGATGCAGGACAGTCGACAATGGCCCGGAGCAGTCGGCCAGCCGTGGGAGGCTCGTCTTTGCACGGGATGATAGCAGGCAGAGGTGCAGGGAAGAAGGCAGGTGATCCCAATGCGCTATACGGGCCACAGGCAAACTGAGACACAGGTGGAGGGGGCGGCCAGCTGTGGGAGGATCGTCTTGACATCTCTCAGCTTGCAGCCCATGTGGTGCGTCAGGATTGCCTATCTTCCTCCCATGTCTCTGTCTGCTGATGGTGCTGCCGTGGGAAGATGAACCTCCCATGGCTGGCCACCAGTTCTGGCCCACCAACTTGGCTTTCCTATGCAGCATGTCGATATCACATGACTCCCCCCATGTGCCTCTCCCTCCGTCTGCTACTTGGACAGATAATCAACTCCCCTGTGCTATGCTGTGCTGGCTGTGCAGCACTCCACTGATCAAGGGGCCGACGGGCTGCAGTTGCTGCCGGACAACATCAGCCCTTGTACACTCACCACATCTTGTCTGCATGCTGGAAGAGTGGGTCGCCCAGCCAGGCTGATCATTCTGATATCGTTTATCCCTGAAAATAAGCCATAAAACTTATTTTGGAGGGCCCTCTCAAAATATAACACTGGGTCCTATTTTCAGAGCTACACGGTATGTGCTTATCAATAAAGGATAAAATGACATAATTCTGTTTCAGTTTTCCCTTATGAGGGTATGATTCATAAGGGTGGAGATATTAATTAGTTTATTTGAATTTGCGTTTGTTAAACAAGGAAGATTGAAAATTAATAATAGTCTTCTAAAGTAAAGGAAAAGATTATTGTATTCAGAGAAAGATTTGCAGAATAACATTTTTTTCATTAATAGTTTATCAACCTAATAAAATACTGAATTCTTTTTGTGACTTTTCTTCTGCTTTTCCTAGCTTTGGCATTAGATTACAATTCGTTTGGTTAGCATATTCTTTGTGTAAAACTGAGTGTTCTAATCTAACAATCATTGTAGGAAACCTTTGGACTATATTATAAAAAAAGTGGAAGGTTTGTCGAGGATATGAAAAATTAGGATACAAGAACTAGTGTTATATTTTGGATGAAAATATAGCAATATAATTGAAAGATGCAGTAAAAGAGGCCCTATAGCAGTGGTGGTGAACCTATGGCACATGTGCCAGAGGTGGCACGCAGAGCCCTGTCTGTGGAAATGTGTCCCGTTGCCCAGGTCAGCTTCACTGCATTTCTCCATAGCGTTTCTCTCCATCGTTTGCAGGGAAACAAAAGTTTTCCTGCAAACGACAAAACAGAAGCTCACAAAAGAAAAATATCTCACCTTTTGCAGAGCTGCTGGTGTTGGGATGCCTCTCCTCCCACCAGCCAGCTGGTCTTTGGATGTCTTCTGCGGGTGTTCACATGCACCCGCACTCCCGCACTTCGGGCACCTCAGCTGTAATATTCCCTTCAGAAGAATATGACGAGTTAGTTTTATTTTTTTCTAAAAGTGCTCCTTATCTGATATCTTCATAATTTCAATGGAATAAGAAATTTTTCAGATTGTCTAGTTGAGCCTTCTCAATTTATTGGCAAAAGTTAAGACTCAGATACTATTTTACCTGATTAAAAACTTCATTAAAAACAGTTTTATTATAAAATATGCTAATTTGGGGGGGGGTGTCACCAAGACCAGCAGTTCCTGGGCCACGGATTGGAAGCGGGGAATGGCATGCCAGGAACTAGCTGCGCATGTGAGCAAAGCCTTATCTGTCCATGTACAGATTCCAGACAGTGCACAAAACTGTGCTTTCCCATCTATGGAAGAACTGCCCTCCATAGAACCAGTTCCTGATGCCCAAAAGGTGGAGGTCGCTGATCTAGATTACAAAGCTCTTTTCCTACTATGATTTTTTTTTTCTGGCAGTCATTTAACAATCCACATTTTCATAGGGCGCATCATACTTTTTAAGAGAAATTTGTGTTTTTATATTGAAATAAAATCTTGTTTTACAGGATTCTTACCCGAACACAATAAAACATGGTGGATTATTATGAAGTTCTAGGAGTGCATAAACATGCCTCCCAAGACGACATTAAAAAAGCGTAAGTATTCATTTTTAAAGCTATGGGAGGTAATATTGTATTCCTTGCATTAGCTGTTTTTGGAGGGAGGCTTTAAATCACATAAAACTGTGTGTGTATAAACAGTTTTCCTATGCTTCCTTTACTGCCACAGGAATGCTTATTTATATGTACCTAGAATTAAATCTTATAATTGAAATAATTATTGGTCACTCGGCCCAATATTTATTAGCTGCAAAAGATTGTTTAAAGCAGAAATATTTTAAAACATTGAAACAAATATAGCTGCAGAATTAAAATCATGTGTTAGGAACTTATATCAAGAATAAATACCAACCTTACAAAAATTACTCCCTAGAAGTGGGACAAGTTTATCGATCAGCTTATAAATTAAGAAATTGGTGGGTAATACTGGTTTCCTAATCATTCCTTCCTACGTTTCATTAGTAGATCGATAAAATTATCAGAATAGAAGCCAGTAAATAGTTAATACTATAACTATTATGGCACTTTGTATCCTATTTAGGACTGCAGAGTATGGATAATTTAATTAAACAATTTAATAATTAAGGTTTTGTACTTTTTTACATATTCTGCTTATAGAATTTAGAACGCCTGTGAATTTTCTGTGCTGTATTTCCCCCCTATTTCCTTCTATTGTGCTCTTTTGGGACTTGCAGTGCAAACCATCCAAATGGTTTATCCTTAGAATAGCTGTTGTAAAGTGCTACAATAGGTCAAGATAATTTCTCAAACTTGAGCAATCCATTAGGGGCAAATTATTATATTGATCATGCATTAGGAAATTAACATTTGCAATCAATATTTCTGTAGATGTTTAAAAATGTTAAAAATTCTTAGTTCATCAGGCTAGCTTGTTCTTCTATTATTTTTTATGCACTGTTGTCCTTGAATAAAGTATCTTTGGTTTTGATTTCAGATACCGTAAACTTGCGTTAAAATGGCACCCAGACAAAAATCCGGATAATAAGGAAGAAGCTGAGAGACAATTCAAGCAAGTTGCTGAAGCTTATGAAGTGCTGTCAGATAGTGAGTAATAATATGAAAGACTTCCACCTCAGTGTGGAAGTTAGAATATGCCTAAAACTATTGAATATATATTGTGGTCTCAGAACGTCAAATAAATTCTGCAAGACTGGATTGGGTGGAAATGTTTTCCTCCTCTGGAATTTCCCTGAAAAAATAGAGACATGCTGCACTGGATAATTGTACACAGTGTGGTATGGAGAGGGAAGGAAAGGAAGTTGCTGTTAAGATGGGGAGAAGGTGGGATATTTAAGGGAAAGATAATTTATATTTATATAATTTGTAAACAGGTAGACATAGGTAGTCTTTGACTTACAACAGTTTGTTTAGTGGCAGTTCCAAGTTACCATGACACTGAAAAATATGACCTATGACCATTTTTCATAGTTATGACCTTCACAGCATCCCCATCATCATATGATTAAAATTCAAATACTTGGCAATTAGTTCCTATTTATGACCATTGCTATGTCCCAAGATCATGTGATCACCTTTTAGGAGCCTCTGGTGCAGTGGTTAAAGTGCAGTACTACAACCTACTTCTGCTGCAGTTCAAATCTCACCAGGCTCAAGGTTGACTCAGCCTTCCATCCTTTTGAAGTGGGTAAAAGACCCAAATTGTTGGGGACAATATGCTGACTTTGTAAACTGCCTAGAAAGGGATGTAAAGCACTGTAAAGCAGTATATAAATCTAAGTGCTATTGCTATTTTGCTACTTTCAGACAAGCAAAGTCAGTGGGGAAGCCAGGTTCATTTAGCTAGGTTACTAACTTATCAACTGCAGTGATTCACTTAACTGTGGCAAGTAAAACCATAAAATGGGGCAAAACTCACTTAACAAGTGTCTCATTTAACAACAGAAATGTTGGGCCTCAATTGTGGTTGGAAATAGACAACTACTTGTAATGTAAATTATACAAATTAGGCCAAGATGAGCAGCTTGGTCTACTTGCACTCTCCCCTACCACCAATATGTCAGTTGACATTTTTAGCAAATATTTAGCAAATATCATATGCTAGGTTTTCCCAAAGTATAATCTCCCTTGGGGAGATGCGGAGAGAGCAAGAGAAGGTGTGAAGAACCTCTTAGTTGTAGATTGTTGCAATAAATCTATCTTTCCCAGAGTTTCATTGTATCCTTTTCATATCATTTGTGTTCACTTTGGTGTTTGGATTTTTAGGGGAGATGTATAAATTAAGATTGCAGGTAGTCCTTGATTAATGATAGTAATAGGAACTAGAATTTCTCTTGCCTAAGTAACATAGTAATAAAATGTGTGATGTTATGTGGGCAGTCCCCAGTTACTATTAAACAAATTACTGCAGGTTCTTAAGCACCTAATGTGACCATGGCTTTTGACTTCCTGCAGTCTTTCCCATTGACTTTACTTGTGGGAAAACAATAGGGAAATGGTGAACATGGGACTGCAGGGTGCTTTGTGAGCCAGAAAGTCAAGACCTGGTCATAAGTGCCAACATTGTAAGTTTGAATGATACATTAAGGGTAGGTGAGGCGATGAAAGATTTAGGAACTCCTGTGATATTATTAATCTATAGGTCCTGAAAAAAATGATACCTGTGGAACCTGTCATATTGAACATTTTGCTAACTTTTAACTGAATTTAAGAAGAAATAGTATTTTGCTGTATAACCCAGAATCAAATTATTTATTTGGAAAAAGATGTCAGTTTTGTCACATATTTCATCCTACTTAAGAATTATATTGATGAATCATTATGAATGAAATTGTAGTGCATTCCCTAAAACTTTTTCATAATCTTCAGACTTATGGCAAATACCAAAGATTGATTTAAAAGAAGTACTCAAAGAAGAGGCTGGCTTTTTTCTCTTTTTCCTTTGGATCCTCAAGCTGGTCTTTTAAAAGTCAGGGAATTTTGCTGAATAGGATTGTTACACGTGGAGATGTTTAGAGGGGAATCCATAGAACAAAGCAAATATGAGATCTTCAAAATAGTTGTCTTGGATTTATAGTTGCAGTTTAAGTACTTCTTTTCTTTGCAGCTAAAAAGCGTGATATCTATGACAAATATGGAAAAGAAGGGTTAAATTCCAGTGGAGGTATGTAAGGATTTAATACTGCTGCTCCTATTTTTTTAATGTAAATTTTTGTGAAATTCCTTATAGCTTTAATAATTAGAAAGGATAAAATATGGGAAGAGTGAGAAGATAAAATAAAATAACTGATAAAATAATTGCAATAAAGAAAGTTCGAACCTTCTTTATATCTTATTTTCTTTTCTGTCTTTTTTATTTATCATTTTTAAAAATGTGTATTGTTTTTATGTGTAAAAATTCTTCAATAAAAATTAATTTAAAATAGTAAATATTCATGGAACAATCTACCAATGGTTTTTTAAAAGGTGTGTGTACTGATTTAAATAGAACATTAGAAATTTAAATCTGGATTCTGGCTTAGAAATAGGGATTCTGATAAATATGACAACCGATTTCAGTAGTCTACTCCCAAGTATGGCTACATCTAAGTCAAATTTTTACATCCTATCCCTGATCTGGCAAGGATTTTGAGAAAGAAAAATAAGACATCACATGCTGTGCTAAGCTTGATAAAATGACAAAAATTCAAGAAATACAATTATTGCAACAATTTGGTATTAAAATGGTACTCTTGCTAAATTATATACGGGATGATTTATTATTCTGGAAAACGATATATTGAATATTCTTTTTATAGGAGGAAGCCATTTTGACAGTCCATTTGAATATGGCTTTACATTCCGGGATCCTGATGATGTCTTTAGGGAATTCTTTGGTGGACGAGACCCATTTTCTTTTGATTTCTTTGGTGAGTACTTTTAAATTAAATTTTCACTTTTTCCCCTACTTTTAAGAATTCTCATAATTGCTGTTTCTAATCCTCTGTGTATATATGTTGGCAAAAAGATACTCTCAATATGTTCAAAATCTGATTTAGTGTCTTTGTTTGGATATGTTGGAGTTTTTTGAAGATTTGTGCAGTAAGCTGTGCCTATACCAGAAAAATCCTTTAAAATATTTCAGAATTAATTTCTTTTGATGGTATCCTTGAAATTGATTAATTCATAGAATCACAATGCTGAAAGGGACCTTGGAGGTCTTCTACTCTCAGGATAGGAAATCACATACCATCCTGAATAAATAGTTGTCCTGTTTTTCTTGAAAATTGCAGCCATATATCTTCAGGAGGCAGGGTGTTTCATTACTTAATAGCTCTAATCTTTTATAGCTTTATAGATTTAGTTCAAGATTTTAGATGCAAGTTCTAATGCTTTCTAATGTATACAAAATTAGAATGAATTCACCTTTTTTTTCTGTTTGAAATGAATGGCAAATTACACCCTACGTTCTCCTATTTATTGGTGCAGTGGTCAAGAGGTGAAGATACTCACCTCCTACTCAGAAAGTTGAGAGTTCAATTATATGCAGCAACAGATATTTCTCCACCAGGGCACAAAGAGAAAATAACTGCTGTGAACCACACATAGACATCAGGAAGGTCATCCAGCCAGTAAACGTTCAGCTTCATTCAGTTGCCCTGATTCCACCCTGAAGCAAGGGATTATAGAGACATAAAAAGGGGAAAAAATCTTTGTATGTGGGGATATGCTTTCATGCATTGATTACCATGGCTATTTGCCTATTTTCTATCTATCTGGCATCCATACTAGTAAGAATACACTTAACATTTCTTAACAAAGAACCACAGTATAAAACAGTGGTGGCTTACCTTTTTGGGCTCCTGTGCCAAAAATTGTGCTTGCAGTCACGTGCCAGCACCCAGAAGGCAATGCGTGCCTCCACGCCCCCTGCGCATGCACGCATGATTCCCCCCCCCCCTTGCACTGCACCTCCCAGCTGATTTTCGGCCTGTTTGAGGCCTTTTTCGGCCTGCTCAGCGCCTTTGTAGGTTGAAAAAATGGACCCGTTTAGTCACTTCCGGTATTTCCGGAAATACAGGAAGTGACAAAACGGGCCTGGTTTTCAGCCTACAAAGGCTGCAGAGGCTTCCCCGACCCTCTGGGAGGCCAAAAAAGGCCTCAAATGGGCTGGGAGGTGCGTGCATGCGCAGTGAGGTAAATTTGCCTGGGGCTCACATGCCCACACACATGGCTCTGTGTGCCACCTGTGGCACACGTGCCATAGGTTCGCCATCATGGATATAAAAGAACCAGAAATGTCACTATTCTACCGTTGCTTTTAATCAAGATGCAGAAAGTATTTTTCCTCAAAAAGACTGATTTGAATAGCTTTGGTTTTAGCGGGTTATAGACATAAATACTAAAGAGAAAAATATTTCCCAGTAACTACCAAATTTCCCAACTAGAGCAAGACATTGTGACACTTAAGCATTGTAGTTCACAATTGAATGAAATGGCATCATTTTGTTGGAGTCACATATATTCGCACCATCAGTTAAATCTTGATCAGTGGATTTCTCAATCTGGGCTATGTCGAAATGTTGACTTCCGGTTTGAGCTTCTTCAGTGACAGACTGAAACCTCGTCTCTGCGAGGCTTCGATCTGTCCTTGCCGCTGGAGCACCCCAAGCCGGCTGGTTTCGGGGCTAAGCCACCCTGTAGAGGTGGTGAAGAGGGGGGAGACTGCCAGCAGGGTTGAGGAGAGCCGCATCTCTCCTCCCTAGCTGGCCGTTACTCCCTTTCCCAAAGGCGGTTGCAGCAGTGGTCAGAAATGGCCACCACAAAGAAGAACTCGACTGGAAAAGAATGTGCAGGAGGAAGATAAGAGAAAGTTTTGGTTGACCAGGTCAAACAGCAAAAGCAACAAATAAGGTACCCTGGAACTGAAACTGTTAAAAAACAGTAACATTGTTCCCTAAGAAGATTTTGAAGCTGCGGAGAGAGAAAAGGGAAAAGATTTGGTTTTCTCCTTTTCTTATGCTGACAGCCAAGAGACTTAAGCAAGAAATTGGAAAAAAAATCCACTTTGACATCAATAGGCATTTAATGCTGAAAATAAAAAGTCAAAGGGATAATAAAGATTTCTGGATAATTAAAAGCTTTTGAAAACAGGAAAGGGGAGAGGAAGAATAAAAGGGCAGGATCTGGAAGGGAGGAAACTGCCTGGAATTAAAAAAAGAACTTACAGTAAAATCTCAACAAGACTTCCAAAAGATACATTCTAACTGAAAAATCGCAACAAAAACCCCAGGAAGAGAAAGTCAAAAAAGAAATAAGAAGATATAACTCGGGACTATCTGGATTACTTGATGATTTCTGGATTCTTGATTATTGTTTTGAATGACTAAAATCAATTGGGTGGTTGTTTAAAACTTTTTAAAATGGCTCCACTTTTAGAAGAACTGAAAATGGAACTTAAAAAGTACAAAGAAAATGCACAAGAAGGGAGAGGTTCTTTTGGCTTCGTATTTCAGTTTTTAGAAATGGAGATTTGGAATTATGAGAAACAACAAGAAATGCCTGCAGAACAAGAAGATTGCGACAAAGAAGAAACCATCTTTAATGAACAAGTAATCTTAGATGGGGAAAAAAAGGAAAGGGGAGAAAGAGAATGGAAAGTTTAAGATTGGGAAAAATAAGTATAAAATCAGAAAGCAACAGAAGAGGGAAATGCAGAAGAGAATTAAAAGTAGAGAGACAAGGGGGTAAAAAGGGGAGGGAAAAGGTGAGAGGGAAGAAAGAAAGGAAAAGAAGTTATAAAGGACAGAAGCAAAATATAGAGAAACAGGGTCTATTTAGATATAATGGGTGAAAACTTAATGGAAAAGGGGATTCTGCAAAGGTACATAAGATAGTATGGTTATATTAGAAGCAGAAATAATTTTAGAAAATATGAAACAATGTATGATTAAAATGTCTGATAAAATAGCTATCGTAATTCAGTGGAATGCTTGTCAATATATAAATGTAACAAAAGGTATATTTAATGATTTATAAAACGTGAAGAGAAATAAGGGAAAAATTAATTATGGAGATTACATGTGTTTTTAAGGAAGTATGATATTTAATTGAAAAGAAGTGTTAAAGATGTTATGGTTTTAATGATTATTAATGATAGAACTGAACTGGAATGGAATGAGGCTTTATAATTACATATATTTGCAATCTTTCTTTTTTTTTAAAAAAAAGAATATAGTACGTATTATAAGAATGTGCCAAGTAAAATTCGATTGGAAGTTATGTATTATATATTATATTGAAGGTCATAACCTTAAGGTATATATTGAAGTTTAAATAAGAGTTGAATGGATGTAATTAAAAGATATAAAGGTGTCATACTCCAATTAATAACTACAGGAGAAAATTTGTTTAATGAGAAAAGATAATATGAAACAGAAGAGACAAAAGTATAAATATAATGATTTGAATTGAGATGAGATAATCAAAATAAAATTGAGAAAATTAAGAGGGGAAAAACTATATAGAAAATGTAAAATAGTATAAGATATGGAATAGAACAGTGGCCCCCAACCTTTTTTGTGCCACGGCCCGGTACCGGCATCACAAAATGATCCGCGGCACGGTACCAGGATCAGCACGCATGACAAGGCAAGGCGAGCCGAGCGACTGGCCAGCCAGCCGCCCCGCTTCTCCCCGCCACCTTCAACTCCTCCTTTGTACCTTTGTCGATGGGCTTCGCTTCGGGACGGCTTCGGCTCGCCTTGCCTTGGGTGCTGAAAGAATCCTTGTGCCTTAGTTTCATTTGAAGCCCCCCCCCTTCGATGAAAATAAGGCATGAGGATTCCTTCAGGACCCAAACGCCGCTTTCCAAACGGAAAAGCTCACCTGGGAGCACTTTCTTGTCAAACAAGATGGCGGCGCCCAGCAAACCAGCAGCCCGGTAGGAAATGTTCCAAGGACCGGTACCGGTCTGCGGCCCGGTGGTTGGGGACCCCTGGAATAGAATACAAAAAGGAGCATGAAATTGAGTTTTGTGTCTGTATAAAGAAGTTCAACCCGGGACCATGCTATTTTCAAAAAAGATGTTTTACTTGTATTTTGTGTGTGAAAACCCAAATACACTTTATTTTAAAAAAAAGATGTTGAAATGTTGCTTGGAGATTGGAGGACACTTGCTGTTTGTGGATTTTTTCCCCCTTACCTTGCTATTAAAATTCAGCAGATAACAGTTTTGCTAGGTAGACTTTGGTAAAACTTGAATGCTTAAATGAAGTGGAAGATGTTCTTTTTAGAAAATTGACGTGGACTCTTCTGTTTTTGTGGTTGGTATAGAAAAACCTTGTTTAATCTCTGATGGATAATATACTAGAGTTAGAGAGTGCAACTGGAGAATTTTTTCTGAGTCTTTTTCAATTGTAGATATGATCAACTGATTTTCTGTGTTGCAGTCAGGATAGATTTGAATAGCTTGACTTTTGTCCTTCTAGGCAGAAAAATATTTACTTTTGATACTTAAGAGATAATTTCTATTTTAATGTCCAGAGTCAGCCCTGAGAGCTTTGGGCTAAAGGCACTCTAAAATACTGAGAAATAACATAATTTTCACTAAATTGCAGAGTCTATAAAACTTAAAAATAAAAAGTCTGTTTTGGAGTGAGTAAAGATATAGAAGTTAAAATCAAAGAGATTAAGTTATGTGGCCAGAGGTTATGAGGCTTGGGTAGATTTGTTTGAGCTGTTCTTTAAGGTATTTATTCTTTAAGAAATATCTGCCTCTGTGATATTGAAATATCTGTCATTGATATTGAAGACTAACTGAAAATGTATTCATTTATTTTTGATGGGAATGCTTTTTATTACCTAAGACTGCAGGTCTTAGATTGCAGTATGCTGAGTTTGAAGAAAATTCAAAAAATTCAGATAACATAAAAGAAACCTGGTTGTTTTTGTGACCAGATATTCAGGGAAAATGGGAAGAGGAAGGAGTATTGCCTTAAGTTGTTTATAAAAATAATAAAGGTAGGATATAAATCAATCAGTAAATCAAATTAAAAAATAAAAATGGATCTTATATAAAATGTTTTGGTTGTTGGATTTGTTTCGGTGTCCAAAAGTTTGGTGTAACTTTTGGGCTTAAAAAATTGATTTTCATTCCAGGTAATTTGAATAATATGCCTCAACTTTAGAACAAGGGATATATTGTCCTCCAGATGTTGCTCAACCAGCAGTGTTTAGTGCATAATAAGTTCTCAACTTACGGCTTGACTCTTATCTAGGATCTCTTCAAAATTTTACATTATTATTTTAATTAGAAATATTTAAGAAGGAATAATTTTATCTAGTTAAAATTAGTCATTCTTCCAGCCCTACTTATGGGAACCCTGATGGATGAAGCTCTCAGATTAAACAAGAGTGTCTATTTCTGTTAATTTTAGTTGCATCTTTTGATCTTGGCTGAAACATACTACTACATTGTTCTATTTTGGGACTGCTTAGAAAAGTGATTTTTTTCCCTTTGAATCCTAAATATAACAAACATGAAATTCTTTTTCCTCTTTCAAATGGCATGGATATATTTTGGAGAATTCATTTCCTACGTACAATAGGAATAAACATGGAAGAAATGAATATGTTTAAAGAATAGTTTTAACTTAATTGATAAGTATGAATAATAAAATTGTCTAATACTTATTCCATTTATTCAGTAGTTGATATCCCAGTATTAGAAAATGAACTTTGAGGATATCCAAAAAGCCAGGGGTATTTTTTGGTGATAAATCTGAATTTAAAAAATAGTTTAAAATTTAAAATTAGCAGTATTACATTTTGAGTATGAAAATGAAACAGGTTACACCAGAATTCTTAAACAGTGATGTGCTCATATTTTCAGAGAGTAGACAGAAATATTTAACTGTCATTCTTCTTCCTTCTTCCTTAAAGAACAAGGATATCAGATTATATAGCTTTAAAACTGAGCTTGGACTTCCGTTGAAATAGAACTTTTATTCACTGATGAATCTGAAAGTATTATCTTGCTAACCTTCTCAAAGTAATATATTTAAATTCATAGAAAGTTAAGTTTTAAAGAATATACTTGGGGACTTGCATTATCCAATGGTCTTTTATGTAATTACTGAACTACAATTGGTACTTTTCTTAGATACCTACTCATTGCTTATCAGTTGGCTGCCAGAGGATTCTAATGAAGGATCAGAAGAAAGGTCTATAGAGGAGCTCTTGGAGGAGTATAGTTATGAGTCGATAGGAGAAATGGCAGAGGAGCTGGAGGAAGAGCTATATGAAGAGTATGATGAAGATTCTGTTGAGGCATTTGAAGAATGTGAAGGATCTTTTGAGCTGGACGATATGCTAGTGGAGGAAGAGGACTTTTTTGAAGGAACAGATGAGTCCTTAGAGGAGGAAGCGAGTTTAGTGTCAGAAGATTGGGTAGAAGAGCCTAGCAATATAACTGTGGAGGAGTTGGAAGAAGAAATAAGTATAGGATCAGAGTTGGAGGAATTTTACTAAATGAAAGTCTTTATATTAATAAATTCTGTTTTAAGCTATCTGAAATGTCTCTTCGCTTCTCTAATGGATGCTTACTTGGTATAATAAAAAAGTCAAAACAATTTTGTTAATCAGCTAAATTTCAATTCAATTTTAACATTATTACAAACTTTTAGTAACTTTGAGAGTTTTTAGAGTCATCTTGTTGATTTCTAATTAGCAGAACCTTAATGATTATGATATTGTAACTAGTCATTTTAAAACGAGAGAGAAAAAATTATACAAATTTGAAGCTCAGTTACAAGTAACTTTTTTCTAAGTTTTTTCAAAGAAATAAGAACACCCTAAATATCAAATTAGCTGCCTTGTGTAGATGTACCAGGAACCTACTTGATTCATTAAAAAAAAAAAACTATAATTGTTCAGAAAAGTTAGTACAACAGAATAATGATACAAATAGCTTTGTTGTTACAAGCAATCAGAAAATATAATTTTAACCCTTACCCAGCTTGGATGCTAACAAGCATCTTTGTAAATCTTGCATTTTGTGCAGAACAAAAATAGGTCTTGAAACTTGCTGGAGATATATATAGAATAGTCTTCCCTTAATTGTGATTCTTGTGATGGATGTCACATTTATTCTATTCTCATGCTAAAAGACACCAAACTATTACTCTTTTGCTTTGTAAATAAACAAAAGAACAAAAGTTCTTTAATTCCCCAAAGAGCATAATTGGCTCTTTAGCATGTTCATGTATCATATTTTCATAATATTGAAATGCAAAATGAAACTGCTGGTTGCTGTAAATTAAATCATTGATTAAGATGGGTGGTCATAGAGATTGAGCAAACAATAAGTGAAGCTTTGTGTTAGCATTCTAAAATCATTGGGTTCTATTCAGTGTAAACTGTTTATATATATTAAATGCCAGCAAAGATTCAAGTGGCACTTTAAAAATATCGTCATGTCTGAATGTAGTTGAATGAAATTTTTAATAGGTGCAGCTGGGAACAATGTATATTTTCTTCTAAGTTTTGATGGAAAAAATTAAAAGAGGGACATATATTGTAGAAACAATCTGAATAACTCAATAACTTCATTTCAGTTTGGTCCTTTATTGAAGATTTTTAAATAGGGGATATTTTCTTAGTAAATCTAGAGATTATCAGTCTAGAGTAGATTACTCTGCTGTATATACAGTTTTAAATCAACCTAGCTTATTAAGGGGTTTCATTGTAGAAAAAAATTATAGGCAATTTAACTTGAGTTTCTAGATACAAAATACAGATGAAATTAATTGCATACAACTAAATGTGATTCTATATTTGAAGAATTATTTAAACTCCTGAGTTTCCCTAGGAATATTTTACGCACTCTGAAGTCATACTCATAGTAAAAACAAAACCTGAATTGAAAAAAATAAACAGCAGGTAACTCATAAAAAATGTCTATTTATAGATCCATAATAGTGAGCAGTAATATAATATAGTTCATGGGTGCACAAGTGACCTTCATACTTGGTTCATGAGTCAATGTAATAAATTAGGCAGCTACACCAGTGGCTTTTACCTGATAATATGCTGAAGTTCAAAAAATGAAGACTCTTGCTACAAGAATAGTATTTTATTTGAAAGATTCTTATGCTATTGGTGATGTTGGAAATATACTAAAATAGTGCTAGTCATTAAAGAAAGCCAGGTCTTCTACTACTACTACTAGTTATAGTTTAAGGTATTAATCAATGTGGACTGATTTTCGTATTTTTTAATGGTTGAAGACTTCCCTTTTATTTAATTTTTCAGTGAAGCTGTTGGTCCTTGGGAGGTGTAACAGAATGTTATCTTAAGAAACTTGTATGTACAAGTATGAAAGTAAAATGAAAATGTACTGTTTCCCTTAATGTAAAAGGAGAGTTTCATGAAAATGAAAAGTATTTGGATACAATGATTGGGATGACTGACCTGAAGCCAAGAGATCCACTTGAAACTAATTGTTGAGTTAAAAGGGCTGGAGGTTAAACTCTTTCATAAAAAAAAGGATAAATGCACATCCATGAATTTGTTTGAAGTATCAAATATTAAAACTTTAGCTGCCTGGATAGGTACCTCTAGAAGTTGCTCATTTATTTTGCTTAATAATTAATTAATTAATTAATTAGATGGCTAAAACTAGAATCAGGGTGGATAAAATTGATGTAAAATAAAAATAAAATTGGATTTTTTAAAATTTAAATCAGATTTAAAGGTAGTTTTTTGTTTTAGATGCACTAATAATTTAATGTATTCAGCATAAAATGGAGCTTAGTTATGTAGCATGAAGCTGTATATTTTGCTAAACTCATTCAATGAATCCAAGCTCTGCAAGCTAAATAGGAAACTTTTATTTTGCTTGCAAATAATAATATTAAAGATTCTAACTACCATCAAGAATGAGTCCTTACATTTAAAGAGCACCTGTCATTTCAGATCCATCATTGCAGTGCCTGTTAGTGGGTATCCACTCACCTGCCTGCCACATCCCTCACCTTGTGGCACTGCTGCATCATCAGCTGTTCCATTAAAGTGAATGGGACTGTTGGTGAGTCAACAGCGGGTCAGGAGCCGCTGCGGGACAGGAGCGACAGTTGGTTTTTTAAAAATTATGATTTAAACCGAGTTGATTTAAATCAAGCCTTTTTACTAGTGATTTAAATCATGATTTTATTTAAATCAATTGATTTGATTTAAATTTGATTTGATTTAAATCGAATCCACCCTGACCAGAATTACATCATTTGAATGTTTATGGTAATATAATTGAAGTAAAAAAACCCATTGCAAATAATTCTAATCTTTGTATACATACTGTTTGTACGGGTAAAGCAATTTCTTTAGCAAAAAAACAAACAAACCCACATGCAACCTACCTGTGGAATTCTTGCTCTTAATTAGATCCACCAATTGCAGTAACCATTTCCCCCTATTATTAATTTTTAAATTACATAATTCATCTAGGGACTGTTCAGAACCATGTTTTAAATGCGAATTTAATGTCTTGACGTCATTCTGAATAATTTGATGAGATACACATTTAAACCATTTTAAAGATGTGTATACCCATAAATATATTTCAGATCATCTCATCTTCAGATATTCTAAAAATATAATAATAAACAGCTAAGTTTTATGGTTTATGTTGCACTCTACTTACAGTTTGGTTCTAGAGTTTCACCATGGTCCTATACAATAGCAGAAGAATGTCTTGCTATTTCTCTTCCTCTCTCCTTACAAGGTTTTTTTTTATGGTTTCATTTACTGATTTTAATACTTTTGTGCAATTTTTAAAATGTTTATCTGGTTAAAACCTTGTTAATCAGGATAATATAACATTCTTCATTGCAGCTTTTGTTCAGGTTCCCAAGTTCCTAAACCTACAAAAGAACATAGTTGAAGTGGGCAGTGAAACTCAAATGTCTTACTTTTTCACAGGTTGCTGTTTTCTTTCTTTTATTATAAAAATTACTCTTTAAATGCTGCAGTTCATGGCATATATCCTTGAGAGTTATTGAAAAAGGAAGGGTAGTGCAGTGATTAAACGTTCCAGGCTAGAAAGCAGAATATCATGCGTTCTAGTCCTGTCTTAGGAAGGAAGACTGGTAAAAGAACTATTGTAAATTATGAGTAATACTTTTGTGTACATGAATATAATGTATTAAAATCTTTATGTGGCAATAATTATCAAATGATCAAACGTTGAAATTGATTATGCTGGAAATATATCTTAATATTTGAATAGAATTCTTTATTGGCCAAGTGTGATTGGACACACAAGGAATTTGTCTTGGCGCAAATGCTCTCTGTACATAAAAGAAAAGATACATTTGTCATGTAAATCCTTTATTAAATCTTTTACAACTATTTTCTTTAATTATTACAGAAATTCACCAGTTAATTCAAAACTTTTTAATTTTATTTGCAGAAGATCCTTTTGAGGATTTTTTTGGTAATAGAAGAGGACCACGTGGAAACAGAAGCAGAGGCGGTGGTTCATTGTTCTCTGCCTTCGGAGGATTTCCTGCCTTTGGGGGTGGTTTTTCTTCCTTTGATACAGGTAGGATGAACTTAATTACAATGTAGACATTGAAATGTGTGCAGTTCTCAAACATTTATATCCTGAAAACCTGCAAACTGTGATTCTGCCTTGGACACCATTTATGCAAGCTAGAATTATAGGAATAGACAGCCAAAAAAGAGTAGGAGTTGCTGAGATGGATCCAGTAATTTGAGTTTTTCATGTTTATTTCAAGGTTGAAGAGCCTTTGCTGCTTAAAAATATTACTGATTTACACCATTTGGCATCTCTATCAAACACGAGAATCAGCAATATTTGGATTTCCATATGTTTCCATACATTTCTATTCCTTCAAAGATGTAAAACATTATTCGGTATTTTGAATGTATTCAGAACATGGAGTATTACTTAATACTTCTCATTATTGATGAACAAATATGGTTTAAATAAGAGGCCTGATAGTTCCAAACATTGGTCCGTCCATTAATCTAAAAGCAGAAGTATGCCTTGACCAAATACATTTTGTCACTTTTTCTTTCTTAGCAGGTTTCACTTCATTTGGTTCTCTTGGCCATGGAGGCCTTACTTCATTCTCCTCCACATCATTTGGTGGTAGTGGAATGGGTAATTTCAAATCTGTATCGACTTCCACTAAATTAGTTAACGGCAGAAAAGTCACTACAAAGAGGTACAGTGATTTAAATTTAAATTTGTTAGTGAGTTGTTAATATTTCTTTTCATTCAAAACAAAACTAGAATATAGTAACTTTCAGTAAGGTTTGACTCATTGTTTTTCTGTGTGTTGTGTTTGATTTTTTTTATCCTGGGGATAAGTCTAAATTAAGTTGGCGTCCCTATGGCTGAAGTGCCTCAGATGAGCATCATAAAGAAAAAGTACATAGTGTGTTTGATTTGACTTGAAATCATAGTTTAAAAGGTAGCTCAGCTAAAAAATCTTGCAAGGGTTTTGACAACTGGAGAATTAATTGCTTCAAATTTGTGGATAAAATGAAGCTTTCCAATGTAGTTTGCTCAGAAGTGGGATTCAGCCAGTTGTTAAATTTTTGCATAGTTCGGAGAACTGGCTAATCACACCACAGGCTCGCCCCACCCGACCTGCCCTGTCACTCCTTATCTCACCTTACCCACCTAGGCTTTTGCCTAGAGTCATGCCCACAGCATAGCATAGCTGCTGCTCTCTGGCTCCCTTGCCTCAACCACGTGGCCCAGCTGATCTCTGCCTGGTGAGTCTTCCTTCACTTCTCACCCAGCTACCTCCCACGTGGTATCTGCAGCCCAGCCTGTTTGCCTGCGTTCCCCGTGGCCCAGCCTGTTTGCCTTTCCTGGTGCCTCCCATATGGTCCCAGCGGCCCAGCCCACTTGTCTTCCCCAATGCCGTCCCCACAGCCCAGCCTGTTTGCCTGCCTTCCTTGCTCCCTTCTCTGCCACCCAGCCCACCTGCCTGCCATCTCCTCCTCCTAGTTGCCTGCCTGCTGGGAAACAATGGATGCTGCAGAGGCAGCAATTTGCTACATACCATTCCGAGCCCCTTTCCCCCCCTTGGGCTGACAAAATAAAAGCCTATCTAAATATCGTGACTGCCTGCCGAGTCTTCCTGGAGCATGCTTGCAAAAGGAGGTGGGGGAAAGGAGAAGGGCTGATGGAAATGCCCTGTTTAACACCACCATTGGGCTGTCTGCGCCATGATGAATTGAGATGGGGGGAAGCAAAAAACCCACTCGGTCTGTACTTGTCAGCATGATGGCGAATCTCTCACCGGGCTCCCCAGTTCTGGCATTGGGAGCTTGAGGGTTAGATTGCACCCTAAAGTCTGTCTGCTGCTGCTCCAAGCCCGGCTCTGGCTGTAGAGGCCACCAGCGGGCTTGTTAATGCATGCAATATGCTGCCGCTAAGCTCCTTGGTTCCTCACATGAGCACTGGAAGTCCGGTATTCCTTCCCCACCCAATCAGCCTGCGCTCCCCTCTCACTCCAGGCACTGATTCCCCCAGCGCCCCACGTGCGCAACTCCCCAAAATGTTTAAGAATTAGAGCCTCGGGGAGGCAAGGCACATTCATCTCTGTTTCCGTCTAGGACCGGCCTTGGAAAAGCCCGCCCTCACAATCAGACTCCCTTTCTTCCAGCACTTGTGCGAGGAACCGGGGAGCTTAGTGGCAGCATATTGCATGCTTTTCACTCAAAGGAGCCTGGGCTGGAAAATGCATGGTTGGGGTGGAGCTGTTAACAAGCTCCAAAAGGTTGCTGATGCTCCAAGCCTGGGTCTGGCTATAGAGGCCACCAGCGGGCTTGGTATGGCATGTGAATGTGTGGGCGGGAAACAGAGATGTGTGCACTTTGCCCCTCCGTGGCTCTAATTCTAAAAATTTTGGGGTGGTTGCATACCTGGGGCGCTGGGAGAATTGGTGAGAGAGGAGAGCGCAGTCTGACTAGGTGGGGAAGGAGTACCAGACTTCTAGCACTTGTGAGGGGAACCCAGGCTTGGAGTTTTTATTTTGTCAGCCCAAGGGGGGGTAGGGAAGAGGCTCGGAATGGTACATAGGAAATTGCCGTCTCTGCAGCATCTGCCCGCCTGCGCCGCCCCACTTGCTGTAAGTGACGTTGAGTTGGCCACACACACCCAGTCACGTGGGTCCTCTCCAGCCATATCCATCTAGCCAGTCACTAAGAAGAACCAGTTGTTAAATTCCTTGAATCCTACAACTGAGTTTCCTGCTCTAAGCTACCGTCTCATAGTTAAATCACTATGGGCAAGATCTCTCTGTTATACTTTTACTGTTTAAAAAACAAAACAAAAACCAACACCCATTCTCTTCCATGGATTTTTGTCCTGCAGAATTGTTGAGAATGGACAAGAGAGAGTAGAGGTTGAAGAAGATGGCCTGTTAAAGTCTTTAACAATAAATGGTAAGGAGCAGCTGCTACCCTTGGATAACAAGTAATTCATCGCACGCATTTAACAGAAATTTTAAGTTATAACAAGCACCCTTTGCGGATTAACAGGAACATTTTTTGAAGATTTCAGACGAACTCTTTCATTATACTATACGTAATCTAAAGTAATTTTATTTCAGAACTCGTATGTCAGATTTTATGCGTTTAATTTCTGGGACCACATGATTAGGACCATTTTTTTTTTTTTTGTCCTTAAAAATTGTTGTAAATTTCTGTACGCACTTTGCTTTATATTAAACTTGATTCTAGGTAAGCCTTTACCCTATTGTTAGGGATTTGAATTGTACGATAATATTAGCATGAACCTTGCTTTTTGCTATTTTTTGTTTTTAGGTGTTGACATGTGAGCCAATTAATACTCTACTGTGAAGTTAACATTTCTGAGGCAAATTTAATTTCAAGCATTTAGCATTTATAGTGAATAATGTTAACATGTTACTGATGGTGCATTTCTGGTTTAAACAAATTAAGGATGTTTATTTTTAGTTTTTGCATGATTGCTGGCAATTTAGTTTATTTTGACAAAAATGTGTAATGTTTAAGCCTAAGCTAATAAATTAAAACTATTGAGCTTAGGTATTTTGTCATTTTTTCTAAAAAGTTAAAAATGAATAAATGCTGATATTTGTGGTGCTTCTTTCTTGGGATAATACTTGTAGCTTTGACATGTGCCTGTGTAACTTGAAGGATACTAATTATATTTTGCTTTCAGCTCTTCCTGTGAGCTTTTCCTTTGCACACATTCTTTATATAAAACTTGGATTCCGCTTAATGTCAGACACAACATTCTGAACTAACACAAATATAATTTCTTTAAATTGGGTAAACTTTAACCTGATAATTTAAAATTTCTTTTTTAAGACTAATAGAGGTCTTAAGTACAGTTTTATTACAGGTGGGTTTCAACTTACAACCATTCGTTCAGCGACTGTTTGAAGTTATAATGGCACTGAAAGAGGTGGTTTATAACCAGTCCTTGCATTTTGCACTGTCACCGCCTCCCTTTGGTCATGTGATCAAAATTTGGGCTCTTGGCAACGAGCATGTATTTACGATGTTATGTGATTGCCATTTGTGATCTTCCCAGCCAGCTTCTGACTAGCAAGCTCGCTGGGGAAAGATGGATTCACTTAACAACCATGTGATTCACTTAACAACTGCAGTGATTTGCTTAACAACCATGGGAAAAGGTTCTAAAATCAGGCATAACTCACTGCCTTGTTTAGCAATGGAAATTCTGGTCCCAGTTTTGGTTGTAAATTGAAGACCACCTGCACTGTGTTTAAGTACAATTTTCACCCAGAGGTCTTAAAAACTATTTTTAATAATGCAATCGAATCTGGGAAAAACATTAGTTTGCTTTTCATTTTATCTAAACCAATGGATGACAGCAAAAGGACTTTTCCCCCACCTAAATTATGTTTTGTTAAGACAAGGCAACTTTACAAGGCTGCTGTGATTTTGAGATACCGCCCTTTGGATTATTGCTTGCCCTTTCCTAAGGAGAGAGTGACATTCCTTGAGAAGATGGGCTTCCCTTTAAGAAATAAAGCATTCACTTACAAAATAAGGAGCGTTCAGCAGGCTTATGCTATAAGGAAATCTCAGTAACAAAATAACAATAGATAAAAATAATAAATACTAACATGGAAACACATTACCTATCTCCAGTTTATTTCTTTCAGAAGTAAGTGAGCAACAGATTTCAGATTAAGTTCTAAGCTATTCATTGGCTGTTACTGAATGTTGGTTAGAATTCCTGAGATTTTAGTAGAAGTTTCAGATAAACTCACAGATCAGCTTTATCAAGTTGTAACTATCTGTGCACTTAAAACATGTATGCATACCATATGCATGTTCCAAGGTTATGCTCAATCTAATGTCTAGCGACAATTGTGTTTAAAAAGCATTGTGCTTTCGGAGGGCTACCTGAAGGCCCATTAAAGCCCAAATATACATTTGTCAATGGGAGAAAATCTTTATATTAAAATTATTGGAAGTTAAAATTCTTTGAAAGAGTTTTCTTATAATAGAAGTTATCTTGACTTGTGAGCTAGAAGAAACAAATCAGAATAAAATTGCAACCCAAGACATGCTTCTGTTTAATTTTTAATTAAGTCTATGAAAATTGCTGAAGTATATGAGCTATTTTTGTTGAAAATGTAACACTCACACAGAACAGTTTTATATACATAAAAATTCTGCTACTAGGCAAAACTTACCAGGAAACAGAAGAGTAACTTACCAACTTTTGTGCTACTTCATCACAGCATAGTATATTCCACAATTCCACATAGTATATTCCCAGCAGCACAGAGCAGGTTTAATATAGGCACATTTGCTTGACTGGTGCATTGAAGTTAATTCCAGGGCTCTGTGTGTACTGAAGTTCAAATATCAGAACTGTATATCAAAAATGCCAAATTATGCATCCTTCCCTCCTAAGACAGTTTGACATCTTTGTTATGCAAAGTTTTTTCCCCGTATCATTTGAAATTTCATCAGATATGGATTATTTGCAAAGCATTCATCTCCAACCTTTAAATGAAAGCACAGCCTTAAGAGGGTTTTGTCAAAATACCTGATCAATTACTGTCATTAACAAACATACCCTATATGTGATGTTGCCTTCCAAGAACAGATATCGTCAGAATGCTGAGTCCATTGCCAGTTAATTTCTGCATTTGCACTGCATGATCATAGCACTGACAAAGCCCTGGCCGCCTGCTTGCCTGGCTTGCTTGCCTGACTTGTTTCAAATATATTGCCTACAGGTAGTCCTCACTTAGCGACGATGATTGGAACTGGCAACTGTCGCCATGGTTGCTCAGCAGAAATTCATGTGATTGTCTCAGGCTAACTTCCTTTTTTGTTAAGTGAATCACTGGTCATTAGGTAAAAACATGTGACTGTGACTTACATCTTCTTCCTTCTCTATTAACTATGCTTGTTACAAACCAGTTGCAAAGCACACAAATGGCAATCGTGACTGAGAGATGCTGCAACGGTTGTAAATACACACTGGTTGCAAAGCATCTGACTGGCAGTGGTGTGGCTCTGCAATGGTCATAATTGTGAGAACTGCTCACAAAGCTATTTTACACTAGTAACTATACAGTTGCTAAATGAGGCAGTTGGTAAGTGAGGACTATATTGGCACCTAATCATTTGGATCTAACTCTTAGTTACTAATCTTTCTGACAGTGCAAGCGGATCAGATTTTATGTTGCTTCTTTGTACAGAACATTAAATTTAACTGGATACATATGTTCTTGGAATGTCAAAGAGTGAAAGCCACACAGAGTGAAGGCATGGGATCTTTCAGGACATTTGTTTGGTTCGTTTGTTTGCAATTCTCACATTCTGATGAATCTGTTGCTATAACCACATCGTGAAATATCGTTTCCCAGTAGCTGTTTATAAGCAAAATATTAGATTCTGCCCCTGAAAATTGCTGCTAGGAAAAGAGTAACGGGTGATATTATCCACTGCTTGAGCTAGTGAAGGAACCATACAACTGTTTGCCTTTGATGGATTTTGATCTGATTTTGTGATAAAAGGAAGCACTGTGCATGAGTAATAGAAATATTATAGGATCTGAAGAGAATGCCCGTAGTAGAGACCCAATTACATCAACCAGATTCTTTGAAGGCAAGAAGACTCCCTTCCAGGCATAAATATTTGCTCCAGCTGTCCTGGTTATTTCTTTCATCTGTAGGTCCTCCCTTCTGCTTATATTTTTTTTTTCTTCAGTTCTATCTGGTTTTCAACATATGAAATACTTGGTTGATTTCTTGAGTGAAGCAAAATGCACTGCCTACTAAGCTTAATAATAGGAACTAGATAGTTATTTGGTGCTCTCCGATCTTGGTTGTTTCCTTGCAGATGTTTACTAGGTAACAACATCCAGATTAGGAAATAAGATTTTGATCTCTAGAGGACATGGAGTCTAATGTGGAGGGGAAGTGATAGAAGGATAACTTGTTTTTTTCCCCCAACATTTTCTTAACTATAACTCCAGAGGTACCAGACAAATGGGTAGGAAAGCACACTACACAAATCCTCCTTTCTGTTTACCTGCTTAAGGGACACTTCTCTCCAGTTTAACATCTTCCACCCATATTTCCATTACAGTACATCCTACTCTTCTTTGTTTTCTCCCAGTAACCCAATTGTATCAAATTCTACAGTAAAAAGTTACTGTTCGTGAACAATCTTTCATACTGTGTTGATTTTTTAAATCTGAATTTTATCCTGCCTTTACTGTTTTATAAAAACTCAAAGCAGTGAACATACATATTCCTGTTTTCCCCACAATAACAATTCTCGCAGATAGTTCAGGCTGAGAGAAAGACTAACCCATCTGGCTTTCATGCCTAAGGTGGGACTTAGTTGCATGTAATTCTATTTAAATACCTGAGGCAAATCACTTATTTGTCTTAGTAATTTCAACTGAACTTACGTCCATTTAACTTGAATGGACTGCATCCAGCCTGTTATTTATCACTGTATTTCAAAACACAGTGTTTTGGCATTATTTTGCCTTCAAACTTAGGTAAACTTCAAAATATTTTATGGACAGCTACTATTTTGATTTAAAAGTAGTCCCAAACAGCTGCTACAATCTATTTTTTTTAATTTGTTCTAATTTGAAATAGAGCTTGCTACCTTTAGTTCTGATACTCGGTTCTGCTATTCCATTGTCTACATTGTGAACAAAGTGCAGTTCTTAAGTGCATTTCATTAACCTGTCTTCTATCCAGTTGCTAGATTGAATGCTTTCATTGTAACTTTGGATTGATTTCCGACAAGGTATTGCTAAATTGTTCGTTTTTTTTAAAAAAAAATGGGGGGTTTTTTGGTAAAGGAAAAGTGTTTCTGCCAATTGTTTAAGAGAAAATTTTTTCGTTGTTGAATATTGTTACATTCATATTTGGGCCTTTTTTGTTCTGCCTGCTGAGCTATATAGTTGATTTGTAATTGATAGTAATTGTAATTGTGTCAGTATATTTCAGTTACTATGCTGCAATGTATGTCTGGAGTATTTCTGTTGGCTGACTTATTTGCAGGGTTGTGTCCTCAAACTCTTTTTAAGTTGCTTAGCTTCAGTTTCTTCATCTGTAAAATTATTTTACTGACTTTAAAACATCTCACTGATCAATATGTGTTTAATAAAATGTATCAGGTTATATAATATTATCATGACAAAAGACTTTTGATTTAATATAATTTATTTATAGCACTTATTCCCAAGCAGGGTAGTACTCTGTGAAATATTAATTTAGCTTTTAATTGGGAATATTTTGGACTACTAGATCTCAGCTCCAAAAATCTGACCAATTGCTAGACAAAAGCAAAGAAACTGTGTAGAAATACTGTGCTATCCACTTATCTTGTTTTTGCAGCTCAAGTCTGAAAGTTCTAGAGGTGTTGAATTACTGTCTTAAATAAGTAGAAATTCTTATTAGAATCTCTTCTGGCTCCCTTGTTTGGCTATCTCCTTTCTTTTTCCACTTTTGCTTGCAATCTGAAACTATCATGACAGTAGGATGCTGATGAATATTTATTTGATTGGTAGAAATAGCCATCTGTGCCTCAAAAAACTGTCTCACACAAAATAATAAACCAACATAAGACCCCTGGTACCCAGGCATAAACAATAACCCTGGTAATAGGGAAAAGCACACCAGCAGAATTCATCTACTATCTGATCCAAATGCCCAGGAAATGGCTAGGTATTAAGCGTTCCAAAAGGCTAACTTGGATTAAGATCACTTATTTGTTCACTTATTATAGCTACAATTTTAGACAAGTGATTGTGGATGGCAAACAATAATAAAACAATTAAAAATTATAATATCATACAAAAGTAAATAAGCCTGGTAGCCAAAAATTATGATCAACATAGTTATAAATATAGCCAGGAAACAAGGACATTCACACCCTTGGAATCCCTGGCCATGGCACACAGGTCTTCAAGGTCTTGAGAGGTCAGTGGAATTGGGGTTATTCTAATTTCTGGAGGGAGAATGTTAAAGAGGGCAGAGGCTACAGCAGAAAAACATCTCTTAGTACTTACCAGCTGACATTCCTTGGCTAAGGGATCCATAATATGCCCAACATACTGGACTGAATTGGTTGGATAGAAACAGCTGGGAGAAGATGGTTGCTCAGGTAAGGTCATCCCAAGCTATGAAGGGCTTAAAAAGTGACAACCAGAACCTTGAATTGCACCTCAAACCATATTTGCAACCAATGCAGCTCACAGAGTAGTGATGTTACATATGTTGAATGTCTAACACTATTAACTGTGCAGCCATATTTTGCATCAGCTGAAGCTTCTAAATGCTTTGCAAGGGCAGCCCCATGTAGACTGTGTTGCGGTAATCCAAGTAAGATGTCATGAGGCATTAGTAAGGGTGAGCAAAGAAATGGGGAAAAACTAGTGCTTAACCTTAAGATGCACAAAGGTCCTCCTAACTATGGTTGCCACCTTCTAGCAGGAACTATGTCTAGGAAATTGTGCACTGGGTCTATTTGGAGCAGTGCCACCCCATCCAGGAGAAAGAGGTAGAAGAACCTTGTCACTGGAAGGCCCAAATGCCTAGCAAAAGCCCACTGCTCCTCATCCAGGCCTTTACAGCCTCCAGACATTGGAAAAAGACATCCACAGCATTGCTCAGATGCCCTAGGATGAAGATATAAAGCTGGATATCAACAGCATATTAATTATATCTCCACTCAAGGTGTCAGATCAATTAGTGGCCTCACATTGATGTTAAATAGGAAAGGAGAGGGAACTGATCCTTGGAACACCCCGCAAAATAGGCTGGCTCTCTCCCTTCTATCAACACCAATTGAAACTGGCGCACGAGCAAAAAGGAGAATCAGTGCAGTATATTGCTGCTCACCACCAGCTCCTGAAGTCTGTCCAAGAGAATACCGTGATTGATAGTATTGCTGAGGGGTCAAATTCAGTCCTGTAACCTGGCCTGAACCCTGAAAGGAAGGGATCCAGACAATCTCTTACATTCTTAAGTCTACACCAGAAGACCTTTGATTAATTTGTTTTCATATTACACAAGTGGTTTTTGCAATTTCCAAAAGAATTTTACCATAGGGAATGGAGAATTGTTCTCTGAAGGAAAACTAACACAAGCACATTTCTGGTTTTTTGTTTCTTGGATCCTATCCACTGCTTTCTGGACACATTTTTTAAAAGCACAGAGTTATTTTAATTACTCTGAAATTTGGTATATCAAGCCTCTAGGAAAAAATATACATATTTAATGAGATGGAAAAATAATATTTGGTAAAGGCTGATCAAGATAAATAATTTCACTCATCATTTAGTATTCACAAAATACTACGTCTTGTCCTAACCGTTTTGAAATTACCAGTAATTTTGAACATTCACCTGGAAATAATTCTTAAATCTTCATTAGCAAAGACACTATTTTAATTGAGTGTGGTGTATAATTTTATTTTATAGTACTTGATTATATTCGACTCCAGGTAGCCTTGCCTTCCATTTGAAAGGGCTGCTGCATTCAGTAGTCATTTTGGTGAATTTAGTTACATTAGAGTTTACTGAGCAGCAGTAGGCAACAGTATTAACATTCACTAACAAGACAAGGCTGAAAAGTTCATTTTCTTGACTTAAAAAATGAGGTTTGTATTAATCCCTTAGGCTACCATGAAGAATTAGGAGTCAAGTTGCTGGGCAGCCTATTATTGTGTTTCATAAGAACCAATTTGAATTACGTGACACACTTCTTTAGGATAATTCTCAGCATGGCTTATCTATATAGGTCAATCTCAAATCCATCTCATCTGTGTTTCCTGACATAATTCTTTTGGTTACTATGGATTAGCAAGGAAATATATTAGTCTGGTTTCTTTTTTTTAGAAAGAATTCTAACATGCTTGTACTCATTTTTCCACTTCATAAACATTTGTGGTATTTTTTTCTTTCTTTATTGACCAGTGACTTTAATTTTGAAGAATAAGAGTGGGATTTAGGTAAGATGAAATAGCCATAGAAATAGCAGAAATATGATTTCCATAGATACCAGGTCAAACTCAAATTTATCTGAATGTAGACTGCAGTTAGAATAATGAACATATCATAAAATGGAATCATAAAATGAAAAAGTTGCAACACACCTTCTAGCCCAACACCCTGATCAATATGCCTTAAATGAAAAAGAAAAAAGAAAGTCTCAGTCCCGCATCCATCTTGAGACAGATTCCAGGCTGCCACAGTGGGGGATGGGCAAGCTGTGAGTGTAGTTGAAGGGAGTATAACCACAACACATTCTATCACCAGATATCAAGGACAAACTGCTGGCATCTGGAGGGAGTGACTGAAATTTGCCGCAGTTGACACATTGAGAGTTTCACAGCAATAATTCAGCGCCAGAAAAATAAACACAGATGGCCGATGCTTCATTTAATGTCTTTACAAACAGGTAGATTTTACAAACCTGTTGTAGATTTCTCCAACATGGACCAAACTCAAACAGAAGCATGTTGCAAGGTCAGAGCAGAGCTCCAGTCTTCAGCAAGCAAGCAAGTTAGTTTTTTCTTCAATTGACACGCTCAGAGCTTCACATAGGTACAGAGTTGCAGAGCTTAACAGGAGAGCCATGCCTAGGTTACTTTTAGTTTCAGTTTCCAGCCTAGGCTAATTCTAGTTTGTTTCCAAAACAGTCCTCATTGACAGATTTAGTTGCTATGCCTATTCATTGGATGACCTCGTTACCATGGTCTATTCCAGTTCATGGATATACTATGACAACACAGAAGATTGATTGGCCAGTGTGACCTGGGAATCACTAAATGGGGCAGGTTGTGAGTTTTAGTATGGAGGGGGTGGGAACACAGGAATTCAGATTTTCCCCAGAGGTGCCAACATGACTTCTCTAATAAATTCTTACTTTGATGGACTTGTCTTGGAGTTCTGAACTGTTTGGAGAGTTTACTTGGAACACTGATAGGAAGTATATTACCAGGCTCTCCAATACTTACGTAAACAATATTTTTTAAAGTTTGTGCATTATAAAAAGGATAGCCATATGAACTTCTCAACTATTAACAGTAGTTTCCTTGGCTGTTTTGTTGTTGGTGGTGGGTTGTTTTTTTTGGGGGGAGGTTCTCTGCCAAAGATTGGATGGGATTCAAAATTAGGAGGGTCAAATCAGAGATCAGCTGACAAATTTCTACTAATATCATTGCTCTAATAAATGGATTTTCTGTGTGCAGAATTAGCATTTAGTCTTATGAAACAAGCATGTCAACATCTCTATATCCTTTATCACATGAAGGAGAGGAGGCTCTATATAGACTCTTCCATAACCAATGAAGTTTGGAAATATGTGTATGTGTGTGTTTATCAACCTGACATGTTGTAATGATGCATTGGTGATAGTTGAGAGCCTGGTAATATAATTTTTTTAAAAAAATTTAAGGCATACTGTTCTTAAGATTTTTTTAAAAAGAGGTGTAACATGCCTTTTGAACTATAACCGTATCACTTGGTACTTAAAAAGGCAATTAGCTTATTTTCTTCTGAACTGTCCATGGAACATTTACTTAAGATCGGAGCCATGGTAATACTTCTTTTCTTCCATAAATCATTTTGGTTGGATGCAAAAATACTGCCTTCCCAAGTAACATACTTTCCCATTGTAGGATCTCTCAAATAGAGTGATGAATTAAATTTCTGACATGTGTAAACTAAGTATAATATTGTATCTAGGCTTGGAAAGAGATCAAAGTTTATTCTGGGTGTGTTGATAAAAATTCCCCAAATTATTGCTGTCTCACACATCATGTTTAGGCCTGTTGATGGCAGTCAGCAAAAATTGGAGTTTGAAATAATGTTGTGGTATGTATGGAATAGTGGGTGATGTTCGTCAGTAGATGCTAAATAGATCCCACAATAAACCATAAATCTGGAGCATTCCCTGCGAAAAAGATACCTTCTCTTCCCTTGCTTTGCTCTTTGATCTGGAGTAAGAGACATACTGCTCTGGCAAAAATTGTGGCAAAAACTGACAGTATGGATGGCACAGTCCACTAAGTATAAAATTTACTTGTTGGAGAGGACTTTCTGTTAGTAATGCTGATTGTGCCTTGGGTTCTTATTTGTCTTTGAAAAACAATGGGTTTTTTAAATACTTACCTTAAGCTTTGCCTAGCATATGATAATCGATGGTTGTTCTCAGGGTAGTCCAGATAAAATTCTGCAAACAACAGACAAATCACTTTATTTCTGTTTGAAATGAAAGGTTCTATAGATATGGAAGTACTATCATGAGGAATGGATTTTGTGTATTTTCATGTTTCTGGAACAAGAAAATGTTTTTTAAAAGATTGATTACATTTGATTGGGTGAATAGGCTTTGGTTCTTCTCATGTTTTGCATTCCAAAAGAACTATCCTACTCCATTCCTTCTAATTTTAGTCCAGATCTGTGCAACAGTCCTCTGTTAAATATGGCTATGGTTAAATTGGGACGATACCAAATCAAAAATCGTTTGTGTCCAACTCTTTCAATTCCACCGATAGCTTTTTGGTAATAGAGTATGGAACTTACATGCTACTTAGGTATCACTGATTCGGGTTTAGCAGAAAATTGTAGTAAAGGTGTTCTAAGGTATATTAGTCTGCATTGTAAGCTACTGAATTCTGGAATGGAAAAAAACTGGGTTGTTGCTCCTTGGAGAAAAGCTAGATAAACCAGTCCTTGTTATTTTCAGCTGCATTTAGCCACATGCCATATATATATTGTAATTGCATTGATTTTGTATGCAACACACACACACACACACACACACTATTTATAGACATTATGTAACTTTCTGTTATCTAATTCATTTTCTAAGATCTAGGACTAAGATTTTCTCGACAGGGAAAGGACAGACTGTGCTTTGAACCCAGCTGAGCAGAAGCAGCTCTTTTGAGATGAAATGAGAAAGGTTTTAAATGGGATACAAGACATCTTTTTTACAGAATTGAGCAAGGATTGAAGATAGTGGAAGAGATTAACCCACCTCTTCAGATTGCTTTGTCATTGAAACAAGATGTTTAAGGAATCCTATGCAGTCCTGAGCATAATGTTTGTTGTCAGATAAGGTGGAAGAGGGGATTCAGTGAGGGCTTAGCTTGGAGACTTTGAGTAGCTACAAACCTGGGCGTCCGTCCCCCAAGACATGGTCATTCTCAGGGGAACGCAAGCAAGCAAGTAGGCCATGAGGGGTTTGTAACTGGGCCGTGGAAACAGCTATAAATGCGCATTCTCATTTGCATGAGCAGTGGGCAAGCATGTGCGCGTGCACTCCGTTTGTTTGAGTGGCAGGTGTGCGTACATGTCGCTTGCAGAAATGGAGTTGGGGAACTCTGATATAGATGATAGACATTGAAGTTATTCATTTGTAGCTCTAGTTGCTGGCATCTGACATTTGTCTTGTTTGAAAGTATTCTAGGTCTTGATGACTATTTGGGCTATATATGTCATCTACCGCTAATTTTGTCCTTTCCCTTAGAATTACTCTCTTACTCATTCCTAAATATGTGTAGCTGAATGTACAATAAATAGATGGTCTCGAGTAGGACAGAACAGAAGGTTTTCTGGCCTCTCTAGATAAGCTTAATAGACTAGTCTTGCCAGTTGCACAAGTTATGAAGAAATGAGTTTGGCATTCTTAACTGTTTTTCCTGATCCTGCAGAATGTTTCAAGGGTGAGAGAGAGATATTGAGGACAGATGGTACAAGTTGAGGCTTGGTTGCTTATCAGCTGATATCTGGGTTTAGTAAAAAAATAAGGATTTTCAGACAATATGACATCTGCAGTCTGTACAGTGTCTGCCAGATCAAGGAAGAGTTCTGCATTCACTGGAGAGATAATTTGTTTTTTCTCAAATTATGAAAGCTCCCTGAAGAATATCACGTCTTCTAGAGGAAGCAAAATTACTAAGCTTGCAAACCTCACAGCCTTCTGTGGTTGAGGAAGGTGTGAGGAGCCCTGGGTTGTTGGTTTTTCAGGATGCCTCTTAGTGATATTTTATTTGAAACCTTGGGGCAAGTGTTCTCTTAAAGGTTTGGAGCAGTAATTAGGAATATAAGGCTATTCAGCTATTTTTTCATGTAGAGTGGTTGAAAATAATTGGGACTAGAAAGCATTTCAAAGTAACTTACTTGAAAGCTGATGACTAAATAAATATGGCTTAATTTTTAAAAAAATATTAGCTTATTTGCTCCTGTGATAAAAATCCAAGGGCTTACATAGTATCAGGGATCTTCAAACTTGACAGCTTTAAAGACTTCTGGACTTCAGTTCCCAGAATTCCTCCTCCAGTCATGTTAGCTCAGGAATTCTGGGAGTTGAAGTCCACAAGTCTTAAACTTGCCAAGTTTGAAGACCCTTGTCCGTATCATGTCCTACTTGTTTGTTCTTATAGAGCAGGGGTGGGACACCATGGCCCATTTATGATTTGTGGACTTCAACTCCCAGAATTCCTGAAACACAGGTCATAAAAGTGCCATGGGTCTCCACCCCTCCTATAGACCACCGCAACCAAGAGCCAGTTTGGTGTAGTGCTTACGACACCAGGCTAATAACTGGGAGATCTGGAGTTCTAGTCCTACCTTAGGCACAAAGCCAGAGGGAAACCTTGGGCCAGTCACTTTGTCTCATTTGAAAAATGTTGCCAAGAAAACGGCAGGAACTTGTTCAGACAACTTCTGAGAACTGGACACAATTGAGAAGAAGAAGAAAAAGTAGGATATGGCAAATGTAGCTTTTTAAAAACATATTGTTTAATGTAGGACGAGTGAAATATATGTATCATTTTATAGTGATATAGATTGCTGAGAACCACCGTAGCAATACCAAATACTAAACAATTCAGAATTATATTACAGCATTTTAAAATTATTCTTTACCCAAATTATGATACCATAAAAACATGTAGTATCAGAGATGAAAAATCATATTTGTGCTGGTTGTGACAAATGCTCTGTTGTGCAGACTCCAACCTTCCTTTCCAATTAAAGTTAGGAAAAAGGTTAGAAAAGAAGCTATAATGTAGCTTCAAATGTTCAAAAACATTTGAAACTATATTATATCCTGGAAGTTCACCCATCGTAAAGTTGCTAAAGTTAAGAAACACTGAACTATAAGAATGCTTTCAAACCTAGCTTTAAAATTAGGAGGGTTGCTGGCATTTAGCATTCTTCAGTGGTGTTTATATTTTCTCAATGCAGAAATAGATGTTGATGCAGTCTTCCCCTTCCCCTTTCTCAACTTGAAGCTGAAAAAAGCAGTCAGAATCATGCCCAATTTTGCCAAAAATATTTTATTTTCTCTGCCAGACCATCAAAATGAGAGGTCAGTATTGATCACTATTCTGTCTCATCCTAAAAAATGTTCTTCACTGTAGGAATTTGTTCACTGTGATCATGCATTTGTTTTTCATGTCTTAAAACTTCCTTCCTTCCTTCCTTCCTTCCTTCCTTCCTTCCTTCCTTCCTTCCTTCCTTCCTTCCTTCCTTCTATGTGTATTTTCCAGAGTATGAATCTGTATTGTATTTGTAGTTCTATAATCTAAGTAACTTTGCATATTGCCTAGTGAGCAGCTCCATATGGATATTCCAGATTAATGTAACATTCACCTTTAAGTATCAGAACTGGTTTATCTGCTGGGAAATGCTAACTTATTTACAATACCTGAAAGCAAGACATGACCCAATGCAAAGTTTCTCAAGTGAGGACATATATATTAGGCTACCACATTGATGGTGGCAATCTTCCCACATTTCAAAATGTTTCCCCTGGTTGATCATTCATTAGTTTTGTTATCCCACTAATGCATAGATCTATAGTCCTGACATTATGAAAATAATAAGTAATAGAAGAAATATAATGACTTTGCATCATCAGATATTTGAAAAAAAGTTCATTTGGCTTCATTAGGAATATAAAGGACTTTCCAATTTTATTTGGCACAAAAGCATCTCTCTGCATTTTGATAATATCAGATGGAAGGAAGGAAGGAAGGAATACTTGTTCCAATTTTCAAGAGGAATTAAACTAATGGAAATCAAACTGATCATAGTACAGAATTGCACCATAAGTTCTGACATAACACTGATGCACATATACACTTTCCCCCCATGAGATAATAAAGTTCAGAAAAGGAGTAAGAAATAGAAAACAAAAGCAGTTAAAGGAATGAGAAAAGGTATATTTGTTTTCCTTTTTTCCCTCAATATATGGAGTCATTGATAGCCATTTTGGCAATGGTCAGTTGAGGCTTTCATATAATGCCTTTAGTGAGAAAATGTGTAGACTTAATACATTTCATTATTTCTTTGAAGAAAGATAATGAAGATCAAATGGGTAAACACCCTTTTGTTCTAATGAAAAACAGAAGTATTATCATAACCTCTTACACACAGGCCTTGAGAACAGGGATGTTAGATAAGCTCTTCATTTTTTTGAGATCTATTTTAGCATGCTGATTTTAATTTATAAAGCATTATAAAACTTGCTCAGCTTCATGTCGTACATCAGTTATACACCCTTTCCTGGAAAGGGCGGCTCTCTGCTTTGTTACTCATACTCTGGTCATCTCCTCTTTAGAGTATTGCAGTGCAATCTGCAATCCTATCTGGAAGCTTCATCTGTTACAAAATTTGGCTATGGGAGCAATCTTGGGTGCCCAAAGAATGGTGGATGTTACACTTTTGCTGCGCAAGCTGCATCTGTTTGCTTTTGGTTCAATTCAAGGTGTTGGTTGTGACCTTTAAAGCCGCGTCTGTCACGGGGTCACGTTACCAACAGGACTATCTCAGCCCCATCACATCAGCCTGTCCCACCTGGTCATCCAGGGAAGGTATTTATGATCCCCATCAGCTACAGAATTCTCATGGGGGAGGGGCAAAGTGGGGGTGTTCTAGGAACAGAGACTCTTTCTCTCTGCTATTGCCCCACTGTATAGAACACCCCCCCCCCCGCTCATTTCCCAGGTAAGCCAGGCCTCTATTCCCCTGGCCTTCTGGAAAGGCCTTGCTTGGCACTCCCAGAGAAATGGGTCATGGCCTTTGTTAGCATCATTGGCAAACGAAGACAAACAAATATATTGAGTAACTGATATGGCCTTTAGCTCTCCATTTAAAATGTTTTATTTTTATTTTCTGTTGTGCTGTAATGTTCAAAGTAACTGAATGCAACGTGCATAAAAGTATGTGCAATGAAATAGGCAATTGCAGTACATTATTTTTTAATATATTTCTAGAAAGTTAATGATAAAAAAAATAAAAAAAGCTATAGAAATAAGAAACAAACATTTTAAATACATTTGATACAAGCAGGTTAGTCAGTTGGAGATAGAGAGGAAAAAATAGCTTTCATATACAATATTCAGGGATGTGGTGGCTCAGTAGCTAAGAGACTGAGCTTGTCGATCAGAAATGTCAGCAGTTCGGCGGTTCGAATCCCTAGCACTGTGTAGCGGAGTGAGCTCCCATTACGTGTCCCAGCTTCTGTCAACCTAGCAGTTCGAAAGCACATAAAAATACAAATAGAAAAATAGGGACCACCTTTGGTGGGAAAGTAACAGCGTTCCGTGCGCCTTCAGCATTTAGTTATGCCAGCCACATGACTACGGAGACATCTTCGGACAGCGCTGGCTCTTCAGCTTTGAAACGGAGATGAGCACTGCCCCCTAGAGCTGGAAACGACTAGCACGTATGTGCGAGGGGAACCTTTACCTATACAATATTCACATCAGGAAAATCTGGATGAAGAGCAGATGCCTACAATTTATAATCAGTGTGCATTTCAATAAATATGAATACTTGCATAGTTCTCAACATATGACCCATTGCTTAGTGATTGATTGAAGTTACGACCAATAGAAAAAAGGGGACTTAAAACCCAGATTCAAAGTTCTGATGGTGAGACCGCCTCTGTGGTCATATGACCAAACTTCAAACACTTAGGAACACAGTCGCATTTATGGCTGCTTACAGCATCCAATAGTCAGGACACTCTTTTTTTACAGTGGTTTTGCTGAAAACTGGCGCCCATAGCAAAACACTGGTTTACTTAGTGACTGGTCCCTGGGATCCCATTCAGGTCCCCTAAGTACTTGCAAATGATTGGTTGAAATTGGATGTGTGTATGATCTTTGACTTCAAGATGCAAATATACGGGGTAGAAGCAGGGGTGCCAGGTTTTCCATTTCCACTGTTCATAACCCTGAAAGCCTGAACAATTATTTTGAAATGGGATGAATTCACTTGGTCCCACCCTTTAGTGACAACTTTGTATCATTCTGCAATTCACTAAAGTTGTGAGCGTCAAAGGCTGGAAAATTAAAGAATCTCTTTATATGTTACCACTGAAAGGTGCTTTGTCACCATCTACTTAATTCCAGAAGGTAAGAACATACATAGATAGGATTTATGGTGGGAAAAAAACCCTTTAAATTTATTTAATGATTTTACTTTTGACTTACTAGAGATTTTTGTATTAAAATAAACTTCCACTTTGCAGTCCTTGGCATAATGAACGTGTTAATAAAGCATTTTTTACTTTTTAAATTGAGACTCCCGGTGCATGGTTTCTATATATGATTTATGACATGTCTTATTGATTAATATTAAATAAATAAATACAATTTAAGGATAAGTGCCTTTGGAGGCCTGGAAGTGTCAATTATTACAATATTATACATAAAATTGGGGGGACATTGTCGATAGAAGACCACCTTTTCTGGGAAATAGTGATGACCTACAGAATAGGAGTGGGCACCTCAAGGCTAAATATAGGTAGCCATGTTTCTACACAACTCCTATTGGGCCAATATCACAAAACATCAGCAGCTGAGAAGATAGGCGCTGATGGAAGGAATCAAGTTCCTGAAGACATGTTCCAGCAGATTTCTGAAGCAGATCAGAAATTTCCTCCACTCTTCTATTTCATCCTGCTGTTTAAAAAACCAGAAGTCTCATACCAGCTGTATTTTTTTAGGCTAAGAGCAACTTTTTGAATATCAAATCCTGAGGTGTGTAGCATAACGTAGCCCCTAAAATACATCTCTCTGAGAGCATGTTCAAACTGGCAATAGATTTTAGTATTCCTCACAAATATGTTGAGCATTTTCCAACAGACCTTTACTATTAGAATCCAGGAATATAGGCTAGGACAATATTATTGGCAAAATAGGTGCAATCACATTCGAATTAATACTATACTGTCATCATTTTAGAGAAGGTTGCCTCTTGAAAAAGCACCTTTGGGACAACCATGACCTGGATGACTGAGAATCTCTATAAACCTCTCTCTATAAGTACTAATATACTTAATGTATATTACAGCTCAGTACAGGCAGTCCTCAACATATGACCACAATTGGAATCAGAACTAATATAATGCAGTAATTAAGTGAGCCGTGTCCAGTTTTACGATCTCTTGGCCACAATCATTAAGCAAATCACATGGTCATTAAGCAAATCCAGCTTCTATTGACTTATCTTGTTGGAAGCCACCAGTGGGAAGCTCACAGGTGGCAATCAGGTAAGCCTGGGATATTGCAACTGTCATGAATACATACTGGTTGCCCGGTGCCCAAATTTTAATCATGTGACCATGGGAACACTGCAACAGTTCTAAGTGAAAGGATTTAGTTGTAAGTCACGTTTTTCCAGTACTGTTGTAATTTGGAATGATCGTTAAAT
Source organism: Pseudonaja textilis (assembly GCF_049901715.1). Lineage (NCBI taxonomy): Eukaryota > Metazoa > Chordata > Lepidosauria > Squamata > Elapidae > Pseudonaja > Pseudonaja textilis. The sequence goes on from NC_142008.1 coordinate 9,405,136, forward strand.
GAATGGCCATAAGTAGTCTAGAATGAACTGATGTTAGGCTACTTTTTTATTTGAAATGTGTTTGAATATTAGCAGCTCGGCTTGGTGGCTAGGCTGTTGGTTGGAGCTCTGAGCTTGGCAATTTGGTTGCAAACGTTTCGTCACCCTCTGAGGAGACATCGTCAGTGCATTGTGTCCTTGAATGGTGACGAAACATTTGGAACCAAATTGCAAATTGCTAAATCTTTCATTTGTTCGGCTGTATTTATCAGGTTAGCTCTAAGTGTGGCCCTATCTTGGCACCGAGGGATCTATGCTTAGATCCCGACATAATGAAAATTTGTGGAAATAAGCCTGTTTCTCTACAAGGCTGAGTGGTTTTTATGTATGTTGTATATCTGCAGCATATTCATGACAATGGGAGATAAGGAATGGTTGTTCTGTTCCTCAGGACTGCCCGTTTTTAGTATTCAAGTAGAGGAAAAAGTCTTTTTAATGGATGAGAATCCATCTGATCGCATCTATCCACTCCCTACCAGAGACTGTCCTTGTCAACTAGGTCATTCAGCCCTTTTATAGATATATGCCCACTTTGGTGGGATGCAGTTGACATAATGTGGGAATTAATATTCTTGTGGTAGTGCAAGGATTTACTGATTCTGTCCTATCTAGCTACAAAGTAGAACATGGGCCTGAAAAAGCATTAATCCTTTAGAATTACAAGCACACAGTTTGCTTTGTTTTGTTTGTGTTGGTACAATCATTTCACCATGTGACAAGAGCTGAACATGCTGAAATGAAACTTCTTCTGACAGTAGAGACCTTTGGGAGACTGTGTATCTTGCGAAGGTCCTTAGTCCAGCAGTGCTTTTGTTTGGCAAACTATTAAGCATTCTTCAACTGTTAAGCATTAGCTTGGTTTCAAAATAGTTTGCCCGAGGTTTACGCTTGCCAGATCAAATCTTCCAAAAATAGGAGCCTCTAACGAGTGCTGCAACAGGCTGTCAGAAGGTTTTTGCTTCATGGAGTTAAACATACCGAATGCTGTTTATTAGAGACTAACTCTGATTCTCTAACTATGAAGCCTCCTACATGGGAAGTTTATGGATTCTTGCTCCATGATTAACATTGTAAGTTTATGGATTCTTCCTCCATGATTAAGCTAAGCTTGGAAACATTTATTTTTGGAAGAACTGTTTTAGTCCCATTTTTGCTAAGAGGGGAGGAAAAAATGTCTCATAGGAAGAGCGGGAATTGTCCAAAATATCTTCTTAATATTTCACACAGTTGTTAAGAATACTGTGAGCTGGTTTGAAAATGAAAGAAAGAAGAACATAGTTACTGAAACTTTCTAAAACTCATGAGAATTGAGGCTTGTCACAGAAATCATAATGCTGTTTTAACTCATTTGCTATATTAAGCCAGTATATTATAACTGCAGCTCATAGCCTCTTCTCCATAGCTCTTGGATAAATGTGATACATTCATATTTCAGCATAATCCACTAAGGCAGTGTTTATCAACCTTGACAACTCCACAACCTGTTAATTTCAACTCCCAGAATTCCCCAGCCAACATGCTGTTAAAGTGTACACATTTTAAAGTTGAAGTCGACAGACCTCATCTCAAAGTCTTTGGCTCAGTTCACACAACATGCTAAAATTTGGCAGGCTTACTCATAGTTTTTTAAACAAATGGGGTTATTAAACAACATCTCACAAATCTAAGCCAAAAATCATGGTTAGAAGCCACAATGGCTGGGTTCATCCATCCCATTAAGCCCAAACTAAACAAACCACATTACAACTTAGGAGTCAGATGAGACAAAAGCTGAATAGGAGTCAGGAAGAGAGTTAGCATAGGCACTCCCTAGAATCTCCGAGGGTATATCTGTTGTGGTAAAATGCCTTAATCTGGCAATATTCTGTCTATTGGATGTAAGCAAGTAAAAAATTATACTTTGTTGTTCTATGATATTCTTGGGCTGGACCTGACAATGTATTATAAATTAAATGAAATTTAATTTATCCATTATAAATTAAATGAAAATGTACTGTTCTGAACTCTTTAAATGAAGGACTGGGGTAAACTATAAAATTAAGGAAAAAAAAGATTATTGAAACAGGTCTGGAAATTTATTTATTTATTTTGTCAAGCAAGTATTAGATAACAGGTATATGTATAAACATGATTATGAGTACATGAAGTGGATATGAATAAAAAGAAACATTAGGACAGGGACGGTAGACACGTTGGTGCGCTTATGATATTGCTTTGATATTTTTCGTCCCATCATATCTTAGTTTCTAATGGAATTTAACAGAGATTTAACTAAGGCAAGATTCAAAGTAGATAATGCTATTGGGGACTAAGTGAAGTATAATTATTGGAAACTTGTGGAAAAATGTTGATGTACATATATTCTTTGGTTTTGGGTATAAAGAAGAAATGGCATAGTAGCTTATGTATGATTTTTCAAAAGGAAAACATAACAAAATGCTATTCACCTCACTCCAAAGTCCATAATTTTCTACTGACATGAGGTAATCTTCCTCAAACAGGAAATATAGCTAGCCTATCTGAACTAGTACCTTATGATGACCAAAATAATCATGTAGTCTGTGATAAAACCCTACTCATTATATTCTGAGCTGTTAATGACTTCCAGAAACCCAGAATAACAAACAGACAGTATCTGTACAGAGTAGGAATCGAAAAACTTGTGACTGTCCTATTTTTTCTTGTGGTCTTCAAACTCTTGTGCAAGGCCATGTCTTCGCTGGTGTCTTTAATGAAGTCCCTCTTTGTTTTGTTGAACCTTAGCTTTAATCCTTGAATGAAAAAGAAGAGAACTTTGTCATGAATTCTTCTCTCTTCTCTTCAGTGCTACAGAATTTATTCTGATGTTTGTTTTGGGAGCTTCTTTCCAATCTTATTTCTTCCATTGTGTTTTGGGTTCTACTGGATTAATCTTCGGTAGGAACTGCAGTACCGTCATTCATAGAAATGCATGAAACATTACAGAAAACTGGGATGGATCAGGGTGCAATGCAGACCGAACTTCTAATAAATGAAGGAGTAAATAATCTGATCAGGATATACTTCATAATTTTATTACACTGATATACTTGGGGATGAGGATATCTTGAATCACACTTATCCCAATTACAGAGATAATGGAGCTTATTTTTTCCCCCATTTTTCCTTTGCCATTTGTCCCAAAAAGGATTCCCCATTGTTGATGTGGGAAGTCAAAAGAAATTTGCCCTTTTAAAGTCCAGGGGAAAAATATTTAACAATAATTAAGCTGGAACAACAATAAGAAAGCTTCCATGATTAGTTATTTCTAAAGAAAGAATAGCTATCCAAAATGGGAATCCACCATTTATAATCTACCCAAATCAATACAAAAATCATTTGTTTACATTTTTTTATGCAGTAGTGAATATTTTACACATTCTCCAAGGGATAAATTCCAGTATTTAGGATTATTTTAACCACTGCCTTTTTAAAAGCAATTAAATAGCTAGAAGGCTTATAAACTTCCAGCTTTTCAAACATTCCATAGATGTTTCTTAGATGGCTTCATTCTTTCTACATTTTGGTCAGGAACTTTTTGTCCTTGTGTGCAGTTCTTCTTCATAGCATATCTATAAGAGCAAATTCTTTTAAAAATAAGTCACAGAATATAATAAAACTGATGTTTTCTAAAAAGCAAATAGATTTTTTGAAATGTTGCCTTATTTGTAATTTCAGTGTTTGGTGGGTTTTCTTGGAATTTCAGACAGAGATTGTGTCTGAGACGGTGGATTTAATGTTCTGAAGAGCTTGCAAAAAGAATGTAGTTGACACTATTATAAATTCTAAGGGAACTCTTGTTGGAAAACACATAGGAAAGTGGGCTTACAGCAGAAAGAAGGAGGCAGCTGACAATCTTTAGAAGGTGGTCTTCTGATTTCTTCCTAAATATAGCTAAAACCAGTCCAACAAGGACCTACTATTTTGACTTAAGTTGTTGCATTTTCACCCTGCTTTCTCAAATGAGCATTGTCTCCCAAGCCAAGCTAGATGATAGCATCTAAAGCACGCCAGAAAAAAAGCTCAAAGCTATTGAAGTATAGTGAGAAGGCTAGAACATATTCTGCTTTCCGATCTGTACTGTTGCTTTTAGAGCAAGATTTGGATTATTGGACTCCATCGGCAAATGTGGCCACTTCCACCACTTGCCATGTCACAATAGGATTTTCACATGCAGTACCTCAACCATTGAAAATATTGCTCATGTGTTGTTCATCTGCCTGTTATGTATATCCTTTAGGCTTAGGCACTTACAGTCTCTGTTGGTAAAAACAGCCCAAAGGGAACCGAATTACAGATTACTATATTTCCTCCTGGGCTCTCATGTACTGCACATATTATAAGCAGACTGTTAAGTTTATAATTGGGGTACCCTGTAAGGGATATTATACTGATATATTTATATTTTATCACTTTATTTCCTCCTATCTACCTTATTCTGAAATTATATTATGTACTATATTTTATTTTATCGATAGGGCTTCAAGACTAATCAATCAATAAACTACTACTATGTCTAATATGTCTTCTACTACTATTACTACTACTATTATTGTACTGTTGCCAAGAACACAAAATAAGTTTTTCCACGTGCTGGATTTGATTAAAAAAACAACCCCTCACCTGTTTATGTTTGCCAAAGCATCCCATATTAGAAGGACATCTTTCCCCTCAGATTTAAAATCTAAAAGAAATTAGAAGAGACAGAAGAGGAAACAAGGCTTTTTCCTAAGGCCAGAATGATAGTAAGTACACTGGCCTTTACATTCACTTGCCTGGACTCACTTCTTATTATTGTTCAAGAGATGGATGGGGGTTGTCCTATTACTTTTATTTTCCTTCTTATTTGGTGTAAGTAGGAAGAGAATAAAACATAAATTTCTGCTTTCCATCAAAAGAATAAACTCAGCATATTTCCACTCCCTAGATACTCTCACTCCTTCACAGTCCTTTAGCTCTGCAGTGCCTGGGACATATAGCATCATGATTTCTGCCAGAATAGTGAAGATTGGTTACATGCTGTAGAAAAGAATGGAAAGGCCACATAAAGTCTCCAATATTTGTTATTCCAAAATGAATCTTGATTGTTAAAATCAGGTTCTTTTTTCTAAAATTGAACCACAGAAATCTTTAGAAACATCTTCACTGTTAAAACGTTCAGTACAATGGTCGCCAACTGGTGGGCTGCGGCCCATTGGTGGGCCCCAAGAAAATTTTGGTGGGCCATAGAGGAATCTCACCCTCAGAGCACTCCCCCCAAAGCAATTAATCCAGGCTACACAAAGACACAAGCCTGCGCCACCCATATGGCCCACGGGAACCCACCCCGTCCATTCACTCCTTATCCAGCAAACTTGCCAGTTTCCTTTTTCTGACCATCAGCTGTTCTACTCTGCCGGGAGATTTAGATTAGCTAGAAAGCAGGAAATCGTTGGATATCTTACCTTCTAGTTAGTCTTTAGATCTTCGGCTCTGCTTTTAAGCACAGTCAAACCTCCCTCAGGACTGAAGGTTCTATTATTCAGTGCAGACTCACAGCAAGCAAATTTTATGTGACAGACTGAGCTAGCCGATGGCAGATAGATTTCTGAATGAATCCGTGATTCTGTGAGCAACTCAACCTGCCTGCCTGCTTTGCCTGATTTTGGGAAAAGTTGCTTTTTATGAAAAATTCAATATTTATATGAATATTTAAAATATTTACATACAGGCCATGCCCAGCCAGTCACATGACCACCAAGCCACACCCACAAATTAGGCCATGCCCACAGAACCAGTAAGTAGTTCCTGGGATTTAAAATTATCAGTTTGGTGGTCCCTGAGGTTCAAAAGGTTGGCGACTCCTGGTTTAGTATATTCCCGAACAAACATTTTGCTAGGCATCACCCATTTCTGTCCAATGATCTAAGGCTTGCTCCTTACTGTAATTTTGGTTGTGAATGGAGTCCCAAAAATCGTGAGTTATCCTTGATTGTAATTTGACCACAACATAATTGCATAATTATCACACAGTTTTTCCTGTGTACATAGAACAGTGATGAGATTTTTCTTATATAAGAGGTATTTTCTTTGGCTCTGTGAGAGCTAAATGTCTGTCTGTCTTAGAAGTACAGGTATTCCTTGACTTACAATTTGTCGCTTAGCAGCCATTCAGAGTTCCGGAAGATTTACCTAGGAGGGGTACTTATGATCTGGATTCGAAGTTCCAACTGTTTCCCTCGTGGTCACATGACGATTTCAGGCGCTTGCCAATATGGCTGCATTTGCAACTGTTTGCAAAATCCCGCAGCACATGACCACAGTTTACAAAATTTCCCCAAAACTGACACTTCCCATAGTGAACCATTGATTTGCTTAACAACTGCAGTAATTGCTTAACAATGCTACAAAAAATATTTGTTTAATTTAATGGGTAGGCTCCATTATAGTTGTAAGTCAGGAATTATTCGTAGGGAATGTTGTTGACCTTTTCCTTATAGAATGTTTGGGACAAAACTTAATGCTTATTTCCATTCCATTTCCATTCCATTTCATTTTCTCTCCTTCTCTAAAAATCACCCTTGTTGATCCATTCACTGGAGCCAATTTATTAATCTAAGCTTTCATTTTGCTTGTCTCTTTCAGAGATAGCCTTGAAATATTGTTAATTTGGCCAAGTAATATTAATCCCGATATGTGATTTGATATACTGTGTTTGAAGCACCAGCTTTAGGTGTTCTTGGACCGATGCATAGTTTTCTCTATTGGAGATTGTTTGATATCTCCATCTGGTTGCTTGTGAGAGCAGAATGGGAAGAGGAGCATGTTACGGATAAAATAAGAAGAATGCATGATTTATAAATTGTAAGCTTGGGAGCTTGGCAAAGGGTTCTTGAGAATCATTCTTGTGAAAGAAAAATATATATTGTTGGACAATGAGAAAATACATTGTTTTCAGGTATACAACATGCAGTGATAAACAGTATACAGCTAAGGGTAGGATTATTTTTTCTCACAAGTCTACAAAACTTGCAATCAGTAATGAAAAGTATATCTTTAAATTATTACATCAATTGCCCCTTAAAGACTAATGAAGCTAATGTGCCACATAAACTTTTGTGGAGTATAGTCTACTTCAACCAAAGTTTAAGCAATATTAAACTTATTAATTTTAAGATACTCTGAGACTCTTCATTGTTGTACTATAAAATATTAAGACAGCGACACGTTTTGTAATCTTGAAGAGTGGCAGTGGGATTATTAAGAATGAGGTTTGGGAAATACATATAATTTTGTGGCCAATATAATGGAACTTTCTTGTACTCTTTTTAACTACTAAAGTAATAGTTGCTTGTATTAGAAATAACATATAAGGTGTTCTTGAAACTTAAAAATAAAGTGTTCTATTTTTTTTTCATTTGCTTGCAAATGAGTGAATTTGAATGCTTACCTGATATGATTAATGTGGTCCAATCAGACCAAGGTGTGAAATAGGATGTTGCCACACACAGGGAAAACATCCATCACACCTTGTGCCAAGATGATTCCTTTGCTACTTCACTCCAGAAATTACAAGCTCAGTCTTACTTCAACCATACACCCTAAGTCTGAAATATCCTATGGGAATCTTGAAACTTATGTAGTATTAGAATTCATAGTTTTTGTACTATCACAATATATAAGCTGCTTCTTCTCCTCAAGTTGTACGCAGGTGGTGAATCTATGTATACTGAAAAATCATTTGTGCCTTTGACAAGCATTTCATAAGATGCATTTTTGGCAATTGGATATCTTTCCTTTCAACTACTTTGATAGCATACATGCCATGCCGAGTATGCATGTTTACAGAAACAGATGCTGTACGGCCCATGGTTCTCTCTGACCTTGATTATTTTCTTGCAGACCTTTCATTACCCAACTAGGTAACATCATCAGTGCAAGAGGAGAATGGGGTTTGCTCTCTGTTTAAATAGCCACTGATATATAAACCACAAACCCGTCTCCTCTAGCACTGATTATATTATCTAGTTGGGTAATGAAACATCTGCAAGAAAACAGCCAAGCTCATAGAACAACAGGGATCACTTAATTCAACAGAGCTACCTATATTCTCTTCTATCAGAAACAAATGTTTCCTCCTGTTTCGGCTTGCTAAATTCTAGGCTGGAACCTGTAAAGTGGAGAGTGCTTTAATTTTCATATCCTCCCATTCCCAAGAGTTCCCAAGAGCATACTGAAATGTGAAGAACATGAAAAGTCAAATGACCCTATCCCACCAAAAGCTTACAGCAAGAGTATATGTATTATTAAGCTCATTTAAGTTAGTCATGGCACAGCCTACTTAGTATGAAAGCATGGAAGAGTCCGGATAAATCCTGACAATTAAGCTTAGCAAATCCCAGGCCACTTATACATGGTACTGAACAGTGTGTAAGCCGCCTAGAGCCGCCTGTGGCAAGATGGATGGCATACAAGTGTAACAAATAAAATAAATAGCATGGCCATTTCCTTAAAATGAAAGAAAGCCTATCTTTGTGCAGAAGTCTTGTCTCCAATAGTTCTTGGACATTTGTGGCTAATTCAGAAGCAGACAGCATTTACCTCTACCCATTTACAACTCAGCTGGTGCTTTCCAAGAAAGCAGAGCTTAGGATCTGTTTGCTAGCACTTTTGGAGTTTACATGTGAAAGGCGTTGGGAGAATAGAAACCTCCTACCCGAATATAGTAATTCCATTTAGTTGTAATTGCTTATATCCAGTCCTTTTTCCTTTTGTAATGGCACTTGAGCAGAATATTACTACAACAAATAGAAGGCAAGAGAAAAGTCCCACTGAGGCCTTAGCAGCCCAAATATGACAACTAAAGTTGTGTGCTATAAGCTTTTTTTTTTAAAAAAAAGGAATATTTAGTCTATAACTGATATGAGCGGAATTTTGTTTCTGAAGTAAAATTGCCCGCAATAGAACTTGGCATTTTCAGCCAAGGGACAATCTTATCAAACACAGCTTTGTTCAGAAAACGCTAAAAACACACTCCTCTAAATACTGATTTCTTTGTTGATCTTCTTTCATTGTGCAATGTTGCCATCCAGTGGCTAGAAAGCATGATTCGTTCTATTGTATCACCTCCGAACACCAATTAATACAATAAGGAATATTATCTGGCCATTTGGATTAAAAACATTTGGCTGTTAATGGAATAGGCAGCTAGAATTGAAATTCTGAGAAATATGAAATATAGCCTCTCTGCAATTGAATTAGTTCATGAAAGTAAAAACATATAAATGTGGGGCCTTTTATCATGCTAGTAGCAAGTTCAGGATATAATACCCACCACCATCATATATTGTAAGTACTTGTGTAGACGTAAACTTTAGATTTTTTTTTCAATCAGTCCAGGCACTATAGGAAATGAATGATTAATCTGTATTGACTGTAATTCATGGTTTGCTGCTTTTGGAGCAGGTTGAAAAAACACGGATCACAGTTAAACTCCCCTATGATTTTCATTCTGGTTTTTGCAGGTAGAAAAAAAAACATTGTTCATGGATAGAGGTGTCACAAAATTGGAGCAGAAAGATTAGTTTGTAAAGATGTAATTTTGAAGCATATTCATGGATTCCTTGATGCTTCTTTTGTTAACATTAACTACTGCACTGATTTGGCTTAGAGATTCTACTCTCAATAAACTCTTAGCCAAGGGAATTTTCCACCAGACTGAAGAAATAACATGGAAACAATGATATCACCCAATTATTTAGAAACAATCCCGAGGTCTGTCATTACCTGTGAATTCATCAGTTTGTTCAAAATTGTCTTTTTAAGCCATTCTACAATTAAGTTAGACAATAAGAACTCGATGAAAGAGACAAATAGTTTTAATGTTAATATTTTCTGTTGCCTTGAGTTCTAGCTGTTAAAACTTTTAACTGGGGCAAAAAGGAATAAAGCCATGCTATTCTTTTTTTTTAATTTCAGGGTGATGTGGGGAAAAAAATACAGTTCTAAACTTTTTTTTTGCAATTATTAACAGAGTAACAGAGTTGGAAGGGACCTTGGGGTTTCCTAATCCAAGCCCCTGCCCAAGCAAGAAACCCTGTACCATTTTAGCTAAACGGTTATCCAGTTTCTTCTTAAAAACTTAAAAACCTCCAGTGTTGGAGCACCCACAACTTTTAAAGGCAAGCTTATATAAGGAGGCATGTGTAAGATAAAAGAATATTGCTAATTACTAACATTTTAAAACAATCCATATTCAATAATAAATAATAAAATAGCTTTTTTGAATTTGAAAACAGACTATTTTGCAAGTCTCGCACATTTTGTTGGCCAGATCATGGTAGCAAAATTATTGAGGCAAGAGTCCTTTTTTTAAAAAATAAAAAAATAAATTTCAGAAACAAACATTAAATACATAAAGCATAAAAGAAAAGGGGGAAATGAATAATAGTTAAGAAAAAGTGCTAAAAATACATCAATTTAGTCAATTTAGAAAAATAGTGTGGTTAGGAAAGATAACAACTCATTCTAGAGATAAATTTGCTGTTCCCAATGTAAAGTTCATACCCTTTGATTTGCCTTTTCTGTTAAATGATATACATACTTCCTCTTGTGACACTCAAAAGTTAGTCAGTTTCCAGGAAGTAAGAGATTGTAAATGAAACATTGGTTCCTGCCATGTCTTTCCACAAAATCTAAAAGGAAGAATGTCACAGTTCTTCCAATAATAGTGGGTTTCCTTCCCCCCTTTTTTTCTGAAGCTGTCTGGTTGGCAGAGGAGGAAGTATCATCCTTAAAAATCCATTCAAGGAAATGGTGCTATAGAAGAGGGTTTCCAAGCTTGGCCACTTTAAGACTTGTGGACTTCAACTCCTAAAATTCCCCAGCCAGTGTGGCCAGCTGAGGAATTCTGAGTGCTAAATTCTACAAGTCTTAAAGTGGCCAAGCTTGGAGACCCTACTATAGAATATTCTTTTGTTCATGAGCTTGTAGACTTTGCCATTATACTTTTTTCCATTTCATTGAATTAGAACTGAAAGTGAGAGAAAATAGCCTTGGGGGAAATATGCTGCTTTCATGATCAGAATTAAACCAATCAGAATTAAGACTAACATGTAATTTATATTTGACCAAAGGTTTTCATTTGAGCTAAGTAAATGACATCTCTGCATGTCTCTCCATTTTCAATTGTAAGGGTCCAAAAGCATTGTTGGTCAAGCAAAAGGTTTTGAAAACTTGTTTTCAGCTTGGAATGTTTTTTTTTTTTATTTCTTAACATTATACAGTAACCACTTCTCTTTGCTGTGCTCCCTAGTTATTAACTCCTGCCTCCTCACCATCCTAGGCAGTTGATTCATGATTCAGCAAAGAAAACATGCACGTAATTTGGCACCACCTGGAATGACACCATGCTTAATCAGTATTATTAAGTGTGGTTGGGAACATGAGCTCAACCATGTATTCGAAGTCTAACAACTCTTTCATTTCTAAAATGTTTCTTTCGTATTTAAATACTCTTATTTTTTAGCCTATTTGACTTGTTCTATTTAATTTAGAACATAGTTCAAAGAATGATACATTCATAAATCTTAGTCCTTTTGGGTATATGATGTTTTCTTTGATTTGGGCATCACTCAAATTCTTCTAACAGTAGTTTCCACATGAAGACCAAAAGAACACATGATAACAACTTTCAAGTATCACAAAGATTGTCATACTAAAGAGGGCAGGATCAGATCTACTGTGTTAACCCTACAAGGATGTAGGTTCATGTCAGAAGGAACTTCCAAATTGTACAAGTGAATCAGACTGGCATAAGAAGTGGTGTGTTTTACCTTGTTAGAGATCTTCAGACAGGAGCTGTCATTGATACAATGATCCCATACTCAGCAAGGAGTTTGACTAGATAACTGCTGAAGTCACTCAGCTCAGTGAGTTTATGACAAACTTGTGTCAACACAACATCACGTGACTGTATCGTGACTTTTTCCCTTTCGCTAAAATGGTGGTGGTCATGGCTAGCGCGTGACACATCCGGCCTGTAGGCTGTGAGTAATTCTGTCTATGTCATTTCTTCTTATTTATAGCAAATATTCATATTTTGTTTGGGTTTGGGCTTTTTTTTTTTTTGGCTTTGTAATAGCTTGCCCACAAAGAGTTTCTCCTGGTTGGTAACCAATCTAGACAAAATCAAGATGTACAATATCTAAACTTCTGATTCTTTAACCTACCACACTTTCTGACTTATTACAATAAAAGGGTACCCAGAATTGGATTCAGGAGCTTATGCATTTCTCAGATTGGAGGATAGAATCAGTTTAGTTGCTTCACAAGAAATGGAGCCTAGATTGTAAGAGAGAAGCCACAATAGGTAGCAGGTTAGAGATGTACAGGTAGGAAGTCTGATACAGCAACTGTGATTCTTGTCTTTAATGAAATCTTATCTCATAAAATCACAGGGAGTCATAAAGGATCCTTTGGTTCTTTCCACCAATCTTACCAATTTGCATTAGTTTTTTTAATCTTTTCTTTTGCTCTACAGTTGGCTCTTTGTCACTACCATGTTTCCCTGAAAAGGGGACCCTGTCTTTTTTGCTACCCAAAAAGGCACTAGGTCTTATTTGGGGGGGAATGTCATCTACTGACTTACCTCACTTGCATGCGTCACCCCTGGCCTCCTTTTTGCTGTCAGAGGCCTTCAGGAACTTCTTCTTCTGCAGCCAGCAAGGCTTTCCTGAGGACCTCTGCAGCTGATAAGAGCTCCGGATCAATCTGGAGCTTTGGTATCAGCTACAGAGCCCTTCAGGAAAGCCTTGCCAGCCTTGCTAGTTGCAGAAGAAATGGGCCGGCAAGGCAAGTGTCAGGGTGTGCGAGACCTGGCTACTACTGTCCAAACGTAAGCAGTAGGGCAGCTCCATCACCATCCTGTCCACACCCTAGCTTAATTTTTACCCGTCTACTCTGGAGTGGGCGGGATCTTAATTAGGGCTTATTTTGAGGGTAGGGCTTATATTGGGCGCATGTGGAAAAATCAAGCTAGGACTTACTTTCAGGGTAGGTCATATTTTTGGGGAAACAGGATAGTAGGGTGACCATCTTTTCTTTAAAAAAATCTTTTTCTTTTAAGAAAAAGACACCATTGTTAACTTCTTACTAATATTTCAGAATACTGGGTACATATCTGAGCTACCTGCTACATCACAACTTGTAGATTTTAAGATGATTTTTTTTCATATGGGTCTTATAATTCCACTTGGATGCTGTTCTCAGGCTGTGGCATTCTGTAGCAAGCACTCTTGTGGGTTGTATTATACCTTTTCATTGGTCTGCCCACACTGTTGAAGGAACTGAGTATCTAGATGAATCATGGTGATTCCATTTGATTCATCACTGTTATTGCGTGCTCATAGGTAGCTTCATCAGGAGTCAATCTGCAGTGTTTTCTCCTCTCTTAATTTCCTCCCCATTGTTCCAAATACACCAGTGTAGTTTCCACTCACAGTGAGCGGGGTAGTGTCTTAACATAGACAAATGCTGCTTGGTTACACATGAAGAAACTGAAGCACAAAAAAACTGGAAGTGATTTGTTCCTTTCAACTTTCAACCCAACTCTGGATTAGGATTACAGACTTGGATGCAGAAGTGTCCAAAAGCCAGATGACATTGATGGTGATCAAGATGGTTTGATCAAGCCTTGTTTATGTGCAATGCATCCCAAGCTTTTTGGCCACGCCCTTTGGCTATCTCTTACATGGTGTTTTGACCAAACCCCTACGAACACCCTGCTTAAATGCTTCTTCGCTTTGCTTTTATTTTCCATGACATATGAAGTCTACCTGTTTGTCCAGCTCCTTCCTGTCTTGAATGGTTTTGTTTTCTTCCCTTCTTCAGGTGTCCCCAATGAAGAAGTTTTTGCAGCAGAATGTACCCGCAGAGGACAAAACGCCTTGCCTTTCCAGCCCGCTAATGTCCGTTCTCCAAAGTCCCTGAAGCCCACCACCTACCCCAAGCATGTCTTTCACTGTAATAGTGATGAGGATGACGACTTGGTGATGACCAACTGGGAGAGCCCCTTATATTCATCAGGTGTGCACAAAACGGGGCATGAGAAGCTAGTAAATAAACGGGAACTGGTGGGAAAACCAGGGAAAAAAGATTCGAGAAATAGAGAGGAACTGAAAGAGAAGAAGCGAAGGAAATTATGGGGCTGCATCCTGATTTAGAGCTAGCATTTCACGGTGCATTCTTTCACCCTCTGCCTTCAGAGACACTTCAAAATGTTTTGAGTCCCATCCCTTCCCAGCAAATTGTGAAAAATACCCAAATAAAAATCCAGCCTCTATGCCCATAGCTATGAAGAGGTAGTTGCTAAGCTGCATTTTGTGCCTGTTAGTTGGCATTTTGTCTACTTTCCTTGCTTCAGATTCAGGCTTGGCAATTATTTGAATAATCTGAGTTTTGGAGTGCGTGGGATCATCTTTTGTATCTTTACTTTTTAATTGTTCCCCATCCAATCAAGACTTTTCATGGAAGGCTCATGTGCATCTTTCTTTTGCAAATTTAAGTTGAGATGCAGAGCTACCTGCTCGGTATTTTATTCATTTCAGTCATTGTCAGATCTAAAATATCTAATTTTCAGATTAATGCTACAAGACTAACATTTTCTTTGGTATCCAGGAATAACAAGAGCTTTAACATGAGTAATCTATTGTTTATGCCCTATTTGTTTTACTGGCTGCCATCATAGGAGAGGCAAGAACATTAAATTACTGTTTTATGAACATGCTGAAATGAGAAATTACAGCACTATATACATGGCTACACAATCAGCTTACCTTTGCTCTACAGCTTAGAATTTCTGTTAGAAAATGGGTGGGTTTCCCCCCACCCCCCCGCCCCCAAGAACGCTCTCCCAATTTGCTATGCGGGGCATCCATTCTCCCTTCCAAGCCTTATGGAAATTGGGGAAAACTCATCTGTAGACCAAAAAGACTATAGGTAGTCTTTGTTTAGTGACCCTATGCAGCAATGACAGCGAAGAGAAAAGGAATCTTAAAACCAATCCTTGCATTTACAAACTGTGTAGATTTGTAAGGCAAAGGAAAGTTGAAGCAAGATCATGGTTTCACTTAGTGGCTATTTTGCTTAATGACAAATTGATGGTCCTAATTGGAGTTGCTAAATGAAGACTATCTATTCCAGGAATCTTGGCCTACCTCTGCTTATGGATAGAACAGCTGATGCAGCAAGCATTATTTATATAACCCTATTGCAGCTTGACAGCTTTTGATTGGTGACTCCAAATAGTTAGTATTCACAACTTCCCACAACCTACTACTCATTGTTTTAAAACGCGGAACATACCACACTACAACAGATAGTGTCCATTCTTTTAGCAGTGGACAAGCAAGGCGAGACGGGTTTGTGGAAATGACAATTGCATTCTTGCTGTGACTGTTAAAAATATTTAACTCAGTCTGTCAGCCCAACTAGAAAGGTTATGGTATATTTATTTTCAGACATAAAGGAGAGGAAAAAAAACTAGTAATTAAGGCTTTAAAATTCTCACATTTGATCAGGGCATTTATTCACCAGATAAACTATCATGATTTCTAAAGTGTGTGCCTCAGAAATAAGCTCCAGATGAATCCATCGCCAGGACTGGGAGGAATTTAAAGAGGTGACTGAATTTGCTGATCAGCTTTTTCCAGAATCAGTTATTAGAAGGTGGTGTAGCATATTTATTAGTTGAACATCTAATTGTTGTCATCAGAATGGGACTAATTCAGTATCCAGCTAAAGCCACCCTTGAGTATTCATTGACAGGAATTGCTGTTGTCTTTAGGGAGCTGGTGGTAATTGGAAGAAGTAATACAAGCAGCCCTGACTTATAACCATCTGTTTAACAATGACTGAAAGCTATAGCAGCAATGAAAAAGTGACTTATGATTTGTCCTCAAAGTTAAGATTGTTATACCACTCTTGTAGCATCATGATTGTGATTTAGGCACTGAGCAAGCAGCTCATATTTACAACAGTTGCAGCTAGCTTCTAATAATCCAAGTCAATGCGGGAAGCTGGATTTGCTTAATGGTTGCATGATTCAATTAATGACAGTGTGATTCAGCTGTGTTAAAAAATGGTTGTAAAATCAGGTCTGCTCAGGGAATTGCATTGCTTAGTGACAAGCTGGGTTAAAAATCTGGGCTAACTACCTGTTAGATTCTCCTTTGCAAATTATCCAGCTGTCAGTCATAGCCCCAGCTTTGGAAATGAAACTACTCTATTTTTGCTACTGACTCTTGCTAAAAATAAGTGAGAAATAGCTTGTAATAGAAATAGAAACTCAAGTATCAAAAGAAGAGTTGTGGGGTAGCTTGAAAGGACAAATTGAAATATTTGTTTTACAGAGCAGTCTTTCTTTACTTGTCTTAACCATATATTTTTCTTTGGGGTAACAGAAGATTATAAATCATCATTTTCAAGATGATGATGACAATGATGGAGAAGAAAGAAATCCACTTGTTTTTGTATGTGGCACCTTCTCCAAAACGAAACTTCCTTTGCTTGCCTTTAATTTGCTTATGCTAACTGGTGAACGACCTGTAGCTTAGCTGAGCCACACTTTTCAGAAAGTTCTTAGGATAGAATTACTTTAAAAGGTGAATGTCTCTTGGTGTTTAGGAATCACTAGTTCATGCAATGAGCTGAATTATGCCCGCATGTGAAGTTTTGAGAGAATTTTCCCAGCCTCCTGGACACGAATTTTCCCTTTCCCCAACAGTATCATCCATCTCCTCCATGGTTATGGAGAGCAATGCATGGAAAAAAAGCTGGCTATACTTCAACTGCATCTCCTGTTTGCCCAGGAAAGGACAAGAATGGCCAAACAATTTTTTTTTCATTCCTGTCCCTTTCCTTTTCAACGGTTCACATTCTTCTGGAAGTATTGAAAGATGTACTTAGTTCATACTGTTTTGGCTGAGATTCATTTTCCATGAAAAGGTCCATGACTAAAGCTCAGGCCATGATTCATACCATAGAATAAAAGCCATTGGTGAGATTCAAATAATTTAACAACCGGTTCTCTGCCCTAATGATTTCTTCCAACAACCATTTCACCAAACTGCTCAGAAAATTAACAACCTATTGTCTGAAGTGGTGCAAACTGGTTGAATCCCACACTGAATTAAAGCTTTACAAGATGGCTTCTTAAAAAAAAAAAAAAGGGAAGGGATTTCTTTGGCAGGTATGCCTGTAGTGATGTCGGAGCTTCTAATATTATTTGAAGGTCCTACAGCAAAGATGTGGCTTATTGAGTAGAAGGCAACACTGTAGACCCAATGTCCTTGCAGTTGCCTAAGAAATTTGCTTCTATGCCTCTTTTCAGAAGATCTGGCTCACATTTTGAGGGAACAATCTTTACATTGGGGTAGTTCTGCTATATGAACAATGTTTTACAAGCCATGTTTCCTCAGGACACAAAGAAGGCAGCAAGCGGAAGAAGCAGAAGCTGAGGGAGGAACAGAAGAAGAAGAAAGCGGCCAAGGCACCATATTAGAATGGATTCTGATGTCCCCAGATGCTATTCTTTTGTTGTTCTTCCATTTGATCCCACCCAGGTTCTTGGTGCATATATTTCTTACAGCTATTCTCACTTAGCAAACGAGATAACAGTTAAAATACAGTAAAGTTGCACTATTAAGCTTGAGCACCACATACTTGTTGAAGTTGTGATATAAGACACCCTAGTTAGAAACTCCATCCCTGTTAGAGTAAACCGGTATCAGGATGTCAGATACCATAAAATAGAGTAGATTTTGATTAAAATTGTTGAAGACATAGTAATGCAATGGGGCCTTTTCATCTCTTCCTGTCCTTCGCATGTTTATTCAAAGTTTGGTAAGATTATTTTTCAAAAATAGCCATCATGAATTTATTTTTTATTTCTGAAGAAGCCCCAATAGAACCTTAACATATTTAAATTTATGTCCAAAGGGATTAAATTATGCATTTAATCATACAGCTGAGAAATGTTTAGAGTTTTTTATTTTACATTTATTTACCCCCAGGGGAAAAGTGGTTGACTTTCCATTCTGACCTGTGCTATTATTTATGTATGTTGCATTACAAAGAGCATCCTGTAACGATTGAACTGAAAACATTCACAGTGAACTGTTTCGGGAACTAGATTTCTTGTGAGCATGATATGACCCCCAAATTTCTATCAGGACAAATTATAGCTGGCCTTGAAAACAGTACGTAATTGTCATTGACTGGAAATAAGCAGTCATTGCAAATTGCGTGTATGCGCGCGTGGTATAAAATAAGAATCATAATTACATCTAGGCAGGCAAAATTCATTTTTTAGCACATGATACTATATGGCCAAACTGATCTATAATATCATTCGCATACTGGATATATCCAGATATAGCTAATTAGCTTGCATGGGTGGGTGGGGCATGCACATACATAATTGGAAATTTAAGGATATAAATATAGCAAGGTTACATAATCTCACCTGTATACATGTGTAATATGCATGGTCCATGACTTCTTTTTAACCTCATAACAAAATACTAAGCCAGAACCTCCTTCCAAGCATGGTTACTATGAGCTGCCTTCCTGCTATTTAATCTACAAATTAAAATAGTTGAAAGTTTTGGTCTCCTTTTTTTAAATTTCCCTTTCACCAATACATTGTGTTGCCTATTCTCTCTTATTGGAAAACCCACATTTTCTAGAGAAATTTAATTACAGAAATTTAATTACACCAAATTATTGTTGCTTAGGTCAGGAAGAAGGTGATGTAAGTGGACTTATGGTACTTATGTGGATTCAATTGTAATGCTTCTATTATGAAAATGTAATCTTATGCAACTCATTAGGATATGTTTAAAAGGAACATGTCTGAATCAAGATGGAGAACCATTTTTTTGTTATGGAAATACCACTGAATTGTTGTGCTGTGTGACTAATATTTAAAGAAATAAAGTAAATTCCCTTATTACTTAGCTCTTATTTTTTTAATTTGAAATTTATTTATTTTTGAAAGCAGAGAATAACCTCATTGGGACATAAACACCAAATAGAAGATAATATATCTCAATCGATAAATACAGTGTTGAATGTTTTCTGGTTTACAGTAGAAAAATATTAATTGGGATTTTTGCTGAGATGATAAGAAACAATGAAAATGATTGTGGGTCTAAAAATTAGTAGCTTTTATTTAACTGAAGATTTCTAAATATTAGACTTGCAGATAATCATAAAGCAGAAAATCTTACAAAATTTCCACAAAAATTTAATATATTATTTATTTAATGTTATTTTTAAAGCTGACAGGTCAAGATGGTACCTATGGCTATGGCTCTTTTTACTTAATACACCTAAAAAAGAGCATAGTGTTGATGGCATGGTCACAGTTGCCACTATCTTGAAATTCCCACCATCAATTGATCAGTGGTGGGATTCAAATATTTTTATCACCGGTTCGGTGGGCATGGCTCGTTGGGTGCGCTTTGTGCATGTGCACACACTTTGCATGCGTCCATGCGCCAAATGTACTTTGCACAGGTGCAGAGGTGTTTGCACGGGCGCAGAGGTGTTCTAACTCACCTCTTGCAATCCTGCACTCTTCCGGTCGCTTCAGCAGCTGCCGCGCGGCACTCTGCTGTGCCACAAAAAGCAGCTGCGCTTCAAATTCAGAGGATAAAGGGGAGTATGGGAGCCCGGGCGGGCGGGTAGGCCCAACAGCAGAGCAGTGGAGAGAAACGGTTCGGTCTCCGCTGCTCATCGACACTACCGGCTTGGCCGAACCGGGCTGAACTGGTAGAATACCATCACTGCAGTTGATGCTTCTGATCCTAGAATTTCTCACCAAAGCAAAACCAGGTTAAGAGTTTTTAAAGATTTTGCAAGGAAAAGGGAGTGGGTATGGGAAAGAGGGGAAAAAGCAAATAGCCACTGATCTTTTAGCCACAAAGGGTTAAATTCAGAAGTTCAATAGCCTACCAACAATCACAGTCACAACTCTTGGGCAGCACCCATTGGTTTAGGGTTGTCTAGCCATGTTTTAATGATTCAGTCATAATTGGCTAGGTTCCATAACAGACTAACTTGAAACCAGATTATGATTTAGTGCAGTCTGGGAATCACAATAATTTTCTTTTACCATGTCTGTGCAACGCCATTCTCCTCCAAAACAGCATTTAGAAATTTAAATGTCAACTTGGTGGTAGATTTGATGGTTGGGCCACGTCTAGCTGGGAATATTGGTAAATTGTGGCCAAAGATGTACAGGTAATCCTTGACTTAAAACCAGTCGCTTATGACCATTCAAAATTATGGTGGATCTGAAATAGGGGACCTATTGTTCAGAGTTTTGCAACATAAATTCAGTGCCAGAAAAATAAACACAGATGGCTGATGCTTCATTTAACATCTTTATGAACATATTAAATAAATTTTACAATACCAGATTGTAGATTTCTCCAACATGGAGCAAACTCAAACAGAAGCAGTTGCAAGCAACTCAACTTCAGCAGTAGAGCAAGACCGAGAGAGAACTTCTAGTTTCACTTTCCAGGTCAGCTCCCATTGGCTGGTCTATTTCCATGCCTACTTACGGTTTCTGTTAACTATGTCTCTGCCAGTAAATGAATACTCTGATACTTATGACCTGGATCCCAAGTTCCAATGGCTCCCCAAGCCCCTGTTTCTCACAAACACACTTCAGGCTTAGCAACACCGCTGCGTTTACAGATTTTTGCTGAAAAGTTTTTGTCAAAATTATGCCATGGCGAAAAATGGATTTGCTTAATAACTACCTTAATAATAATACTTTAATAATATAAAGTGCTTGCTTTATGACTTCTGCAAAAAGGATTGTAAATGATTTTATGACCATTACAATTTACAATCATGAAGGGCAGGCTCCATCACAGTTATAACTTGAGGGTGAAGTCCAGGCTGAGTAGAATTTTGGGAGGCCAACAGTTTGTCTGATTGACATCAGTTGGAAAACATTTCAATCAGTCAATTTATCAGGACTATATGAAAATAAAAACAAACATTCCCACTTAATATATTAAACACCAGATTACACAAGACCACCTGGCATTTTAAACACAAACCATTCAATAGAACAATATATCAATATGCGAATGAGAGCAAATTACCTAATATACAGACTGGAGAGAGATATATTTTGCAATCAGGAATGGGCTGATAATACACTGCCAAAGCAATAACCATGACTGACATACTGAAATAGTTGAGCTGTGACATCATATTATCACAATGGTTGGATTAATGCAACATGTAAACACAACTATGATGCACAATCTCCCAAAATTTGCTGTTGGACACATTACATTGCTGCTAGTAAAACCACTGAAGGAGAATAGGAGAAAAGAGATCATTTGAAGCCCAGAGGTTTTAGGTGATAACAGAGACAATCAAATTTCTTATTAATTTTATTAGTTTCAAGTTGACCAACACCATAGACAATCTCTTCCACGATATCTACATTCAAATATAAGTAATTTTTAGACTACTGACTTCATCTCAGCTGTAAAACTACTTAGATACAATTGGGAATGTTATAGTTACAGCCTAGACCAGGAAGTCAAACTACATCAAGGAAAAAAGCAACCAATTTCTGTAGAATACTGTTGTCAAGGAAACTGCACGGACTTGTCCAAGAAGCCACCAAAGACGCCTCCATTTAAAGGTTACTCTCGCTTTAGTCTCCTTCAACATATTGCACTCAAGTGTCTTTGCATACAACTCAGAGATTTGTCTGTTAGCAGGCAACAACAATTAATGAAGGCTAGAACAGGGAATATTAATGCCTCAGCTGCTAAAAGCAGTGAATCTGGAGATATTTCCTGTGATAATTTCCTATTAATAAAAGTGAAGCTCTTTTAAAAAATAAAATCAAATGCACCAAAAAGCAATACTTTGGCTTGTTTAACTTGTATATTTTAAATGACTAGCAATATCAATGGTACTGTTAGTTGCTGACCAGGTATTTCCTGCTCTTACCCATTTCTGTTGTGCAATATAGCATGAACTTCAAGGAAATGCCTGAAATAAACTTAATATTTGGACCTCTCCCATTATCGCAGGTCTGAACACATACCCTCACATACATGTTTGATAAATGCTTAGAAACTTCACCACTTCTGTTTCTCTTGCGCCAGAAACTACTCACACAAAATTGCTTTGATTCTCTTACCCCCAAAAGTGTATGAAACAAGTACTTCAATGCCTATTCCAATCCTTGTGCTGTTAAGAAGCTTCTCCTGCAGGTTGGAGTAAGAATTCTCTGAGTTATTTCCAATATATTAAATCATTAAAACCGTTATAGAGAGGAGACGACTTTTCCAGAGAGAGGAGAGTCAGAGAGGAAAAATTATTACAGATTAGGCAGTTTGGAACAGGAAATTCCACTAGGACTAAACCGACCATCTCCGACTTTAGTAAAATTACCCTTGTTCCCTGCTGAGGGTGGCTCCTAATGTCTTACTTTTATGCCCTGTAATATGTCCAGCTCAACATCAGTTCCCTTGTTCATGCTGACCATTCATTCACAGCTACTTAACTCTGAAAATCTGAAGATCAGCCAAATTCTTTATGCAGGTTAATCTAAAGAGTTCCCAAAGTGCTCCAAAGTGGATGAGCCAGCCATTATAAAGTCTTTCTCTTTCCTATCACACGATAAAAAGTACCCTGGACTTTTAACAAAATCTTGAAATGATGTATATTAAATGCTGTATAATAAGGGAGGCTCCAGAGCCATATCTCATGAAACAGGATAATGCCAACCGGGAAAGATGGAAATCGCAGACATTGCAGATGGACATTGGTTGTGACTGATTGTCAGCCCTTCAGCATCATGTAGAAGTAAAGTGGGCTCTTTCTGAAAGTGGCCTTAATTGCTTTTAAGTATCTCAGAATAGGAGGAAATTATTGACCAAACTGATTTTCAAATAACACAGCATCTGAAGGATCCTTGTCGCCTTGTGAGGTTGGTTGCTTTCTTGTATAAGAAATGTCTTGTAGACCTTTCATTACCCAGCTAGGTTATACCATCAGTTCTAGTGAGTTTAGCATCAAAAACCCCTTATTTCAACCCTGAGTTACAAATATTCTCCTTTTTTGATACAGAAGCTAGCAGTCCTTGTCTATACTAAGTTTAGAGGCCTGCCTGAAAGAGACAAAAATCCTCCCCCCCAAACAAACAAACAAACAAACAAAAGAGAATGAAAGAAGCAAACTGCTATGAATTACTCAAAAGGATTTTACTGGATTTTTCTCCTGCTGTGGCTTTAATCCTTTGCTAATAATAACCACTGAAGATATGTAGGGTTTTTTTTATTGTCCAAGAATGGATCGCAGTTCAAAATGCTGCTTGAGAGTTTTATTAACTATACTGCCAATTTTCAGCAACTCTGGTCAAAGATAATCCTAAACAGTGGTGGGATTCAAAATTTTTACTACCGGTTCTGTGGGTGTGGCTTGGTGGGCGTGGCAGGGGGAAGGGTACTGTAAAATCCCATTCCCTCCCCACTCCTGGGGGAGGGATACTGCAAAATCCCCATTCCCTCTTCACCCCACTAACCTGCTTTCCAGCTCCATTCTCCTGTGCAGGGCAACCAAAGAAGACCCAGCCAATCAGCTGGGACTCGGGAGGCAGAGAATAGATGGGGGCGGGGCCAGTCTGAGGCGGCATTTGACGGTTCTCTGAACTACTCAAAATTTCCGCTACCAATTCTCCAGAACAGGTCAGAATCTGCTGAATACCTCCTCTGGTCCTAAGTCTTGGTCATTTGCCATTTTTGTTGTTTTAATTACAAATTCCTGTTTAAAGATTATAGCAATCATATCAGCAATGCTTTCTCTCCCCATTCTTTCCCATTCTCCCAGTTTTGATAAATAGTGGGAGTTGAGCCTTCAAGGCTAGGGTGGAGAAGGATATCCTAAATTGGTGTTTCTCAATCCTGACAGTTTTGAAAATCACTAGACTTCCAACTTTTAGACTTCTCCAGCCAGTTGCTGTCAGTTGAAGTTCAACCATCATAAAGCTGCCCAAGTTGTGAAATCCAATCCTAAATCCAGTAGGATTACACTACCAGTGTAAAGTTGCTTGTGTTTCTTGGAAGTGGGGAGTGGGTTTATCTTGTTTTTCAATTGCTCCCCCCCCGCCCGTCCATTAAATGGCATGAAAAATGTACTTTGAAGTACAGATGAGTTTATTTTCATCTCAAATTATTACTCTTTATAATGGTGCCTGGTCTCACTTGGAAGAGATGCAATGTGTAAATCATTGGTATACATACTGCATATCACATCCCATTATTTCAGTCCTTAAAAAAGTAAAGTGTGTGTGTCTAGGAAGTGAGATCTTGTCATTTCTCACATGATATTTCCCTGGGATAAGCTATGCAGGACAGAATGCATCAGTAAGATTTCAGAGATAATCTTATGTTTTCCTTAAATAAATGGGCAACAGCCAGTATCTTTTAGATGTGTTTTATTATTTTTCTGATAGTGAAAACAATCAACCAATGGAACAGAAGTTGCCTTCAGAAGTTGTGGGAGATTCATCATTGGAGGCTTTCAAGAAGAGACTGGACTGCCATCTGTCAGAAATGGTGTAGGGCAGGGGTTGCCAACCTTTTGGACTTCAGGGACCACCAAACTCATAATTTTAAATCCTGGGGACCACTAATGAATTTTGACTGACTGTGGCTTGCTGACATTGGTGGAGAGAGAGAGAGAGAGAGAGAGAGAGAGAGGAGAGATCAGATCTAACCTCTCCCTCTCCCTCTCTCTCTCTCTCTCTCTCTCTCACACACACACACACACACACAAACACACAGAGGCAGGGGTGGGATTCAAATTTCTTAACAAGAGGTTCTTGGGTGGGGCCTAATTTGTGGGTGTGGCTTGGTGGTCATGTGACTGGCTAGTCATGGCTTGTATGCAAATATTATAAATAATTATGTAAATATTGATTTTTTTATTTAAAAAAAGAGCAACTTTTACCCAAAACCAGGCAAAGCAGGCAGGCAGATTGAGTTGCTCACAGAATCACAGATTCATTCAGAGATCTATGATTCTGCCATTGGCTACCTCCACTGAATAATAGAAGCTTCAGTCCTAAGGAAGGTTTGGATCTGCTTAAAAGCAGAGCTGAAGATCTAAAGATTAGCTAGAAAGTAAGAACAACGATTTTCTTCTTTCTAGCTAATTTAAATTCCTGGCACAGCAGAACAGCTGGTGGTTGCGGAGAAAAAAGGAAAAATAGCAACTTAGTAGGCAAGTTTGCCAGGTAAGGAGTGAGTGATTCTGTCGGCCATGTGGGCAGCATAGCCTTGTGTTCCCGGGCAGCCTGGATTAATTGCTTTGGGGAGTGCTCTGGTGGTGACATTTCTCTGCAGTCCACCAACATTTTTTCACGGACCACCAGTGGGCTGCGGCTACTGGAGGTGACTACTGGTTTAGATGACCTACAAGATCCCTTCCAACTCTGTTAATCTGAGATGTGTGAAAATTATTTTTTCCTCCTCCTCCTCCCTTCCAATTCTGTTATTCCCTGAAGCTTCTGGGATAAGAGGCTCGACGTTTTTCTTCTCCTCCTCCTCCTTCCTGGTTTGAGACTCTGGCCTGACATTGTGGTGAGAGGGAGGGAAGGGAGGGAGGGAGGGAGGGAGGGGGAGAGAGAGAGAGCCCAAAGTCACCCAGCAGGCTTTCATGCCGAAGGCATTAACGTCTCCTGGCTTCTAGCCCAGATCTCTAGCCCAGATCTCTAGACCAAACTGGCTCTTAAACAAATTCCAGCCACTCTGTTGGGAAAATCTGCAAGGCATCATTATTTCTGAATGATTTCTTGTGTAAATGAGCCCCCACGTGGTGAACACACCCAACCCAGATGGGCAATATGGAAATAAATGCAGGGTTCCAGATGAGGATGGTTGAGTTGCACAACAGATCCTATTCCACACTGTTTCTCAACTTCTTAATTTTGCCGATATTCTGCTTGTGAAAAGAGTTACACTTAAAATAGTTTTTTTGCACCCCATTTTTCCTTCCCAGAACTTTACATTTGTAAAATGTACTCCCTTTAGCATGTTGGTAAATAGTACAAGTTTCACCATCCATAAGAAAACCAGAGATACAGTCCCCAAACAGTGTTCATATTTCAACAAATTCACGTCCAATTGTCAGCATGAACTTTTCAAAATAATTTCAGTATAAAGAACAATATTCTATTAAAATGTCAGGCTAGAGACAATATATCAACATCCTACTTATGAAAATCTAATGTACCTGTCAGTTTAGGTTGCTGTGCAAATATCACAAGTCAATTTAAAATATTATTGACAATGGTTCTAGTAGCTTCTTCCTATATTTGCAGAGACTTGTAACAAACTTTATTGTAATAAAGTTGCAGTAAAGCTACTCCTTTTATTATTTTTAATTGGTATGCCAATCTTCCAGATAGTTTCCCCCATATGCTTGCAACACTCCACATCTAATATTTACTCTGTTCTTTCCTCTTCCTATCCCAACAAAAAGGAGATTTTTTAACATTAAATGTTCTTAAAAAGGTAGAAAAATCATAGGGCCAATATAACCACAAGAGTTAACTTTGACAGCACTTCTCTCCAGTTCTGAAGAAATGTCTGCATATCTAAACTTACTGTTTTTAGCAGATGCTTTCAAGGAGCTGTTTAAAAACATTCTGAAACTTTTGAGGTTGGAAGGGGAAAACATGTAGGCTGGCACTCCTATTGTGGGTCTGCACTTCTTAAACCAGTTATATTTTTCCTGCAGCTGCTAAAGGACAGACACAGGACTTTAGAGGACAATTAGGACTTCAAAAAAAAAACAATGGCTACCAAACTGCCTTCCATCAAGCACCTGTATACTGCAAGAGTCAAAAAGAGGACTGTGAAAATATCTACAGACCCCTCACATCATAGAGTACTGCACACCAGAACAACTAAACACAAGGACAGTTTTTTCCCTAATGCCATCACTCTGCTAAAAAATAATCCCCTCAACACTGTCCAACTATTTACAAAGTCTGCACCACCCATTCCCTCCCACTTGTGACTGTATGACTGTAACTTTGTCACTTGTATCCTTACGATTTATATTGACTGTTTGCTAGTATAATTTGATTGCTTACTGTACCCTATGACTATCATTAAGTGTTGTACCTGATGATTCTTGACTCTTGATGAATGTATCTTTTCCTTTATGTACATTGAGAGTATTTGCACCAACACAAATTCCTTGTGTGTCCAATCACACTTGGCCAATAAAATAATTCTAATCTATCTATACTATTTAGCTGCAGCACAATACTGGATAAAGTTGGGTTTGGTTTTAATGTGACATATTCCAAAGCCCTTTAAGCTCTTGGGATCCAATGCTTGGCCCTGTGATTTACAACTTCCTGAATCCCGGTCAACAGACTTGAAATACTGGTGACCAAAGTGGAAAGGGCAAGCATCTTGCAATCCAGTTGTATGAGTTTTTCAGTTCCATCCAGTTGACCCCCGGGAAACAGAGATCCCTGGACTAGATGAATTCAGGGATCATCTTAAATTCTTATTCAGAAGGCTGACTGTCCACCTGCTTTGAAACCAAGAAGCATTCTTCTTTTTACTTCCTCATTCAGCTGTCCAGAAAATGCTAACTGCTGATAACTGTTCAATCCTTGCTGGAATCAGCTGACTACCGAAAGCCATTGTTCTAGGCAAATGCTTTGGATTCTTTTTAAAGCAATTGATTAATTTTTTTTATAGAAAAGGAATTATTTGTTCAAATAGATAAACATTTGTTGTAACAGTTCTTTAATTAATTCGCGCTATTTTTAGCTAACTTATGTATTTTAAAATATTTTAAATAATAAGATTTATTAGATGCACTAACATAATTATATATAATTAGGAAAAAAATAAGAGATACCATTTGCTACCAGCAAGAACTGGTGGGACCACAAAATAAAGAAAAGAAAAGAAAAGGAAGAAGCTAAATTGCTCTGGGACTTTAGAATTCAAACAGTCAGGCATCTACCACATAACACGCCAGATTTATTAATCAGTTGATAAGAAAAATAAAAAAAGTCTGCAAAGTGGATATGGCAGTGCCTGGCAACAGGAGAATAGAAGAGAAAGAACTGGTAAAGATAACAAAATAGAAATAGAACAACTGTGGCAAAAGAAAGCAAAGGTAGCACCAATAGTAATAGGAGACGGGCACAATCTCAAACAACTAAAGTACCACTTGAACACTATCGGCATTGACAAAATCACATCAGTCAATTGCAAAAGGTAGCTTTACTGTACTTGGAACAGCTTACATCCTGCAATGATACTTTAGTATCATCCAACATTAACACCTGTCTATCCCAGGTCCTTGGAAAGGACTCGGTAGGTGGACAGTAATGCCAAATCCAGCCTAAACATCTAGCTGACTGTGAAATGAATCATTATAATATAATTATAGCATTAGATTTTTTAAAATAAAACCTTTTAACTCAAGTTACCTGGGTAACCAATTCATTGATTAATTATTCAACTACTATCTCTATGCTTAATCACAATTCATTCTATTCATACTTTGATCAAGATTTAAAATATTCTTCGTATCAGTTCTTAACCTTCAATAATTAATCTTACTTTTCCTATTTTAATTTTAAGATTAAATATTCTACTCTCAAAGTCACAAAATCAGACCTTTTATTAAACTCTCTATTTATCACTTACCACAGCTCCTTGTGCAACCCAATACACTTAGCTCAGTCAGATGCCAGGTATGTTGCAAGGAGTTTAATATTAATGCAGTCATAAGTTGCTCACTTCAAACCAGTGTAAACCAGCTCAGTGAAGTACAATTAACAGGACTTTATTTTCTTGGCAATAATACAACCTAAAGTCTAGCAGAAGGATTGTATTATAAGTTTCAGAGCCAGTGGCAATATTGAATCAAACACAGTGTGTTTGGCGAGCATATACCTAGAGCATGCATATCAAACCCAATCTATTATTTGCAGCAAAAGGAAGACATAATATTCCCAAGATAAATTTGCTATGATGACTAAATTGTTTTTCTAGCTGAGATATGACAAGAATACAGCATCACAAATGCAAGACCATCTGTTAGGTGACCATGCAAGACCATTTGTTAGGTGACCATAGCTAAGTTAAGAAAAACATATGTAGCTAGATGCAATTTTTACCCCCACACACACACCAAAAAGAAGGGGGGGAAATCTCAGCAAAAAATGCTGGATTGTTGATAGCTACAAATAGAGTGTTCAATTTCAAGGAAGTAAGTGTTAAAAAAATTGCCTACAGATGCCAGTTTGATCGCCTATGGGACTAGGCGGAATGTGTCATGGCTAAAGACGAAGGAGGCACATGATGGACAATACGCAGCAACCTTGTGTAGAAGATCCCTTTAGGAGAGGTAGATATCAAGGAATCAAGTTGTTAAGGATACAAAGAAAAATCAGACAAAAGAAGTTGGTACTGAACACATGGAAAATCCTTCTCCAAATCTCACCACCGCTGCTTTAAGTTTAGATGACCAGAGGGGAAAGATTAGCTCTTTCAAAAGAACATTGTCGAATGCATTATTTCTATATTGTCAAGATCAACAAAAGGGTGATCAGCAGAAACAGAAGATATTTGTGACTGTTTTAAAATTGTTCTCACCCACAAGAACTTCCAAAAGCAGAGTCAAATGATGTAAGTTGACCAACATTCAAAATTACTAGGTAGAGTTAGTACCATCGAAGGTTGAGCCTTCTAACCAACTCTAAACTTCTAACTATCACTGGACTCTTGTTTCTCCTCTTCAGTGCCTGAATTTGTGATTTCTAAAGACACAGTGAGCCCCTCAGCCAGACCCTGGCAGTAGACAAATCTAGAGGACCAAGACAAGTTGAGTGACCTCCTCAGCTTTATTCATTCCACAAAGAAGAAGAATGAACAAATTCAGGAGAAACTGGAGGTTTAAAAATGGAACTGTATTTCTAATCAAACATTTAAGGATTGTGTCAATTATATGCTTTTACAAACATGCATTCTCTTCATTGTTATCATTCCAGAATGTTGGCACGATGTCTTCCCACCCTCCTTCTCCTGGAAGAGAAAAAAGCTGTTTCTTGGCCACATTAAAGGAATGGTGTTCACTCAGACTTTTTTTTTTGTACTGGCAGTAAATAAAGCAAACTGGGTGGGATTTTAGAAGAAACTTCTGGTTTTTCTTTTTTGAGTTCAGCTCCAAATGTCCAATGCCATATGCTACCTCCGTCCACTATCCACAGGCATCTAGAGTTTGCAATTCTCTTTAAAAGGCTGGCCAAGTTTGCCAAATGCCAAGGGATTAAAATTGGCTCAAGAATCTGGCCTCCATCTGAAAATACAGATGAAGGGCTGGGCAAAGTTTGCCAGAAAAGTTTCCCCATCACAGCTGTTGTTGGCGAATACTATAATGCTATACAGTATTCCACCTCTTCCTCTCCAAAAAAAGATGCTTGAGATTTTTATCCATAGATGAGAATCTTTCATCAGCTGTTTTGGGAAGCGGGCTTATAGTTTTGCATGGGCTTTGGAGTAGCTGTACAAGACAGTATAAGGTGGTATATAAGGAGGCAAGAAGGGAGACACACGTTTCTTCTTCCCTCTTTCGGTTCCAATGTTGTGTCCAAAGGACTAAGTTCCATTTTCTTATGGGAGATGGCTGACTGGGAACACTGGTTGGTATTGAGATCTTGCTTCTTGATTCAAAATACAAAACAACAGATTGGAAGGGACCTTAGAGGTCTTCTAATCCAACCCCCTGCTCAAACAGGAGAACCTATACCAGTGGTCGGGTTCAAAAAAAATTTCTACCGGTTCTGTGGGCAGGGGAAGGATACTGTAAAATCCCCATTTCCTCCCCATCCCACTAACCTGCTTTCCAGCTCCGTTCTCCTGTGCAGGGCAACCAAAGAAGACCCAGCCAATCAGCTGGGACTCGGGAGGCAGAGAATAGATGGGGGCCGGGCCAGTGATAGGTGGTGGGATTTGCTGGTTCTCCGAACTACTCAAAATTTCTGCTACCGGTTCTCCAGAACTGGTCAGAACCTGCTGGATACCCACCTCCGCCTTATACTATTCCAGACAAATGATTGTCTAATCTCTTCTTAAAAACATTCAGTGATGGAGCAGCCACAACAATCTATTATACTTATTAATTGTTGTCATGGAAAGGAAATTTCTTCTTAATTCTAGGTTGTATCTCTCTTTGAATAACTTCCATCCATTACTTCTTGTCCTGCCCTCAGGTGGTGAAGTGTTTCTACCCATCCCTGCTTGGATAGAAAACTAAAGAAGATGGTCTTCTTGCTGGTACTTCTGTTTTCCCTGTTTCTAGTCACTGGTCATGGTATTTGGGAATGGTTTTTGGAGATGGGGCAAGAAGATGCTTCTTAGGGAACAATCAGTTAAGACGAAACACAAACCACAGGCTGATGAACCAATTACATAATGATTAGAGCAAAAGTCTTAGGAAGGACCATCCCTAAGTTATCAGGCTTTTAGGCGATAGTGGGAGATTTGTACTTTCAGACTTGCAAGATTCTGTTAATGTAGCTTTATAACAAGGCAGAAGTAGGTTATCTGGATGTGTTTCCTGTCTTGTCTCCCTGGTAAGGCTGACATCAGCACAGTCCTCTAATTTCCCCCGAGGCTAGTGGTGACAAAGTCAAACAGATGTGTTACACTGTTTTAGATGGTGTTCTGTCCTCACTCCATGTTAGTCTTTGTGCAGCTCGACCTGCAGCTAAACCCACCTATCCTCCAATAAAACAGACCATCTGCGTAGATCTGAATGTTTTATTGAAAGAACATCATAAGGTGAAATTGGGGAAAATAAGGATACATACAATGAGAACCAAATATAACATAGGCAGTATTGAGTTACCACTGAACATAACAATTAATAAATACAAGCAATTTAAAACTCACCAGCAATGCTCTGTGTATGGGATGTGGGTTTGTCCTTAGATGACCCTGTGCCACAGATTAAGATGGATTCTTCTTTATGCTTCTGCCTTCTCCAAATGCTAAAGGAAATGGAGTCTGGCTTCCCAGCGGTGCATTTGTTTTGAGAGTGCAGGCTGATGGGTAAAGAGGCGAGGTCAGTTTCAAACAATATACTTGGTATTTGTCTCTCTAGCCACTAGGTGGGCTAGAGAGCAACAACAGTATATAAAGATCATATGTTAGGCATATTTGTCCCTCCAGCCTCTAGATGGGACTAGAGAGCAACAACAGTATATAAAAGTTATATGCTGGGGCATGACAGAGGGAATTAAAGTGAAAAGGAAACACTGCTTTAATATCAGAATCTACGTATATTGAGTCCAAGTTAGAATGGACTCCTGGTGACCGTTGGGCTAATCCCTGCAGTTTTCTTGACAAAGTGTTTCAGAAGTGATTTACCATTGTTTCCTTCCTCGGACAGAGAGAAAGTGACTGGCCGAAGGTTACCCAACATCTTTCTGCCTAAGACATGACTAGAACTCAGGATCTCCAAATTTCTAGTCCAGTGCTTTAATCGCTACACTGAGCTGGCTCTAAATACCACTACAGCTGTCAGCCCAAAGAATCAGTCACATTCGTAAAGTTGCACTGTAGACAATATATTGATGCTTATACAATTATCTAGAATCCAGTCAATTATTGGTTAGTACTAAATTGGCACTAGATCAATGAAATTCAAGGGGTGGGGGCTGGACTTGGATCTCCTGGGGCAACACAAGGACTCTAAACCAATGGCATGTTTAACTCCACCTACAGCCTTGCCTGCTTTTTTCCTATAGTAGATAAGAACAACATAGCTCTCTCATCATTGATTCTCAATGGCTCAGAAAGTCAAGATGGTGGTTGCAATTGTGCATTCAAAGGAGTGCTTTTGTGACACATATTTAAAAAGTGCAGAGCTTTTATCCTGCTGTGGCAGCCACTTTTAACTATTTAGACCAGGGATCTTCAAACTTGGCAAGTTTAAGACTTGTGGACTTCAACTCCCAGAATTCCTGAGCTAACATGATTGGAGGAGAAATTCTGGGAGTTGAAGTCCACAAGTCTTAAAGCTGTCAAGTTTGAAGACCCCTGATTTAGACCATGCCTTGCCCACATCTTTCCTCTTGTGCTGATAGGCATGAAGTGAAGGCAAATTCATGGGAAAAAAAGTGATTGCCAAGCCTTTTTGTATAATGATCAGATGCAACTCAGAAAAGGGCCCATAGATTTAGTTTAGACATCCCTTTCTTGTGCTTTCCTTTCTTCTTATTAGTCTTCCTGTACAGATTGTCCTTGACTTATGATTGGTTGCCTAGTAACCATACGAAGTTAAAATGGACTGCCCTAGGAAATATTTATGACCCAGATTCAAAGTTCCCATGGTCCCTTGATTACATTTTGGGCTCTCAGTAACTGGCCTGTATTTACAGCATCCTGTGGACACATGACTGTGATTTATGATTGATCTTTTTTTTGATGGAAGCTGTCATTTTCTTCTGTTTTATGGCAAAAAACACTCATTGCAAACAATAGATTTACTTAATGACCATGACTCTTTATGGCTTTTGCAGTGGAATTTACTTAACAAGCATGCCAACAAGGTCATAAAAATTAGGCATGGTCATGTTTGACTTGCTTAATGACTGGCACAATGGTGGGATTCAATTTTTTTTTACTACCAGTTCTGTGGGTGTGGCTTGGTGGGCATGGCAGGGGAAGGATACTGTACAGAGGTGGTGTTTGCCAGTTCTCCGAACCACTCAATATTTCTACTTCCAGTTCTCCAGGACTCGGGAGAACCTGTTGAATACCACCTCTGGACTGGCAGGATTTACAACCATAATTACAGGCTTGGTTATGGTCATAAGTCAAAGTCTATCTGCAGTTTTTCTTCTCCTTCTCTCTTTTCTTTCAGCATCCCTACGTACTTCCTTTGCTAGTCCATTAGTAGTTGGGTGTTGCAGACTAGAGGAATACGTCACTTGCAGCTTTCAGTCCAAGAATAAACCATCTGAATTAAGACAAAAACAATCCAGCATTTGGAACCAGAGCCTACCAGCGTATGCCAAACAACCCCTACCTATATTTTTCTTCAAAGCTGAAGCATCATGCAATAAAGCCCTCGTTGAGACAGACTAGAAAAAGTTTGGGGGGAAAATTGCACTCTCTCCTGACTTGTTAGAATAACCTTTAATAGATCAATAAGGTGACAAATCAGAAGAAAGGTGAATATCAAAACCCACAAAAATATCAGACCTTTTATGTTTGAAATCTTTCATTAAGGTCACACAATTATTTAACCATGGCCTTTAGAAAAACCGTCTACAATCAGAATTAAGCAGAGCGATTAAAATGCCATTTCTCTGCTATACTAAATGGCCAAGACCTCTTTTGATTAGTATTTCAAATTGCCTCTTTCTAGTTGCGGGGTTCTGAAATTCACATTTACTTTCTAGATCAGAGGTGTAAAACTCAAGGCCCGGGGGCCAGATCTGGCCCATGGGGTACTTAGATCTGGCCCATGGGGTACTTAAATCTGGCCCATGGGGCTGCCTGGAAATAGGCAGAGGACCGGCCCACGGTGCCTCTGTCAGCAAAAACGTGGCCCTCCTGAGCTTCATTTTTCCTGGCAGAGGGTTGCAGGAAGCCGTCTCAGAGCTCAGGAACCCATTTTCTCAGGCCACAGCTGCCCCTGACATGAGTGATGTCAAACTGGCCACGCCTACCCCACCCAAGTCCCCATGGTCTAACACAACCCTGATGCAAACCTCAATGAAATCAAGTTTGACACCCTTGTTCTGGATAAACTACTCCCATTAGAATTAGGTGCATGGCACAGGAATAATGGCCTTTACTCTCATCGAAATCCAATCTCTTAGGTATAAATTGCCATTCCCTTTGACTTTACCTAGAAGCGAAGGAGGCTAACCATTTTTCTGTTTGAGTTTTACAGCAGATACTATATTGGACTTTTAAGGACATCAGCCAGACCTTACTTTCTAGATCCACGGTGGCATGTAGGGTCCACGGTGACACCCCAGCTCATTGCAGGAATCCCTATGTTGATCTTACTTTTAGGCAGAAAGATGGAGGATAAAGTAAAATGTGAAGGACTAGATCTATGTGAAAGATAGTCAACCTTACATCCTCAAAGTTCTGAGGGTCAAATGAAAAATAATAAATATATAAATTAAATGATTTAAAAATAAGCCCTATATAGCTTGGGACCAGATTATTTGAAGGTGTGTCTTTTCCTAGTCACACCCACACAATTCACAAGAGCAGGGAGGTAGGAAATCCATGTGTCCTCTCTCATAAGGAGGTACATCTAGTAGGACCAAAAAGAAGACTCTTCTCCGTGATGGCTCCCTCCCTGTGGAACATCATCCCTGAAGAAATAAAATTAGTCAACACCTTCCAGTGATGGGATTCAATTTTTTTTTTACTACTGGTTCTATGCCCATGGCTTGGTAGACATGCCATGGCTTGGTGGGGCATGACATGATGAGTGTGGCAGGGGAAGGATACGGCAAAATCCCCATTCCCTCCCCACCCCACTAATCTGCTTTCCAGCTCCATTCTCTTGTGCGGGGCAACAAAAGGAGACCCAGCCAATCAGCTGAGACTTGGGAGGCAGAGAATAGATGGGGGCGGGGCCAGTCAGAGGTGGGATTTGCCGGTTCTCCGAGCTACTCAAAAATTTCCACTATCGGTTCTCCAGGACTGGTCAGAACTGCTGAATACCACCTCTGCTTACAACCCAATTTCCAAGTTACAAAATCAGTCATCTGATTGCATTTTGGGTGCTCAGCAACAGCTTCTTACACTGTCCCAAAATCACATGACTGTGATTTTCGATGCTTTTTGCTGGTTTTCAGTGTTTACAGGTTATCCTTGACTTACCACCACAATTGAATCCAACATTTCTTTTGCTAAGTGAAGCATTTGCTAAGTGAATTTTGCCTGTTTTACAACCTTTTTTTTCCAGGGTTGTTAAATGAATCACTGCAGTTGTTAATTTAGTGGCACAGTTGTTAAGTGGCTCCTCCATTGAGCTAATCTGAAGAAAGGTATTCAGAAGGCCAAGACTGATTATAAGAGGAAGATTGAGGCAGGTGCAGTGAGGGATTCAACAAATTACAAGCCATCAAATGACCAATGTCATCCCTGCTGAGGGAAATGCTTCATTGGCAGAGGAACTGAATCATTTCTTTGCTCGCTTTGAAGCGGAGACATCAGAGACAGATAAAACAACAACTACCAGCCAATTGTAGCCCCCACCTCATTATGGAGGAACAGAAGGTGAGGAGTATTCTGAGGGCTGTGGACCCTAGAAAGGCTGCCTGTATGGTCCTGACCGTATCTCTGGCCAAGTGCTTAACGACTGTGCTGATCAGTTGGTTGGAGCCTTTACCAGGATCTTCAATCGGTCTTTATCCCAGTCCACTATTCCATCTTGTTTGAAGGCTTCCACCATTGTTCCGCTGCCAAAGAAGTTCCCTATCAATAACCTCCATGATTACAGACCAGTGGCACTCACTCCTATCATCATGAAGTGTTTTGAGAAATTGGTCTGCCGGCACATCATTTCTGGTCTTCCGCATACATTTGATAAACACCAATTTGCATACAGAAGAAATAGCCATCACTCTTCACACTGCTCCGACTCATCTAGAACAGTGGGGGGAGGGGGAGCTTTGTGAGGATGCTTTTTGTGGATTTTAGTTCTGCGTTTAACACACTTCTTCCACATAGATTAGTGTCTAAACTTCTGGACCTTGGGCTTTCTAATTCAATCTGCCTTTGGATTATGGATTTCTTGTCTGGCCGCTCACAGAGGGTCAGATTAGGTAATCATACCTCTTCAGCCCTTATTATTAACACTGGTACACCACAGGGTTGCGTGTTGAGTCCCTTACTCTATACTCTTTATCTGCATGACTGCATTCCCACTCACGTTAGTAATACTACTGCCAATTTTGCAGATGATACAGCAATGGTGGGACTTATCTCTGGATGAGTCTGCCTACCAAAATGAGGTGGACTGGTTGCGTTTGTGATGTTGTGCAGTAGCTCTTTTGAATTCTCCTGTATAGTGCAGTGTTGGTGTAGTGTCGGGGGTTTCCAGTTCAATGGGTGAAGGGTGAAGGATGTGTGTTTTTGTTTATTTTCATAGTCATGGTCATGATGTGCACTGAAAATGGTGTTTGATTTTGTTGTACGAGGTGCAATGACAATAAAGTAAACTAAACTAAACTAAACATTGACTTTGTTTGTCAGATATATGATCTTATAGACAACGATCTCTCATCCCTTGATTGCCAATTTCTATTCACTGGATGCAATACTGTTGAAGACCATTACAACATATTTTTACTTGAAGTCAAAAGAGTCATCAAATTATATGTACCAATAACAACTCCCAAAACCAGAAAAAACAGATTACCCATAACAATAAGGAAGCTTCAATCCCAAAAGAGATCACTTTGGTGGAAAAACAAATCTGGTCATGTTGCCAACTTCAAAAGCTGATACAAAAATTTATGCCACCAGATAAAGACTGAATGCACCAATTATATATTAAACAAGAGGAAAACCTTCTACGCACCAATTCCACCTGCTCTTTCTACAATTTTGTAAACAACAAACTAAAAGACTCAAGGTCCATCTCACCCCTGAAAGGACCTAATGGTAAAGACTGCAATGATGACACCATTAAAGCCAACATCTTTAACACATTCTTTGGCTCAGTATTTGTAAACAGCAATGGATCATTCCCAGTATTTCCTAGTCGAATCACAGACAGCTACAATGATCTAACACATGTCGATTTTATAGAAGACAATGTTGAAAAAGCACTAGGCAATCTAAAACCATCTCTATCTATTGGACCAGAGGGGATATGTGCCTACTTCTTAAAAAAGCTATCCACTGGAAGAAGGCAGAGCCTCATTGCTGACGGACCGTAGATCATGACTCTCTGCAGCTATGGTCTGTGCTCTTTCATTGGAGAGCCCCAATTATTATGATTAGGGGCTGAAGCTGCCTTGGAGGGGCGGCGGAGTAAGGGGAAGCGGCAAGCCAGGTTGAGGGGAGCTGCATTTCCCTCCCTGGGCTTGGTCTTTTTCCCCCCGAAGACGACTGCAGCAATGATTTAAAATGGCCACCCCGAAGAGGAGGACTCAGCTGGATTAAGATTTGTGCAGGAGGGAAGAAAGAGGTGGATGACATCTGAACTGGGACAACTGGGCAATACCACTAAACAAAAGTACCCCAGGATTAAGGTAACATGCAATTTTTAAGAAAAGAAAAGTGAGCAGCGAAATTACAAAGGGACAGGGGTAAAAAAAAATATTTTTAATATCTAAGCGGGACTTCGAACAGGGAAAGAAAGATGCTGGAACTAAAGATTTAACT
Organism: Pseudonaja textilis; assembly: GCF_049901715.1. Taxonomy (NCBI): domain Eukaryota; kingdom Metazoa; phylum Chordata; class Lepidosauria; order Squamata; family Elapidae; genus Pseudonaja; species Pseudonaja textilis. Next base: position 9,443,688 of record NC_142008.1, read on the forward strand.
AAATTGGACTAAAATATTTTGGGAATAAACAGGCATAAAATAAAGCTGGACTTAAGAAAAATAATAAATAATAAAGTTTACTAAAGTCAAAAGTTTACTAAAGTTTAATAAAGACTAATAATAATAATAATAATAATAATAATAATAATAATAATAATAATAATAATAATAATAATAATAATAAAGTTTACAAATTGGAGACTGGACTGTGTTGGAATATTGAGGTTCGAAAAACCCTAAATAAAAAAATAGGGGGAAAAGGTGAAGACTTTGTATAATGGAGAGTGCCATCTTTTGACAAAAACTCGAGCTCAAACAAAAGAGAAAGCATCCTGTTTCTGAATGAACTTGTGTGGATATAACGTTAAATAAATATTGAAACAAAGTAAGAATCTTAGAAAGTGAAAGCAGAACCAGAATAAAGAAAAAAGCAAGGAAAGACTGACTGTGGGATTGATTAATGTTTTTGGTATAGACCCTCGGCTGGAATAACTGAGAACTTTAGAAAATTTAAAGAAGAAAGAAGGAAGTAAAAGTGGTTTTTTTTTTGTGGACTTTAACGATCATAGAATACAAGAGTGTGTTATGATGATATCTCTTTGGGAATTAAAAATGGAACTTAAAAATACGAGAGAATTACTACAGGAAAGAGTTGAATCACTTTGTTCTGTGTTAGAAAAAATGGAAATGGCTATTGAAGAACAAGAAGAAAGAGCTTCAGAGGAGGAGGAGTCGACTCAAGGAGAAGACATTTTAAACAGACAATTAACACAAAGAACACTACAAAGAAGTGGGGAAAGAAGGAAGGTTAAAAAGTTGAGATTTAAGAAGGCAATCAAAAGGGGGAATACCTGTGAAGGCAGAAAGACCCAGCAGAAAAGGGGAAAGGAAGATATTAAGAAAGAGAGGGATATAAACTGGAATGAGAAAAGATATGGGGAAAAGAGGGGGAGGAGAAGCAGTAAGAAACAGGTGCATGAAATAAAAAAATATGGAAATAGTAAAATGTTGAAAAGAAATTGTTTTTTCAGAGATAATGGTTGATGAATTAAAAAAGGGATTCTGCAGGGTGACAAGGGGTAATAAGAATATTTCTGCAATTAAAAATATTTAGAAAATAGGGTAATATAGATACTGATAACTCTTATTAAAAATCAAGCAGGGAAAATATGCTGCGGAATCCAAATGAAAAGATGTAATGATTATTATTGTAACTTCTTAAAAATAATGGTTTATTGGGAATCAATATGAGGGAGTAAAGGTATATTTTAATCATTGAGGTGTCACGCTCAAAACAGTAAAAGGGGGGGAACCTATACTTGTGTTTTTTTTTAGTGTTAAATTTTGTATTAATCTAGAATTTATAAAAATAATGTGTAATGGAAAGGGAATATGACAGACTAAAGGGTAAACTAAATTAATAAGTTAATATAGACTATTAAAAGCAAGGAGAGGCATTGGTAACTTTTTATTACTCTTCTTCTTCTTCTTCTTCTTCTTCTTCTTCTTCTTCTTCTTCTTCTTCTTCTTCTTCTTCTTCTTCTTCTTCTTCTTCTTCTTCTTCTTAATATTATTAGGCAAACACATATTGTTTATCTTTATTTTGAAAGTAAATATTAAAGGATTATATTTGAAATAATTGAAATGAAACAAAAAGATGTTTTGATTGAGATTAATGAAAGAGGTTAGAATTTATGCGTTTGCTTCTCTCCTTACTGAAAATTTGGAATGGAAAGGGTAATAATAGAATTAAGTATGCATATATGAATGTATAAATTGCTGTCATATTTGTATGTAAAGGTGATGACCTGGAAATATGTTGTCCACTAAAAAGAGATTTTTGTTTTTAATGTGAAAAACTGAATAAAATTTGTTAAAAAAAAAAAAGCTATCCATTGCCAGAGCCAAACCTCTAAGCATAATCTTTGAAAAATCTTTCAGGACCAGCTCCTTGCCAAAACTATGGTCACAAGCCACGGTCATCCCCATCTTCAAAAAGGGAGACCCCAGCCTAGTTGAAAATTATAGACCAATCTCTTTATGCTGCGTCACCTGTAAAGTCATCAAATCAATTATTAACCAATCCATCACCCTCCACTTAGAGACAAACAACCTATTCTCTAATAAACAATTTGGTTTCAGAAAAAAAACCTATCCTGCAATCTGCAACTCTTACACTGCAAAAACATATGGACTACACAACTCGATCAGGGAAAAGCAATAGATGCAATCTACATAGACTTCTGTAAAGCCTTTGATTCAGTGGTACACGACAAACTACTCCTAAAACTAAAATGGTATCTCTGGACACCTGTATAACTGGATAGAAGCATTCCTGTCAAACAGACAACAAATGGTCAAAACTGGGAACATCAGATCAAATTCTGTACCTGTCAATAGTGGTGTCCCCCAAGGCAGTGTTCTAGGACCATTTCTTTTCATACTCTACATAAATGACCTCTGTGATCATATTAAGAGCAACTGCATCCTCTTTGCTGACAATGTAAAGCTATTCAACACCACAGACAATACTGCTACCCTTCAAAAAGACCTCAATTATGTATCAGAATGGTCAAACAAATGGCAACTTCAAATCTCAACAAATAAATGCTCTGTCTTACATATTGGCAAAAAATATATATCAGAAAATAAAATACCGGCTGAATAGTCAAGACCTTGTTGATGATCCAAACTCTGTCTAGGACCTTGGAATACTCATCTCTAATAATCTAAGTGCTAGAGCCCACTGTAACTACATAGCCAAAAAGGCATTAAAAGTTGCGTAGCTTCTTCTCTGGTAATATCACACTACTAACTAGAGCATACAAAACATTTGCTAGACCACTACTTGAATGCAGCTCATCAGTCTGGAACCCACATTACGTATCTGATATTAGCACAGTTGAGAAAGTCCAGAAATATTTCACAAGAAGAGTTCTCCATTCCTCTACTCGTTGCAGAATACCTTATACTACCAGACTTGAAATTCTAGACCTAGAAAACCCAGAACTATGCTGCCTTTGGTCTGATCTAAGTATAGTATATAAAATCATACAATGCAATGTCCTACCTTTAGCTTCAACCATAACAATACAAGAGCAAACAATAGATACAAACTCAAGGTAAACAGCACCAAACTTGATTGCAGGAAATACGACTTCAGCAACAGAGTGGTCGATGTCTGGAATACTCTGCCTGACTCTGTGGCTTCTTCACCAAACCCCCAAAAACTTTAACCTTAGACTTTCTACTATTGACCTCACCCCTTTCCTAAGAGGTCTGTAGGGGGCGTGCATAAGCGCACCAACGTGCCTACCGTCCCTGTCCTATTGTTTCTTTTACTTTTCATATATGTATCCATGTATTCAAAACTATGTTTTTACTTATATCTATTATCTTGTAAGCAATTGACAAACCAAATAAAATAAAATAAAATAAATAAAAAGGTTGCCAAAAGTGATCACATGATGCTGAGACATTGTGACCATCATATATATGAATCAATTGCATCTGAATTTTGATCACATGGCCATGGGGATGCTCCAATGGTTGTAAGTGTGAAAAAGGGTCATAAGTTACTTTTTTCAGTCCTGTTGTAACTTCGAACAGTCACTAAACGAATATTTGTAAGTCGATTACTATCTGTATTTCTAATTTCAAGCAAAAATGCCTGTTGGGTGTAATGGATTCACTTAATGTTCATGGTGTTTATTTAATAACTACAATACTTACTTTACTGTTACAGCATTCACAACCAGAAATGCGAGAATAATTGAATCATGTGCCACATCCACTTACCCCCAATAATGACTTACAATTGTAATACCAGGCTCGATTATGATAGAAAATTGAGGACTACCTGTAGGAATGTGTGAATACAAGAAATGTGAAAATACAGCTGCTACGATTTTCTATGCACAATTCTGGAAGCAAGAAATTGTACCACCAGTGTGTTGTTACAAAAAATTCTTTAGATTGTGCAGAGATGGACAGACTAACAGTGAAATGGTTTAAGAATAAAAAGAAATCAAAATGGCAATTAAGTAAAGAATAAGAAACTATGTAAATACTTATATCTATATTCATATCTATCTATATTTATTTATATATTAAGTTGAAATTGTGTAATGAAAGAAATGTGTATATAGAAAGATGATAAGGAAAGATGTCTTGATGTTGATATAATGATGTATAAAGTTTTATTTTATGTTTTTAAATTTTGAAACTAAATAAAACTTACTAAACTAAAAAAAAAAAGAAAATAATCTTTGAACAGAGTTCTTCTTTAACCTGTTTTTACTTCTTAAAGTTGTCACAAAAGTATTGTTAGTGGGAATGTAATCTAACCTTCCTAGAAAATAGGATTATTGAATATTACCATTTATAGTCTATATGTAGTATTAGGAAAAGTTATGAGAATTTTGGAATATTGAAAATATTGGTGTAGAAGTAAGCTTTAGATCACATTGGGCCTTCAACAGGCCAGCAATGGCCATTAAAGATCCTTGATTATCTGGCCTAAGTGTTCTTTTAATACTGATAGTCCTCAACTTATGACCAATTCTCACAGTCACATGATCATAATTCGGGCACTTGCAAACAGCTTGTATTTTAAACCGTTGCAGTGTACTGAGGTCATTTGATCACATTTTACCACTTGTATGGCCAGCTTCCACAACCAGAGTCAATGGGGAAAGCTGGATTTGCTTAACCATGTGATTCACTTAACAATTCAAAGCATTTATACATCTCCATCACTGACTACAAGAGAAAGCCTGCAAGTATAGACATCTGACTAAAATCTACTACCCTAAAATCGATTTTGCACAGGTATGGGATTACATCCATAGCATCTTAGACATTCTTCAGCAGGGCTTCAAGAGTATTTATGGCTGCTACCTGAGAGCAAGAAGTGAGAGATTTCTCCAGCTCTTGCTGGCTTTAGAGAAGTTTTGGTAGCTCTGATCCTAGACTTTGACTTTGTTCTATGATCTATAAAGCATCCAGTGGTCACTTTGTCTTCTGTAGTAAAGTTTTGGTAGCCCTGATCCTACATGCAGGCTTGGTTCTATGAGCTATAAGCAGCTAAACCTTGGTTGAAGTATTTCAGCCTGAAGTTATAAGCTTATTTGAACACTTCTCCTGATAGAAACACAGTATATTGGCTGTTTTCCAGTTCTTTCTTCTATCTCAACCAAGTATGTGGAATATTTGTATGAAGGATTCAGGTCTATGTTAGCTTTCCCATATGAAACCAGCCATCAGACAATACTCTAAACCTGGATTTGTCAGAAGGTTAGCAGCAGTCTCTATCATTTTCCATGAAAAATGCCACCATGTAATTATATTCTGTCATACTTAGTTTTACATATATTGACAGCAGCAAGGATTAGCTTTGCAAAGTACTGGAAAAATGAGAATACTCCTCCAGATGAGGAGGTAATTAGGAAAATTCTAGGATGTGCTGAAATGGACAGATTAACCTTAAAAATAAGAGAGAAATAAGACTCTGAATACTACTTGATATGGAATAGATTCTACAAGTGGTTAAAGACAAGAGGTAGAAGTTAGAGGAAGAAAAATGATGAACGTATGTATTAAAAACAGATGGTTTATATCTATAACTATTATAAGTACTAAAAATATGAATGAGTTAAGCATAAAAAGAAATCTATTTAAATTTTTTGCTGATATTTATACTATATGGGAGCTATCATAGTATCATTAGAGCTATTAATTTATGTATTATTATATTATTAATATGATTATTAGTTAATATTTACTATAATATTAGCTATATTTTTGTTCCTTGGACAAAGCATTGTATTCAAAAATGTTTATGAATAAAATTATTAAAAAAAGAAAAGAAAAATGCCACTTTTTGTTTTCTTCTCTGATGTAAGTCCTCCACGACTGAAACAGTCTTCCCATTGGCTATATCAGCGTGGTTTTCTTGAGAACAATACTAAGATAATTCTTCTTGAATATTTTTTCAGCTTTTCTGTCTAGCATATGATCCAAGGATTTTTTGATGGCCTCCCCTCCAAGTATTATTATCCAGATGTGATCCGGCTTAACTTTTTCAAACTTAATCAAGGTTATTTAGATATCAGAAATCTTAGAGGCAACAATGAATTATTTTTTTGTTGCAGTTTCTGAGGAAGCCAGCAGAGGGACATGTTGACTACAGAAAAGAGAGGTTGAGAAAATAATTTATCTGGTATACAATAAAAGACTTTATTGCAGAAAAAGATCAGAGAATAAAAAAAATGCTAGAATAGCTGCAGATTTATTAATAACAACCCATAGATTTGCTTTACAGTATTTGCAGGGCATCTTCCTATATTCTCCCAGTCTCCTAAATCCCTGGATTTTCTTACAAAATCCATTTGTGTTTTAACTACACCTGACCCTGTTTTTAGTTTTTCCCACCTCAGGCAGCATTGCCTAAGTTTCTGTTGGCGGTGGTTTTTATTTTTTTAAACCAGAATAAATATTACTAATTTGACATTAATATTGCCACTTGCTCTGCAGCCTGGGAATTAACTACTGATATAACATAAGTAAAACATACAGTGGGGATTGAGTAGTAACTTTCCTTACCTTTAAAGTTCCTCTTAGATCCTGATTTATTATTAGGGGAGTTGATTGTGACTATTTGTTGAACTATGGCTTCTTATGGTGTCCTAAGCTACAGTTCCAATTGTCTAGAACAGCATATGTCAGTTTGGTTTTGTGGTTAAGGCATCAGGGTAGAAATAACAAGCTGGGTGACTTTGGGCTAGTCCCTCTCTCATCCCAATTCATTTCACAAGGTTGTCGTGGAGAAAATAGGATGAGGAAGAAGGATTAGATATATCCACCATTTTGTGTCACTTATAAACCTACTAAAGGTGGGATAAAAATAAAATGTGAAGGATTAGATTCTTGACCTATTGGCGGAGGGTTAGAAATCTATGGTGGGCTTCCAGCCCATCTCCCAACTTCCTTAGAAGCTTATTTGTATATTAACAGGATCTATGGACTCTTTTGATAGATGCTTTCAGTGAATTTATATATCTGATGGATTCTGTCAAATCCATTATTCAAACTCATCTAGTATAGAGAATATTCAAAGATGGGTAGATGTATTCCCCTTGCAGGGAGAAGATTCTCTGAGACATGTTCTTTCATATCATATCTTTCATCAGAGGTTTTTTTTTTTTAATTACTTGGTGGGCAGGGAATCGCTTGACATTCCCAGGCATTTGTAATTTAATTTAATTTCAGAGTAAATAAAGCATGCACACCAAGAGCTTAGGCGAAACAGACAGATTTCCAGCTGTATGTTAGCTTAAACTACAGTCTGGTAGTCATGTATTTTTGTATTCAAAATAGTTAATTATTGGGGTGAAGCTAGTAATCTTGTCATAATAAATCTGAATTTCTTGCTGGTATATATCTCATCTTTCTTCCTCTGCATCAGTAAAAACGACCAAATTCAAATCATGTCTGAGGTAAATTCTTTTTTACACACCTTGAATATATTCCCCAAATCTTTATAATCAATCTTATAAGGCAAAATGCAAAATTTTCTTTGCATTGAAGAGAAAACATGCAGCAACCTGAGAACTGTGCTGTATAAAGTGTGATAGCCAATCAAATGTGCAGGAAACCTACTGATATATACACCAGGCTAATAAATTCTGCTTTTGTCCCAGATACAGGCTTTTGACACTTCCTGAAAACAGCTCCAAGGCTTTTCCAGATTAATGAAGGAGTGATAAAACTTTCACAGTCATAAATGCAATTCCAAATTTACTTTGATTTGCTGAAAACTACCTATCAATCTGATTCACATTGCCAAAGTGTAGTTTGTTGAATCATGGTTTGCTGAGTCAGTCACAGTTGGTTGTGCTCAACATAACACAAAGCCATAAATTAAAATTCTCAAAGAACCACAATGATTAGTTTTACACAGTCGTCCACGTCAAAGCCTGCCACCCACTTTCCTTGGACACCGACATATATACACAAAAGGATGAGATTTTAATTGCAATGTCACACCTGTTTTTCTCCAGATTCATCTTTTCTTGGCAAAGACTCGTGTTAGTAAATAGCAAAAATATTTCTGACTTCATAAAATATTCTCTAAGAATGTGTAAGGTTGCTTATCTTTCTGCAGGAGAAATGGTGAATCTAGTCAGGCTTTTCATTTGGGAACTGGGATCCTTAATGCACTCTGAACTTGGTGGCTTTCTCACAGATATTTCATTGCCAAACCAGGTAACGTTATCAGTGCATTTTGTCCAGTGCTGCAAAAGGCAATAGTTGTCCCTTCTGCATGTAGTGTGATTTTTCTGACAGTCCAATGACTCAGTGAGATCTGAATTTCTTTGTATATGCCTGCATTTTGCCAAGTATCAGGGCAGTCATCATTAAGCAGACTAGTAAATAAAAGGATTTTAAGCTTTATTCTTAACTCAAGCAAATAGATTTAAAAGCATAACATAAAAGATCAAGCAAGTTGATACCCAAATTTCTTACAAGCTCCCTTAAGCTCCTTAATAATGGCAGTTAGAAATACTCCAAGGGCAGTCAGTTTTCACTGTAACAGTATTAGCTTCTGTGCACCCAACAATCAACAACAATTTTCTTTGCATTATTTTTCAGAAATGGTTTCTTTTTCTAGAAATAATAATAATAATAGTAATAATAGTAATAATAATAATAATAATGCAAAACTACTGTAGGACTTCTGAATACAGACTGACAAAGTTTTGGAACACAAAACCTTGGACATCACGATTGTGGAGAAGAAAAAAGTGTGGATTGTCAACATTGCCATACCTGGTGACAGCAAAATCAATGAGAAACAACTTGAAAAAAATCACCAAATTTGATAAAACCTAAAAATCTAACTGCAGAGACTCTGGCATAAACCAGTGCAGGTGGTTCCAGTGGTACTTGGCACACTGAGTGGCTGTGCCTAAAGATCTAGGCAAGCACTTAAGAACAATTGGCACTGACAAGATCACCATTGGTCAGCTGCAGAAGGCCACCTTACTGGGATCTGCCCATATAATCAGCTGAAAATCACACAGTCCTAAACATTTGGGAAGTGTTTGACTAGTGATTTGTGAGACAAAACCCAGCATGGTTATCTCGTTTACTGTGTATACTGTCATCTTTGTGTATAATAATAATAATAATAATAATAATAATAATAATAATAATAATAATAATAATAATAATAATAATAATAATAAAAAATTGATAACGCTGTACCAGGAGATGCCAGATTGCAGAAAAAGGAGTGGTAAAAACCACAATAAATCGCCATCAAAACTAAGTGATTATGGATGAAATATGTAACAGTGATATCCATTGTTATTGAGGCACTTGGTACCATGTCTAAGAATTTTACAAAACACATCAAGAAATTGCAGCTTCCTGCAATAACACCAGCAGAACTGCAAAAAACTGCACTACTAGGAATATCGTACATCTTAAGAAGGTACTTGGTTAATACCTAGGATGCTGGCAGCAACCTATATCAAACATTAGCACCAGTCAATTAAATTTGTGATACAAATTTAAATGTTTAGTTGACTGAGTTTCATGTTTAATGAATAAAAGAGATAACAATAACAACAACAGTTGTTAAGTGAAAGGATCATGTAGTTGCCTTTCTTAACAACCATGACAACTTACAACATAGATTTAAGTTTATAATAGTTCATTGTTGTAAAGTAGGGGTGTCAAACTCGATTTCATTGAGGGCCACATCAGTCTTGTGTTTGACCTTGGGGTGTGTGTGGACGTGGCCAGGGTAAGTGTGGCCAGCTCAACATCACTCATGTCAGGGTGCCTGTAGGGGCCCAAGCATTCTGACAGCAAAAATGGCTCCTGAACTCTGTTTTTGGCTGCGATGGCCTCCTGCAACCCTCTGCCAGTGAAAATGGAGCTCAGGAGGGCTGCCAGTGAAAACAGAGCTCCATTTTCATTGGCAGAGGCACCACAAGCCAGTCCTTTGCTGTTTCCAGGATGGTCCCATGGGCCATATATAAGCACCCTGTGGGCCAGATCTGGCCCGTGGGCCTTGAGTTTGACACCCCTGTTGTAAAGGGGTGATAACTCTGATGCTAGGATGATTGAGTAGCTGTTACAGACTTTTCATAAAGATGAGATTAAATATCTTTTACAGATTCAAAATGGCAGCTCACCTGTTTTTATATATCATTTTGGACAATAGATGAGGTGGCTATGTATGCTTGTGTTTAATTTTAATGCAGCAATAGAACCATCCTTGGAATTATTGTTAAGCAGGGCTGTCAAACTTGCGTCATCATGGCGGAGTCACATGACATATGGGGACTTCCCCCCCTTTGCTAAACCGGGTGTGGGGCATGGCAGCATGTGACGCATCCAGCCCGCAGGCCATTAGTTGGACAACCCTGCCGTAAAGTGACTCAAAGAATCTTGCTCCACTGTTGTCAGCTTTGGAAGCCATATTAACACTAGATGCTTCCACACTGCCACATTCTTGAGCCTGGGAAAATGGGAGGGGGGGATTTTTTTGGAGTGTATGTAGTTAGTCATAATAACATTCTTTTCCTAAGTCAAGGTCATGTTATTTTGTGCATAAGTGAGAGAACGTTTCAAGTTGGGATGGATGGTGACTGGGGCATGGGATGCGATGATGGGTGCAGGGGGAAGATTTGTAATTTTTTTACTTATTGCAAGGAAACCCGGAACTTTCAGATATGGTATTCCCTAGAGGTGCCAGTTTACTATCCAAATAAAATAAAATAGAATTTTGAGAAGATGTCTGTCTTGGAGTTATTTGTTGGAGTAGAGGTTTTCTGGAACACTGACAGCTACCTAATTGCATCTCACAGCCTGATTGATCTGTTTCCAAGTAGGTTTTAATAATTTTCTCGCATCTTAACTGATACCTTGTTCTTCAAGGCTCTTTGATGGGTGATGATCTCAAGCGGAAGGTCAAAATAGGCATAGCAGCTGCCCGTAGCATTGTGATTGAAACGTCTCCATTTTGTAGGGTGACCCATTGCAGATGCTGCTGCTTCTGATCTGCCCAAACTACAGAATTTCTAGAATTCTGTAGTTTGGGCAGAAAAGAAAGAAAGAAACTTTGATTTAATTTTGAGAGAGAACAGGGATGTAGAACTTGATTTATTTATATATTACAAATTAATGTAGAGTTACTGTTGCTTTAATTAATGGATTTCTTAAAACACCAGCATCATTTTATTTTCAGCTTTGCCTGGAAACCTGAAAAATCTGAGAATCCTGGTAGGCATTTTAATCAGTTACTGAGCAACTAACCAAACTGAGCATCAAAGTGAGATATTAGAGTCAGGAGAAGCACAACAATAACTATTTTTTGATGGGCTTTGATGGACAGGAGAGAACAGCTGTGGCTTCGTGATGTCCGTAGCAATTCTTCCAAATCAGTTTTGATGAACGGTGCCTCTGAAATGCACCACTTCAGATGACTGCTATGTTTCAGGATACATTTTATGAGCTCCCACCAGCATTGCTACAACCTAGAAAACTGTTATATTTTAGGTTCTGATACAGACAGAGTTAAGCCAAGAAATGTTTCTTGAAAGCAGAAAAAATGAAGTTAACTTTTCCAATAATTCTCTCCCCTCAACCCTGCCGGTATTTTTATTTCCTATCTGTGTTTTCAGCATTTTGGGATGACTTTCCTCAAGCCAATTAATTTTGAGTTATATGTATTCCTTGACCAACAACCACAACTGAAACTATAATTTATTTTGTTAAAGGCAATTGTTATGACTTTTTACAATGGTTGTTAACCAGATCACTGCAGTTGTGAAGAGAATTGACTTGGTTTGCTGGAAGCAAACTGGGACGTTTGCAAATGACAATCTCCTGACCCAGGACACTATAACTGTTGTACATGCTGGTTTCCAAACACCCACATTTTGTTCACAGTGACTGTGGGGGATGCTATGTCAGTAATTACAATTGCATGTTGTAAGTCACTTTTTTTTCAGTGCCACTGTAACTTTAAAAAGTCACTAAATGAATGGTTGTAAGTCAAGGAGCTGTAGTTTTAGCTACAACTATTTTGCTTCCTTTTTCTTTCCTGTCTTTCCTCTTTCTTCTTCCATTCATCAATGACACTTACATGATCAGTGCATCATCAAAACATGTGCCTCAATTAAGAAATAAATGCTAGCTATGATTATTTCTTCAGTATTTTCTTTCTGACTCTATAAATTGGCAGCAATCAATATTTTGGGATGATAAAGCAGGGGGCTGCTCCGATTTCACAGGAAGAAATTTGGTACACGAGGCATACATGGCTTTGATGCATGAATCACATCAGGGCTGCTATTTCATTTAAAGGGCAATCCTCTTTAAAGCAAAATTTTGTATATAAGCAGGGATCCTGGGATTGATCCAGGAGCACTGAGTTTATTCAGGAAGTAGAAATAAGAAGAAATGATGTTAGCTCTATTTTCATTTTGGGATTACAGGTTACAGATGGGCATTAGTTATATTTGAATGGGATATCAGTCCTTCTCTTCTGCTTCCTTCACCCTTTCTGCACAATTTTTGGACTAGCGGTATTTGGTGGAGACTAAAACATATGAAGAATGGTTGCAGGAACTGGGCATGGATAGTCTAATGAAGTGAAGGAGCAGGGGAGACATGATAGCAGTCTTCCAATATTTGAGGGACTGTAACAGAGAGGAAGGGGTCAAGCCATTTTCTAAAGCATCTGTAGACCAGACAAGGAATAATGGATGGAAACTGAGCAAGGAGAGATTTAACCTGGAAGTAAGGAGAAACTTTCTGACAGTGAGAACCATCAACCAAAGGAACAGAAGTTGCCCTCAGAAGTTGTGGGAGCTTCATCACTGGAGGCTTTCAAGAAGAGATTGGACTCCCATCTGTCAGAAATGGTGTATGATCTCCTGCTTAGGCAGGGGATTGGATTAGATGAACTACAAGGTCCCTTCTGTTAATCTGCAGTGCCTTCTCTTCATTAAGGTTAGTTTATCATCTCTGTCACATGGAAACAAGAAAAAACTAATCTGGACCACTAATTTGACAGGTTACTCTACTACAGGAGATTCAAGGAAAAACTTCTTTGAAATGAGATGATGCCTGTGTGTAGGCTCATTTCCCCATGAAGATACCTCTTTCACTGGGAGAGATGTTGTATACAGATGACTGTTTAGTCAACTTTTGCCTCTTGTTTATTATTCTCAACCTGACAGCAATACTGTCCTGATTTGTATGTCATTTATCAGTATTAACAGTAACAATGCAATCTCTCCTTAAAACCAATAATTTCTCACAAGTTTCTATCCTTGAATAGTTGTTGTTGTGCTTCTCCTGACTCTAATATCTCACTTTGACGCTCAGTTTGGTTAGTTGCTCAGTAACTGATTAAAATGCCTACCAGGATTCTCAGAAATTGATTTTTTTTAGAAAAAAGAAACTGTATGACTATAATAATACTCTTCCCCCCCCTTCTTCCAAAAGAGATTAAAAAAGAAGGAAAAAAAATCCTCTTACTTCAAAACATTGGTTTTTAGGCAGATAATATCATCATTAACTGCACTATAAAACAACTTTGTGCTATATAAACATGGAAGCAAGAAATAACTTTGGAACTTAATTGTCAGTAGCTACTTGAACTCTGTTGTAAATCAAGGATTGCCAATTCAGTGCTATGGTGCAGAAAAATGAATATTCAGAATTATTTCTGCAACCCAGCAACTTTGCATTAACATTTGCATTTTAAAAAAAGTTTTACTATCTGGCAAGAAATAAAGCAATTGCTTTTCGCATTCTTGTGTTCTATCATCCAGCCTTCTATAAGTTAAAGCACAAAAGACACTCTTGATTTAAACTGAATTTCTGAGCGACATGTGGTTTTTCTGCCAACAAGACAGGAAAGATTCACCATTGACTTTTCCCTGAGATTTGTTTTAAACTTCCCATTCTAGCTCACAGCCCTTGTGGGGAGCTGAAATAGAACTCAGATTGAATAATGCCCCCAAATAACAAAATCATGTGTTTGGGCTTACTAATAGATAGTCCAAAATTATGATTATCATTTGTTGCTTGTATGTGCACTGAAAGTTTATGCACCAGAGACATATTCCTTGTGTGTGCCCAGTCACACTTAGCCAATAAAGAATTATCTATATCTATCCACCTATCCACCTATCCATCTATCTATCTATCTATCTATCTATCTATCTATCTATCTATCTATCTATCTACCTATCTACCTATCATCTATCTATCTATCTATCTATCTATCTATCTATCTATCTATCTATCTATCTATCTATCTATCTAATCTATCTACCTATCTAATCTATCTATCTATCTATCTATCTATCTATCTATCTATCTATCTATCTATCTATCTAATATATCTAATCTATCTATCTACTTATCTAATCTATCTACCTATCTTATCTATCTATCTATCTATCTCTCTAATCTAATCTAATCTAATCTAATCTAATCTAATCTAATCTAATCTAATCTATCATCCATCCATGTATCTATCCACCATCTATCTCAACTTACAAACACAATTGAGCCAAACTTTTCACTTGTTAAGTGAGTTTTGACCTGTTTTACAACCTTTCGTTCCACTGGGGTCAAATGTATCACTGCAATTGTTAAATTAGTAACATGGTTCTTGAATCTGACTTCTCCATTGACTTTGCTTATCAGAAGGTCACAAAAGATGATCACGAGTCCCCAGGATTCTGCAACTGTTATAAACATGAACCAATTGTCAAGCATCCAATTTTGATCATGTGACAGTAGAGATGATGCAACTGTATTAAGTGTGAAAAATGGTCATAAGCCACTTTTTTCAGTGCTGTTGTAACTTTGAACCCTCGCCAAATGAATGCTTATAAGTTGAGATCTATCTGTACAACATTATGTCTCATTATTCATCACTGTACATTAGACCAGTTTTTACTGTATGTGCAGTGATTAACTGGAAACATTTCCAGCCTTTGAAATGGATGCCTCTGGATGCATATTGAGGCATATGACTGATCTCTCTGTTCCAAGTGCTAAGCACCATACAGCTGATTGGAAAAATTAAAAAAATTCATGGAATTTGTGTAATCAAACCTGACTTCCATCCCCACTAAACAGGCTAGATAAGGAAATCAACTCCAGAGGCAGACTAAAGCTATTTTCATTGAGTGTGGTTATAAGAACAACAGAATCTTGCAGGCCTCCTCCTTATATCTGGGTCTTTTATATAATACTTGAAATTGTTTTATCCCTTATTGCTTTGGCACTGAAGTGTGATTGTGTCTGTGGAGTCCTGGATGCTTTCTGAATTTGGTTATTTTCTTGCAGATGTTTTATTACCCAACTGGGTAACATCATATATATATATATACTAGTGGTTTGCCCTATCAATGTTTGTTTCTTCTTGCTAATCTTGCTAATTCCTTGATTGGGCTATACTGTACTCTTAGCTTTTTTGTCTTGGTTGGTAATTCCTTGATGTAAATACCGTGATTGAGGTATTTTTTTTCTGCTTGATTATTGGTCTATTATTAATCTTGGTGTTAATCTCTGCTTATCTGAGTGTGGATTGCTGACTGGGAAGTGTTTTGGTCTTTTTGTTTCCTTTTGGCTTTTAATTGTTTCTTTTGAATGGTGTATAGATGTTGTTTATCTCTATCTGCCTGTTGATGGCTGACTTGAATGCCAGCCTTCCAAGGATTCTCTAGTGTTTTTTGATGTCATTCATATCTCTGTCAAGGTCATTATCCATAGTGCCATGTGTCATTTCTATGTTACTTTCTAACCATATCAACCATAATGTACTAATATTCAACATTTGAACTGCTTTTGAACAATCTTCTGCATAATAAATTTTGATATTTTTTTTTGTCATGGACAGAAGAAACCACTGTCTCACTGTAGCCCACTAGCTTTGCACTAATTATTTTTATGCAATCCTTTTTCTTCACAACATCTTAAGATGGCGGACAAAACCATAAACAGTATTAATACCTAAAATATTTTTGGAATCACATTACTGCTTCTATCTTTGCTTTCTTTTGCCACAATTGTTCTCTAGTATTTCTATTTGCAGGTCTTTTATTTTGTGACACCCCCCCCCCCAGTGGTAGTATTCAAATCTTTTTACTACAGATACTGTGGGCATGGCTTGGTGGACGTGATGTGGCTTGGTGGGTGTGGCATGGCTTTGTGGGCATGGCTTAGTGAACGTGGCAGGGGAAAGATACTGTAAAATCTCCATTCCCTCCCCACCCCACTAACCTGCTTTCCAGCTCCGTTCTCCTGTGCAGGGCAGCAAAAGAAGACCCAGCCAATCAGCTGGGACTCGGAAGGCAGAGAATAGATGAGGGCAGGGCCAGTCAGAGGTGGTATTGTCCAGTTTTCTGAACTACTCAAAATTTTTGCTACCGGTTCTCCAGGACTGGTCAGAATCTTCTGGATACCACCTCTGTGCCCCACCCAATTCTTTCTCTTCTCTTCTGCTGTCCCCGATGCTGCCACTGTTCAGTCATTTTTGTCTTTCTTACCGCCAATTTGCAAACATGCAAATCCGCCCCCTCCCTTGTTCCCCTTAACCAAATCAGGAAGTTTGAGCAGCCAAGAAGGTTGCAGAAACATGTATAAATTGCTCCGATCTTTTATCACCTTCCCACTATCAATTTTCGAAGAGTCAGAGAATGAAGGGGTTTGGAAGAAAATGTTCAATTGAAGGGGAAATTTGGTCCTGCTTGCTGAGTGAAAGGCACAGGCATGGAACATAACTTTTATGGTTTAGGAAAATAGATTTAATTTGATACTTTTGCAGATCCAGAGTTAGCTCACAGCAACTAACCCACTAAAGGGAGGCAGAAATAGAGGATTAAATCGTCCCCATTCTTCCCAAAAACTTCCTCTTGAGTCATAGCTGTGAGTGGGCAGAACTAGAAGCACCATCATTTGGAGTGGGCAAGCAGCTTTAATTAAATATTATCACGCTGGAGTGCTAGATTTTGTTATTCATGGAGCTCAATGTAATACATTTCCATTTTGCCTGTAAAATAATAAGGTGCACACAAAAATAGAAGAAGAGAACACTGAAGGCTATGAACCAAGCCAATTAAGACCAAAGTGAGAAAATTCTAACATTTGAAAAACTAGCAAGTACTTTTAAGCTTTAAAATGAACTATCTGCTCTGACTAATTATGCCTGATCATGATTCCGCTATAGGACAGGGAAATTCACTGTGAATCTAGGGCACCTTAAGCACCATTATATGCGTTGCAATATTCATGTCATGTTACTTTTGAATTTTGTTTGCAGATCAGGGGCTTGAAGAAAACAAGAGAAAACAACTTGTACCAGGAAATTTATCTGTTTATCTTTTTCAAGATGATCAGGAGCATGCTTTTTAAAATCCTGATAATGATTTTGATTATGAAAACTTCTAATGCATGAATATTCCCTGATACATAATACGGGGTATCCACAGGGAGATGAAAATTGTCAGGAAGATGGCTTCAACTGCACAAAACATTTTTTATGTGGATCATGCTCTTTAGTACATGATGAGAGAGAAGCACACATAATAATCACAAAAGTAGGATGATCCCATGTGGTTTTAGGCTGGGACACTTACCACTTCTGTGGTATTACTGTGGATAAGTTAGAGGCACCCAGAAGCGGGTAATAGAATGTTCCAGAATTGAACTGTTTTACAATTCGGGCTCTTGAAGTTCTCCCCTCATCTCTGATTCAGCAGAAGAGTGAGTTGGTGTGGACTTTGACGTCAATCTCTTCCTTGCCTTTCTTTAGAATCATTGCCAGTTCTTTGATTTTCCTCAAAAATAATGGTTGACCAAATTTAATAGATGTCAAGCACCCTAAAACTGCCTCAGAACAAGGATAAAATGCTGCCTTAGTACCAGTTGGGTATTAAGCCTTGTGAACTAAGGTTGAGATAAAGGCAGCATTATGGACGGGGTAGGTCAGATATAAAGGTACAGTAGCTAGGACATTCTTGCATCATGGTTAGTTACAGGTGAAGCCCCAGCCCTCATTTGTAGTAGATATATAGCAATAACAATAGCACGTAGACCTATATAACATTTCACAGTGCTTTACAGCCCTTTCTAAGTGGTTTACAGAGTCAGCATATCGCCCCCAACAATCTGGATCCTCATCGTATGACCACAGAAGGATGGAAGTCTGAATCAAACTTTGAGCTGGTGAGGATTGAACTCCTGGCTATGGGCAGAATTAGCCCGCAAAGCTGCATTGTAACCACTGCGCCACCATGGCTCCTAACTACTAACATTGTCACTGCCTTTATCTGTTTGTCTGTTTGTACCCACAAGTTAGCCCAAACAATGCACTACACTGCAATAACATAATATTGGCTAACTTAAAATTTGCAAAATCCATTACTCTGGTGGAACTGAAATTTCCATGCAGTTCAGACCAATTTTATTCACATAGCTGTGGCCATTGCAGCATAATCACAGTCATGGTTTCATATGCTGCCTGCCAACTTCCCACAAGCAGTCACTGGGGAAGTCAGCAGGAAGTTGCTTCCCCTTCCCCCTACATTTTTTGTCCACTAGCGGTCTTCGATTTATCTGTTAAGGCAAGTAAATATTCACTTATTGAGGTTCATTTGCCACTATAATTATTTTATTATTCTGTTCTATTAATGATATATACTCTTTCTAGACAATCATAGGCCCACCCAGCATTGGGATTAAAAAAAAAATTAGGTCAGCCTAAAATGCAATGTTCATTCTGGTCACACCAGATTGTGCTACCTGGTCACATCCTTTTCTCAAACTTGTATGAACTTGCTTTAAACTTGTATGACCGTCCAATAGAAGGGGATATTTGTACCTTAGAATGGAACTGTGGAGTCCTTGGTGATCTCTGAGCTTGGTTGATTGCTTGCAGACATTTTACTACCTAACTAGGTAACATCATTAGTGCTACACCAGTGCTAGAGCAATGCTAGCCCTAATGATGCTACCTAGTTGAGTAATAAAATACTTGCAATGACAAAATGAAGTCTAGAGAGCACCAAGGATTTCACACTTATATGGCCTTATTCAGGGGTGGGATTCAAATTTTTTAACAACTGGTTCTGTCAGTGTGGCTTAGTTGGTGGGTGTGGCTTGGTGGTCATGTGACTGGCTGGGCGTGGTCAACTCAACATCACTCACATCGAGGCACGCATCTCCTCACCTGGCCTCTCATGACTCTCATGCTGCAACAGTTGTAAGTGTGAAAAACGGTCATAAGTCAGTGTGCCACTGTAACTTTGAGTGGTTACTCCACACAAGCAAAGTACCAGCAAAGGAGGAAAAAAAACTCCAGAGAAGTTCCAGAGACAGGAAGTCTAGTCTTGCCAATAACGTAATAAGGGTTAATGGAGAGGCAGTTTCTGTAAGCAACACCAGAATGTTTCCTTCCTGCCTTCCTTACAGGATTAGCCCAGTAATTTCTTCTAACAACCGGTTCTCCGAACTGCTTAGAATGTTAACAACTGGTTCTAGCGAATAGGTGCAAACTGGTAGAATCCCACCCCTGGCCTTATTTCATGGGATTCATGAAAGCAAGAATATTGAATTTCTTCTGATGCCTGCATCTCTGCTAGGGCCATCTTGAACTTCTTTTGTTGGAGATAATCCAGACAGCCAATGCATAGGGTCTTCTGTATATTGTCAATGCGAAATATATATAGAAGGCAATTGGAATGGGTGAGGGAATAGAAATGGTGTATATCCTACTTTGTGAATGGCATAACATGGTAATTCATGGTAATATTGAGTTAGTACTGGGATAGGATCTTAGGACTCATGCTCCCTTTCTAAAATTCCCTTATGTTATGCATTTGTTGCATTCAGCTCAGCACAACAGTAAGTTATCCAGCAAATATTTTGCTTTTCACATTTACCTTGCCTATCAAAAGGATGGGTTTCACTGTAAAAACTGAACAGCACCTTTGAAGTCAATTATCCATGATGTATGAAACATTTTTCAATTACTAAATGAGACATAATATATCCAAGGGATGACTCTAATCTCTCTGTTGTCAGAAATTCACTTTGAATTGAATTGCTTAAATATGGATTGACCAAGAATGATAGTTTGCTCTCTCCATCTGGCTTATACCAGAAATGCACAATCAAATAGTGGCCCTTACTGCATTATTCTGTGCTGTTATGGTCTATTAAGTAAATATTATCTTTCTCGTGGATTTGTTGTAGCAATATGGTATACAGCCTTCCCTAATAAGCCATATGGTCTTCTAGAAAAATAAAATGTGTCTCTGGAAACTAGAAAATGATGCAGCCCCAAAGCTGATTTGATCTCCAAACCTTAATGAAATGAAGGAAGGCTGTAGCTTTGGCATTAGTTTAAAGTGCCATAAAATATTAATCAGCACTGCTATATATTTACACATCCCCAAAATATGTGTATTTATGATGTATTAAATGTGATTAAATGACCTGAAAAATACTAAATTTCATTTAATAGCTTAATCTCAGTGTCTGTAAGATGATTAAACTAGAAAACACAATTTGCTGCTGCTGATTGTGATTCCTGGCTATTGCTGGGTTCTAGGATCAAAATGTATCTGGTTAAATTCTACAACCTCAGTGAATCAAGTACACGAATTATTGGATATAACTTGTTCCATAAACTTTCCCTAGGTTATATCAGACTGTCCATCTAGCATGAAGTGTCTTCTGTAATGAATGGTTTCCCAAGAAAGATCTTTTCTATCATTACTACATGGTTTAAAAAACTTCTAGTACTACAATGCACTATGGACCTTTTGTATCCAAACATGTTTCCAACTGCTAGGTTGGAATTCCTGGTCAGACTAGCTATTTTTCCCTCTCTCTGTTTTGCTTATGAGAGCATGGTATTGAAATACTGCATGTGATACCCAAGGCATGTTATAGCCACCAGAGGAATGCTTTCTACATTTAGACACATTAGTAGTTTTTCTGTAGCTGCTCTTAATGTTAAGAACTTGCAACTTTATAGAATCATATAAGTAGAAGGGACTGTGGAGGTTTTCTAGTCCACCCCCCCTGCCCATGGGAGGAGTCCTTATATTATCCCTGTCAAATGATTGTCCAAACTTTTCTTGACAACTTCCAGTGTTGTAACATCTACAATTTCAGATGACCAGCTGTTCCATTGATTATTCATTCTTGCTGTCATGAATTATTTCCAGGTTGGATCTTCTTCTGATGAGCTTCCATCCATTGGACAACAGTAGCACAGTGGTTAGAGTGCAGTATGCAGACTACTTCTGCTGACTGCCGGTTGCCTGCAATTTGGCAGTTCAAATCTCACCAGGCTCAGGTTGACTCAGCCTTCCATCCTTCCAAGGTTGGTAAAATGAGGACCCAAATTGTTGGGGGCAATATGCTGACTCTAAATACCACTTAGAGAGGGACATAAAGCCCCATGAAGCAGTATATAAGTCTAAGTGCTATTGCTATTGCTTCTTGTCCTGTCTTCAGGTACTTTGGAGAGTAAATTGACGGCCTCTTCTCTGTGACAGCCATTCAAATATCAGAAGACTGACATCTTCAATAGGCCCTGTCTTTGTTAGGCATACCATCAAAGAGTGCTTCAGATTAAAAAAAGAGGCAAAATATCTCTTCTATTCATGCCTTCGCTCCTTGTATATAGCAGACAGAACTTTATATTACCACGAATAACAAATGGTCTACTTACTTTCTTCACATGGGGAAGGGGGAAACAAAATACATTGATTAAAAAAAAATCTTAACTGCCTTCCAATATACTTTGTCAGAAATCTTGTTGTAATTTATAATTTCTATGCTTCAAATAAAACACTCAAGAATATATCGACTGTCTTCTTATTTAATTGGTTTTTACATATCCAAGCGGCACTTGTTACTTGGTACTTGAGAGTTTCAATTAAGCAACAGACTGTTTAATTGGCAGACAGTCCTTAAAATCTCCTTTTCTGAATCTTAAATGGAATAAGAGAAGCTCTAACAATACCGCAATCTGTGGATGTGTCACAAGAGGTCCCCTTGGCCAAAAGGAAGGGCATTTTACACACACACAGAGAGAGAGAGAGAGAGAGAGAGAGGGAGAGAGAGGGAGAGAGAGGGAGAGAGCTGGGAACTCATACGTAAGAATTTCCATTTCTAACACCACATAAATACTTTCTCATGATCAAAAGAGATTTTTTTTTTTGATATACTGATCAATGCCTCTTAAGTTTTGGATAAGAGTGGATTTTGATTTTGTTTCCTTAATACAATATATTTATTGATTTTCTTTATGTATTTTTATTTGTCAATTGCTTACAAGATAATAGGTATAAGTAAAAACATAGTTATAAATACATGGATACATATAAGAAAAATAAAAAAATACATAAAAGAAACAATAGGACAGGGACGGTAGGCACATTGGTGCGCTTATGCACACCCCCTACAGACCTCTTAGGAAAGGGGTGAGGTCCATAGTAGACAGTCTAAGGTTAAAGTTTTTGGGGTTTGGGGAAAAAAAACCACAGAGTCAGGTAGAGTATTCCAGACATTGACCACTCTGTTGCTGAACTTGTATTTCCTGCAATCAAGTTTGGTGTGATTAACCTTGAGTTTGTATCTATTGTTTGCTCTAGTGTTGTTATGGTTGAAGCTGAAGTATTCATTGACAGGTAGGATATTGCAATGTAAGGTTTTATATACTATACTTAGATCGGACTGAAGGTGGCATAGTTCTAGGTTTTCTAGGTCTAGAATTTCGAGTCTGGTGGCATAAGCTATTTTGCAATGAGTAGAGGAGTGGAGAACTCTTCTTGTGAAATATTTCTGGACTTTCTCAACTGTGTTAATATCAGATACGTAATGTGGATTCCAGACTGATGAGCTGTATTCAAGTATTGGTCTAGCAAATGTTTTGTACGCTCTAGTTAGTAGTGTAATATTACCAGAGAAAAAGCTACATAAGATTGGGTTAACAACTCTTAACGCCTTTTTGACTATGTAGTTACAGTGGGCTCTAGCTCTTAGGTCATTTGAGATGAGTACTCCAAGATCCTTGACAGAGTTTGGATCATCAAAATATTCAGCCTGTATTTTATTTTCTGATTTTTTTTTTTGCCAATATGTAGTACAGAGCATTTATTTGTTGAGATTTGAAGTTGCCATTTGTTTGACCATTCTGAGGTCTTGAGGTCTTTTTGAAGGATAGCAATATTTCCTGTGGTATTGAATAGCTTTACATCATTAGTGAAGAGAACGCAGTTGCTCTTGATATAATCACAGAGGTCATGTATGTAGAGTATGAAAAGAGTTGGTCCTAAAACATTGCCTTGGGGGACACCACTGTTGACAGGTACAGAATTTGATAGGACGCTCCCAATTTTGACCATTTGTTGTCTGTTTGACAGGAATGCTTCTATCCAGTTATGCAGGTGTCCTGAGAAACCATTTTATTTTTAGGAGTAGTTTGTCGTGTACCACTGAATCAAAGGCTTTACAGAAATCTATGTAGATTGCATCTATTGCTTTTCCCTGATCGAGTTGTGTAGTCCATATGTTTTTGCAGTGTAAGAGTTGCAGATTACATGATAGTTTTTTCCTAAAACCAAATTGTTTATTAGAGAGTAGGTTGTTTGTTTCTAAGTGGAGGATGATGGATTGGTTAATAATTGATTCCATGACTTTACAGGTGATGCAGCATAAAGAGATTGGTCTGTAATTTTCAACTAGGCTGGGATCTCCCTTTTTGAAGATGGGGATGACCGTGGCTTGTGACCATAGTTTTGGCAAGGAGCTGGTCCTGAAAGATTTTTCAGAGATTATGCTTAGAGGTTCGGCTATGGCATGGGTAGCTTTTTAAAGAAGTAGGCACATATTCCATCCGGTCCAATTGATAGAAATGGTTTTAGATTGTGCAGTGCTTTTTCAATGATGTCTTCTGTAAAATCAATATGTATTAGATCATTGTAGTTGTCTGTGGTTCGACTAGGAAATACTGGGCATGATCCATTGCAGTTTACAAATATTGAGCCAAGAAATGTGTTAAAGAGGTTGGCTTTAATACTGTCGTCGTTGCAGTCCTTACCATTAGGTCCTTTCAGGGGTGGGATGGACCTTGAGTCTTTTAGTTTGTTGTTTATAAAATTGTAGAAAGCAGGGGTGGAACTGGTGCATAGATGGTTTTCTTCTTGTTTAATGTGATACTTGGTGCATTCAGTTTTTATCTGATGGCATAAATTTTTGTATTGGCTTTTGAAGTTGGCAACGTGACCAGATTTGTTTTTCCACCAAAGTGATTTCTTTTTGGATTGAAGCTTCCTTATTGTTATGGGTAATTTGTTTTTTCTGGTTTTGGGAGTTGTTAATGGTACATATAGTTTGATGACTTTTTTGACTTCAAGTAAAAATATGTTGTAATGGTCTTCTACAGTATTGCATCCAGACAATAGAAATTGCCAATCTAGGGATGAGAGATCGTTGTTTATAAGATCATAGTTGTCTTTTTTGAAGTTATAATTGTGGATTCCGTCATTGTGATTATTTTTGTGTGGATGTATGTTGAGTCAAAAGTCAATCATGTTATGGTCATTGCTGGAAAAGAGTTCTCTAATTTGTATTCAGTAAATTGAATTCAAACTATTGCAGAAGATAAGATCGAGGCAGTTGTTAAGTCTAGTGTTGTTGGTTACTAGTTGTTCTAGTCCCAGATTTGTTACTGCATTGTAGAAAGTTGCACGTGTGGGTTCAGTTGTACATTCATTAAGGGTCTAGTTAGGTAGATTGAAGTCACCAAGAAAGATAAAAGCGTGTGGGCAGGATGCTGCCCATGTTAGTAGTGTATTTAGCTTGTTTGCATGTTCGATGTCATAATCAGGGGCTCTGTAACATAGTAAGAACCGAAATGTGATATTTAAGGACAGCTCACAGACAATGGTCTTAGGAATAGCAAGCTCCTGGGTAACTTGGATGATTTTTAGATGTAGGGACTTTTTATAGAAGATAGCAACACCACCTCCTCTACGGATTTCATGATCTGATTGGTAAACATGATAGTCTTACTGTGGTAATGGAGTCAGGGAGAGATGTG
Source organism: Pseudonaja textilis (assembly GCF_049901715.1). Lineage (NCBI taxonomy): Eukaryota > Metazoa > Chordata > Lepidosauria > Squamata > Elapidae > Pseudonaja > Pseudonaja textilis. The sequence goes on from NC_142008.1 coordinate 9,468,847, forward strand.
TTGAGCCATGTTTCACAGACAAATATAATGTCGAATTTAGCCATATTTAGTAAGAGGAGAAATTCAGGTATTTTATTTACAAGGCTTCTTGCATTGAGTAGCTTGCATTTAAGGCCAGTTGTGGTTGGAATAGAGGTAGTTAGGGGCGTGCATGCCTAGTTTTGAGTGATGTTGGATTGGATGGGGTGGGGTTGGATGCAGAGTTGCGGGGTGTGTGACTTTCTTTTGATGCAATCAGCTCTGTAGTCAATGTATAGCTTCTTTTCTCCATTGTCTAGATGGTTTTTGAGTTCTGCGCAGAGTTCACAGGAGCAGATTCTTTGCAGTATGGATAAGTCTGGTCTTGAGCAAAGTTTTTTGTGGTTGGGATTGGTTTTTGCAATGGCATTTATTGTATGAATGAATATGCATTTTCTAGACTCATTTTTGCATACAACTCTACAAAATCTTGGGGCCACAGAGCCATCATTGTATTTGCACCCAGGGCCATCTCTGGTTATTTCAATGATCTCTTCAGGAGAGATGTTTGTTGTACTAGAGTTGCTTATGATATCACGAACTTTGGTGATATCATCTGATTTGTTGGTGTCTTCGAGACCAAATAAGATGGCATTTGGATGTTTCTGCTCACGTTCCATGGTGTCTCTGATGAGTAAGGAGATATTATTTGTGGAATTATTTGAAGGGATAGTAATTGTTTGTGGCTGTAGTTTGGTGGTTATTTTTGGTTGTAGTTGTGATTGTAGTTGAGGTAGTGGTTGTGGTTGTTGTGGGATTTGATTTTGAGCTGATAGGTACTCACTTATCTGTGCTGTATTTTTTTTTCAAGAGAGATTAGGCTTGCTTGTATAGTTGTTTCAAAACATGTTGCTAAGCATTCTTCTATTGAGTGAATGAGTGATTCTATGCTTTCAACTCTGTCAGGTAGGGTACTCAGTTTGTTTAGCTTAGGAGAACACGATGGACATAGATAAAAGAATGTATCTGAACTTTTAATCATATCAGCTAGGTTTTTGTTTGCATTTAAGCAATTATTATTATCTAATAATTTAATATTTAATAATATTAAATTATTAATATTTAATAATATTAAAATTATCCAGAGAATTTCAGTCAATGGATAATTCTCTTTCTGTCTGAAATGTACATTTCACAAATGCATTACATCATGCAGAGGGTGCAATTCCATCAAAAGGACTATTTAGAGGGAGGTTCCCAAGTCTGCGATAGCGCTCTCTCTCTCTGTCTCTCTCTCTCCTTCCCTCCCTCCCTCCCTCCCTCTCCTAAGATTTAAGATTTCCAGGAGATAAGTGAAAATCATTCTGAAATTTTGCACTGGTCATAAATTAGAAAATAAAAGATATAACAATAATATTGGACAAAACTAAGAACCGATTTTATTTAAATATGAAATTTTTAATGTTAAAAAACTACAGATACTTAAATGATAAATTTCTCTTTCAGTACAATTTCACTGAGAGATGGTGATAAACCCTTCCAGCTAGGCTTCTAGGTAATACAATCCTGTATTATCAAAAGGAACATGGACAATATCAGACTTTTCTCCTTATGTCTTGGGCTTGGGTAGTGCAATGTAATCCCATTTCAAGGGGAGTGACTTCTTCTCAGTTCCTTTGAAAGAAACTGGACAAGTGTGACTGATGCTTACAAAACATGTAAACAAAATATGGAATTGGGGAATGATGGTCAAAGAATTCTGATCCGAGGTCTATATCTAAGCCCTATGCAATGTGGGAATGAAGGACAAAGTCATCCCCTCTGGCAATTACAATGCCATAGTCTCCCCTTTTTTCTCATGGGCTGGAGAAAGGTAGAACAACTTAGTCAATATTGTTAATTTGGTGGCCGCTTTGGTCACCCATTATCCACTGAATTACAATATGTCTAAAATCTGATATCCAGCCCATAATTAGCTAACACTCTTAATCACAGAGAAATACAGCAAGACGACCTAAGCCTTCTTCAGGTTGGTGCCCCCAGATAGGCTTTGGCGGCTGAAAACTATGGGAAATTGAATCGTTCCCATTTGGGAAACTGCCAGCAAGGAAGGCTGCCCAAATTTATAAGACCTCTGTAATAACAAGGCATATCTGGCTTTGCTAGATATGCTTACTGTTCTTCTTTGTCTGTCCCTGCAATATTGATAGCGCTCAGCTGGGCCACTCCTTTCACTGTTTCGTTTCCCTTATTTGGTTTCAAAGGTGTCTTTGTGTATGGATAAATTAATCTCTATGACATACATAGCTGAGATGTAAACAGGGTCCTACTTTGATTCCGCGTGAAAATAGGGCTCATGCTGTTCCAGAAAAGGACATGCAAGTTTGCAGGAAATTGTGAAAATCAAAACGCTAATTATGAATCCAGATGGGAAAGAGGAAATTAAAATAAAGAGGAACAATAGACAGGAAAAAGAAGAACAAATGTCTTTCTTTGACTATCTTACGCAGCTAGCAGACATTTCTGAATAGAATCCAATCATTTTGTTGTTGTTGTTGTCTGAGACTTGTGCGGATGTCTGCATTTCTAGCCCTAGAAAATTAGGTTATATATTCCAAAGTGGAGAGGTGACTGCCATCTGTGAGTGTCTGCAGTTACTGAACACATGAAATTCAAGATGAGCACGATTCCAACTTACTGACACAAGAATATGACCCATAGCTCAGGTTAGGTGAAAGGATGACCTCAATTCCAGCTTTAGTTAGTTTAAGAAAGGATGTAATAGAAAAGAGTTAGAAATATATAGACATGAAATTTAAAATAGAAAGAAAGCACCAATTGTATTAAAGCATATTGAATGTAGTTATCAAATGTATCAAGGAATTTTATTTGAAAGATAATTTCAGGGTGGATCCTGAGCATCTCATGCAAAGTTGTTCCTCTTCCTTTCTTTTATCCTCTAAAGACCAAGCATTTTGCCCTATAGAGGCAGGGGACAAGACCTTTCAATGGTGGAGCCGGAAGGGTAGTATTATCAGGACATGAGTCTTTCCAGGGAATCCCACAGCAGCATGATAAAGGTAGAGGACAACCATCCAGGGATGGAGATGCAGAGAATATAATACACAATAATACACAGGCGAACAATAGATACAAACTCAAAATCAACCACTCCAAACTCGATTGCAGAAAATACGACTTCAGCAACAGAGTGGTCAGCTCCTGGAACGCCCTACCTGACTCTGTTGTAACATCCTCAAACTCCCAAAACTTTAACTTTAAACTGTCTACGGTGGACTCACTGCATTCCTAAGAGGTCTGTAAGGGGGCATGCATAAGTACTCTAGTGGGCCTACCGTCCCTGGCCTACTGTTCCCATTTATTTGTACTCATTTATTATGTATATACTTATACCTGTTTATACTTATATGTTTATGTTACGTTCATACTTGTTTTCTCATACATGCTTGACAAACTAAAATAAATAAAATAAAAATAAAAAAAATAAAATGTCTGTGGAGCTTCACTTTTTCAAAAAGGCAACTGGACTTTGCTTTACCTTGAAGACATTTCACTTCTCATCCAAGAAGTTTCTTCAGATCAAGAACTTCTCCTCCAAGAAACTTCTTCAAGGAAAAACAAAGTCTGCTTGCCTTTTGGAAAAAGAAAAAAGAAACAGCTTTGGGAGATGTAGAGAGATTTTGCCTTGGATCCATCTTTTCCTCAGAGAAATGATCTAACAAGTGAGACAGGAATAATGAACTTCAAATGACTTTTAATGTTTCTGAATTCTCTGTTAGGCATCCAGAACTGTTTGTTCTGTGGTCGTATAATTTTAAACAGCAACCAACCAACCAACTAAATAATCAAGGATTATTTTCTAGTTTAGTTGTCCTCCATGCCTCCATATTTTCAGGTAATCTGTTTTATGACCGTTCGAAATTATGTTGCCACAGAATGGGTGTCTTACAACTGGTAAAACAACCCCTGCCTTCATACCTGGTTGTGCTGTCACCCCACAATCACATGACTGCAGGGTGGGAATGTCAGCTTTGTGACTGGCCATGACATTCCATAGTCATATGACCACAATTTGTTATATTTTTTGCTGATTTCTGGCCAAAAAACAACACTTAATGATCTCTATGTTCACTTAGTAACCTCTGGGTTTGCTTAATAGCTGCTGTGAAAAAGAGTGAAAAATTACTTATGTGGGTATTTCAATTCATGGCCACAATGACTTATACCCATAATTCTGGGCTCTGTCACATACATGCACACGCATGCGTATGCATGCGCACACATGTATACATAGATATGCATACACACATGCGCTCTAATTTATAATAAAATAAAAAATGCTTTGCAATTCTTACCTTTGTCTCCAAATATAGATCTGTCCTGTTCATGTTTGTTTATATCCTGCCTTTATTTTTAAAAATAACTCAAGAAGGCAAATATATCTAACAAATTTTTCTCCTCTTATTTTCCCCACTACAACAACTCTGGGAGGACTTGGGCTGGGCTGAGAGAGAGCTCAAAGTCCCCCAGGTAGCTTTCATGCCTAAAGCAGGATTAGAACTCAAGGATTCCAACTGTCTAGCTTGGTGGATTAACCACTGGATCACACTGGTTTCCTCCTCCTCCTCCTCCTCCTCTTCCTCCCCCCCCTCCTCCTCCTCCTTTCTATCTTTGGTTGGATGTTACATTCATATAACAAAAATATAAACATGTTGATAGGTATAAAAATGGTTCTTGACAATTATAAACTAGGTTGCTTACAATAAAAGTATTGTTAAGTGACTGGAAGGAGAAATATAATTTTTATTCTGTCCTTTTGTGGTCATTTTGGAGTTTTGTTACCAAATATGGGAGTTCAGTATTACCGTACTGCTTTTTCTTTCTATGCTAATGGATTAATGTAATTGCAAAACCAATTCTTCCTAAACTGTTTGTTTTTCTGACCTTTTTTATGCAGAATGAATCATCTCCCTAAAGTCAAATTTCCCTTGCAAATTGAGACTCTATAGATAAAATGGTTAGGTAGCTTAATCATTCTTAATCATTTGCTGTGTGTAAGCGAAACTAGATATTTTTCTTCTATGTATTTTAGGTTGATAAATCTACTAGAGACACTGATTTTCTTTGCCCTGAGATCAGCGTTCCAAATTCTTATAAAATGAAAAATCTCAATGTCTATATTAAAAGAGTACACTTATTAGGCAAGTTAGTGTGTTACAAAATAGTGTATGAATTATGAAGTTTCAGATAAATCTTTATCAGATAGTGGTTGAAGTACAGCTTGAGTCTTGCATAGGAATGATTTTCTTGAAAATTTTTGTTTATTATTACAATTGTTTCCTTGCTATCTATTTGAATGACAGAAAGTAGCTTATAATATAGGTAATCCTTGATTTATGACCTCAGTTGGGCCTGAAATCCTGGTCATTGAGTGAAGAGATTACCCATGTGGCTGCTTCACTTAATGTCCACAACCTTGGTTCACTCAATGGCAGTTGTTAAGTGACTGAATAGGCCAGTGGGTTGTTAAGGGAGCTTGGAGGTGTCTCAGAGAGTGGGGGAGGCCCTGGGAGCCTCGGTGCCAGTGGTGGGATTCATTTTTTTTTTACTAGCGGTGCTGTGGGCATGGCTTGGTGGGCATGACTTAGTGGGTGTGGCAGAGGAAGGGTCCTGCAAAATCCCTATTCCCTCCCCACCCCACTAACCTGCTTTCCAGTTCCGTTCTCCTGTGCAGGACAACAAAAGAAGACCCAGCCAATCAGCTGGGACTTGGGAGGCAGGGAACAGATTTGGGGCGGGGCCAGTCAGAGGTGGCATTTGCCAGTTCTCTGAACTGCTCAAAATTTCCACTAGTGGTTCTCCAGAACTGGTTGGAACCGGCTGAATACCTCCTCTGCCTGGAAGCCATTCCTGATTTCAGAAGCCCGATGGTTCCACAAAGACTGGCGTTGAGCCACGCTGAGTGCAATTCTCTGAGTTTCATCCCTTTGATCGTTCTAGGATACGCAACACCCTTTCCCTTTTGGCCAAATTGTGCAGATTCTGCTCGCAGAAAGTGACCCAAAGATAGGAAAGATGTCCCATGTACAAACAACTGTTTTCTGTTTTAGAAAGTTCTTGTGTGCCTCTGTGCAAATTCCAATAAGAGCTTCTGAAGAATGTCTAGATGCAGGCCCAAGTTCAGAAGAAAGTAATTCTTGCTGGCCTCACTCAAAATTGCACTGCAAAGATCAAACCCAGCAGTTTGACTTGTGCCTGGAAAGAAGAGGGAAGGAAGTCAGTTTGTGATAGAATTGCAACAACATGATTTGTGTTGCTTGAACACCTCTAAGAAGAAAGGCAGATACTCTAAATTCGTTATAAACGCCAAGCAAAGCTTTAAAGTAATGCAACCAATTTTGAACCATCAATCCAATAGATTGTATTTTTTAAAGTTAATACTGTATGTACATTTGCACCAATACAAATTCCTTGTGTGTTCAATCCCACTTGGCCAATAAAGAATTCTATTCTATTCTATTCTATTCTATTCTATTCTATTCTATTCTATTCTGTTCTATTCTATTCTAGTGAAAGCACTCTGGAGTTGTGTTCAGTTCCTGCTGATAACATGGAAACATCTATTTAATTTTCTTGGCAACAGGAATAAACTAGTTTGTCAGTGATTTTTTTTATTATTTTTACTAATTTCCAAGTCTAACCTTCAGTTCAGGAAATCTCTGATAGACTCCCATCCAAATAATAACCAGGACTTATGCTGCTTAACCTCTAAAACCAGGCAGATCAAATGATTACTGTATGACAAATTACCTGAGGCATTCTAAGTCATGGATAAGCAGTCAGGACCCCATTATAATTTATATCAATAGACCAGGGGGTGTAAGCCAATCTCAGGGGCTTTGCTCCTGAGTTTTAACATAAGTAAAAAACACTCTTTGTCAAGCATATTTTATATCTACAAGAATTAACAAATTAAAGAACATATGACAATTTCCATATTTCCATGAGAAATTTGAAAGAGTCTTCCATAACTTTTTGTAAAACTTAACAATTCAATTCATTCACTTGCCACCTGATAAAGGCTAATGAAAAGTAAAATCCAGAGATATGGGGAAGACAACTTGTTACTTCTTCCTTCTTCAATATTAATCACTGAATGTAGATATAGATAGATAGGCATCTAATTCTGGTCCCTTGCCTTGACAAGGCCTCGAGCAATATTTCAATTTTTTTTAAAAAAGTTTTTTTTAAAAAAAAACCCGTTTCTGGTTTTTAAAAAGTTTTTAAAATCCCATTCAAAGCACCTAGCTTATTAATCAGTTGATTTCTGGAAGGAAACACAAATGGGAATTGGAAGCTTTCATTTGTAGACTTGATGATGATTTCCCATCAGATAATCCAGTGTTCTCCTCTAGTCGATGTAATGTTTACTCAATGTGTCTGCAGAAAATAAGGTCTCGTTAAAACAAAACTAGCCTACTTAATTCTGAGCGGTTTCTTTAAGCAGAGCTACATTGTTTGGTGTCTGGAAGGTTTGATTGCATCTCTTCAGAGGGAGCACTTTGGTTTTGAACTAGATTCTCTCTCATCCTTCTTTCTGTTTCATGATTTTCAGGTTAAGGAACTCAGGCTCATTTTCACTTGAAATACTTGTTTTTCAGTAATAGAGGTTGTTTCCCCCCCCCCCTCCTCTCTTTTAAGGACTGAAAGTAAACATGCCATTTTCTCCTTTTGGTTCAAAAATAGCTCGGATTTCTACGGATCCCAGCCTCCTCCATTCTTGGGCATTTGTTTTCTCTCCCATTGCTTTGAAACCCCTGTGGGTTAAAGAGATTGGAGAGAGAGAGAGCTTCGTCCTGACCTCTTCCACACTCCTGTTGAGCTAAAGGTCAGGGGTTATTTTCTCAAACTCCCTATAGAGAGTAAATGAAAGGTCATCCTCTTGAAGGACTCCAATCTGGAGGAGGAGAGAGGAGGAGGATGGTGATAGGAACAGTGCAGTGCCTGCATGTGTTTGCGTTCCTTATAGCATTGCAAAAAAAAAGGAATGAAAATTATAGGTGAGAAATGCATTTGATCATACTGCGACTATTGTGTTTCCCAGCCGGGAGATGGACAAGGCAAGCATTTACCAGGTCAAGAATAATATCCTTGTCTTACCCTTCAGCATGTAAATGGGGTTTCACTCTCACAGTTATGGTTGCCATCTTGACAAGGGAGGTACTAATGCCACTCTATAAAGCCTTAGTAAGACCACACCTAGAGTACTGCATCCTGTTTTGGTCACCACATTATAAAAAGGATGTTGAGATTTTAGAAAAAGTGCAGAGAAGAGCAACCAGGATGATTAGGGGACTGGAGGCTAAAACATATGAAGAACAGTTACAGGAACTGTGTCTGGCTAGACTACTAAAGAGAAGGACCAGGGAAGACAGGATAGCAATCTTCCAATATTTGAGGGGCTGCCACAGGGAGGAAGGGGTCAAGCTATTTTCTAAAGCACCTGTAGGCCAGACAAGGAATTATGGATGGAAACTGAACAAGGAGAGATTTAACCTGGAAATAAGGAGAAACTTTCTGACAATGAGAACAATCAACCAATGGAACAACTTGCCCTCGGAAGTTGTAGGAGCACCATCACTTGAGACTTTCAAGAAGAGATTGGACCCCCATCTGTCAGAAATGGTGTAGGGTCTCCCGCTTGGGTGGGTTGCGGGGTTGGACTAGATGACCTATAAAGTCCCTTCCAACTCTGATTATCGGTTATCTATTATCTGACTTTTTTTTTTGACTCTCTCAACTCTCCCCTTTCCCCTACACTTCCAGTGTTGTTCTGAACTCAAAATTCTATGAAGTCCTCAACTTATGACCATTCTTGTAGTGATAGTTCAGAGTTACGATGGCATTGGGGACAATGACTTATGGCCAATTCTTGCACTCAAGACTATTACTGCCTCCCTCCCTCCAGTGACCTGATCACAATACAAGGAGTTTTGTAGCATTTTCAGGGACACAAGCTTGACATCTGTACTCAAAAGTAGAGCAAAGATATATCAGAGCCTATCGACACGGCGTGGAGATTTCAAAAGAACCATTTTTTTTGTGTGTGGGGGGAACCCAAAGACTTTTTAACAATGCAATTGAATGAGAAATTACTCAACTCGCCTACATCGAAAGTGTTTAGATCATCTCAGAAAATGTCAGCAAACACAGGGTGTTTTTAATACATTAGAATTGTCCATTGATAAAGTGCTTCTGATCTGACGAGGCAACTGATGATGTTCCCTAGCTGGGCAATGAAACATCTACAAGCAAACAACCAGGCACAGAGAGCACCAGGACTCCACGCTTCTAACCTGTCATGTTAACTGCAACCACATAATCCAGCTATTATCCTTCCCTTTCCCATTGCAACTTTTCTTCTCCATCTCAACCAGGGGTGGGCTTCAAAAATTTTAGCAAGGGGTTCTCTGCCTGGTTGCTGGTGGGTGTGGCCACAGTGGGCGTGGCTTAGTCAGCCTCCTGCCCCAAGCTGGGGGCGGGGGGTGTTTTTGCCCTCCACGGCCTCCAGAGGCTTTCCTCAAGCTTCCAGGAGGGTGAAAATGGCCTCCTGGGCTCCAGAGGAAGCTGGAAACGGGCTCATTTCTGGCCTTCCGGGAGGCCCGTTTTTTCATCCTTCCTGAGCCTCTGAGCATGCCCTGCACTTACCTGCATCCAAAACGGGCCATGTGGAGACTCCTAGGAGGGAGGGGTGGGATGGGCGGGGCCAGCCGGGAGTGGGATTTGTGGGTTCTCCAAACTGCTCAGCATCTTAGCAAGGGGCTCCCTCGAACTCCTGCGAACCCCCAGCAGCCTATCCTGACCTCAATTCCATTTAAAACAAAGTCCAGTTTGAAAAGTGCATGTCTATTCATACAATCGGTCACTCAAAAAAAGTAAAAAGTAAAAAAAATAAGCTACCACATTCTTCCATTTGTTGTTTAGCTAGCACAACTTTAATCAAGAGTTCTCTCCTCTCCTGCATACTTTTCTTCAAAGGGGCCTTGCTTTAGTCCATGTTGCTGTAGCCTTGTGGGGTTGTTGTGTGTTTTTTTTTGACATTCATTTTTGGGGAGAAAAGAAGAACCTTCAGCCGCTCCAGCAGAAAATGCCTTTGTGCTCCCTTTCCTGTTCCTTTTCTGCTTTATGTGTGGATGAATCGACTTTTAACTGATGCTTCATCTCCCACAAGGAACAGCGAAGCATCAAAAGGTTTCTTCTCCCTGTCACCCCTCTTGTCACACTTGGGGGGTGGGGTGGGTGGGTGGAATGGGCACACACATTTTTGTTTTTGCCATCTTATATAAAGGGAGCAACAGAACAGAGGAAAAAGTGTGTTTTGCTGAGTTCCTTTTCATTTCTCCCAAAGGGGAGGGAATTGCAACCCAAGCGTCATTGCCCTGATTGCATTCCTCACTGAAAGAGTTGGTAAGGGTTAATTTCTCTGATTCTGCCCTATCAAAAGGGGAAAGGGGGAGGGGCTCTGCATGGCTGATGTGGAGTCTTTTCATTATTCCAGATTGCTCTGTGTCCTTTTTCTTTTTTCTCCTGCCTCCTTCCATATGCATAAGAGAAAAGCCTTCCCTTCCCTCCTCCTCCTCCTCCTCCTCCTCCCCTCCTCCTTCCCCTCCTCCTCCTCTTCTTCTCCTCCTCCTCCTCCTCCTCCTTCCCTCCTTCCTTCTTATCATCCATCCATTATCTATCTATCTATCTATCTATCTATCTATCTATCTATCTATCTATCTATCTATCTATTATCTATCTATCTATCTATCTATCTATCTATCTATCTATCTATCTATCTATCTATCTGCCATCTATCTATCTATTATCTATCTATCTATCCATCTATCTATCTATCTATTTATTATCTATCTATCTATCTATCTATCTATCTATCTATCTATCTATCTATCTATCTATCTGCCATCTATCTATCTATCTATTATCTATCTATCTATCTATCTATCTATCTATCTATCTATCTATCTATCATCTATCTATCTATCTATCATCTATCTATCTATCACCTCTCTCTGGAGGTGGAGAGAGGAACTAATCATGGGGCATTGATTCCCTGTTCTTTGAGGGATGTGGTGGTGATGATAGGGAGGATACTATAATAAAAACACCAGTGTTTTATTCCTTGGGCGAAGCTGTCTTTGTCTGGACAGCAATGATTATGGGCTGGTGAGAGATTCTAGTGCTACAGATCTTAATCATGTTGTATAAATAATCATGTTGTACGTGACTTCACTATTGGAAATCCTAGTTCTAATGGCATCAAGCCTATTTTCTTTTGCCCTTCAGAAATAAAACTTGAGTTGGGCAGTTGTCTCATGTGGCTACTTATAAAATGCAGATTAGCTATACTGAGCCCAGGCAAAAAAGTTAAGATGGGGACCATAACCATGCAGTTGAAGCTGCCCCTTTTTATGTAAGTGTGGTTTTTGACACTCCTCTTCATGGAGACACCTTAAAAAGCCTGTAATGAAACAAAGCAAAAACTCCCACAGAATTTCTTTACATTTTTTTGTCTAGTCTCACCTCCATGCTATGAAATTACTAAACATATCAGCACAGAACTGGATCATGTCTCCATGGATCATGTCCTGAGTCCCTTGGACTCTCCTTTTATTCCTAGGCTCATCATGCTCAGGCTGAGAGTGAGAATACCAAGCAATGCCTTTGGAAGTCAACACACACACAACAAGGGTGATGCGAGTGTTCTTCCATCCATCAGCAACCAATTCAGGCTTCTTGAACTCTCGCTTAAAATGGTTTATAAATTGTGGAGATTTTGGGTTGATGGTCCCCAAAATGTATATTCTGCATATGTGCAAATTACAAGGCCTACAATGCTTGGCTGGCAAGCTGGAATTCCAGTGACAATATATTTCAAGGACACTCAATTGAGGGAAAGCCAAAGGAAATAGTGGTAGATAGTTTTGTAGCAAAGATGCTTCCTATTGTTACAAAATGGTAGAATTCAAAAATATTGATTAATAGCAGAAGGTGATATATATCATCAACACAATTGTGGTAGGGAATCAGGTCTACCAATAAAAAAAAGAATATGTGGAGCTCAGAGTTGAACTAGGTGATTCTTGACGCTCTTTAAGTTTGGCTGTTTTCTTGCAGAAGTTTTGTTGCCCAACTAGGTAACACCTTTGGTGTTAGAAGAAAGTGAGGTTTACATTTCTAGCACTGATGATGTTATCTAGTTGGGTAATGAAATGTCTGCAAGAAAACAAACTCATAAAGTTCCAAGCACCCCACAAATCAGGACTAATTGGTTTAATTGATAGTATTTAATCTACATTTTGGATTCATTTTTCTAACAGCCAACACAATATTTGTATATTTTAAAATATAATATTTTAAATCTGAAAAAAAAAATTGATAGTTGCTAACCAGAAATGTATATGGTTTTGTAAAAGAATTTGGAGACTGCTAATGGAATTGCATAATTCTTCCTAATCAGATTAGGAATAAAATAAAAATAAAATGGAGCAATAAAGCAAAAACTACAGCTCTAAAAGATTAAATTCTTTAAGCTATCACTACAGTACAAAAACTACTAGGATAGGGATGCTGACTGGGGATTGTTGGATACATAATCCAACTGATCTACAGGGCCCTAGGTACAGAAGACATGCATTTTTAATGAGCTTCTGTAATGCCATTATCAAGGGCCATCTTGAAGGTTCTTGATACCTTCCAGTTATTTGGGACAGATCCTAGCAATTCCATCCAGTATAATCATTGACGGGGACTGTATCTAAAATCTTTGGAGTGTAATAAGTAACTTACATTGAGTTGTGACCTAAGATTTATGTTGAATCTTTGGAGTGTAATAAGTAACTTATATTGAGTTGTGACTTAAGATTTATGCTGTTCTTGAGCAGTTAAATTAAAACTCCTTTCCCTTGTTATTTTTGGATGAAAATTATACTGTGGATTTTGTCCATCGCTGATCAAAAGCACTTCCACCACCTTTTCTAACTTTTCCTCAATAGAAAGTTTTTAAAAAAGGTCATCTTATAACAGTGAATTTTTTTTGTCTTCTTCTAGAAAACTTTTTTGCAGCCTACAAGGATAACAAATTAATTAGTTTAAGTCATGCGATTCTGCTAGCTTATCAGAGAGCCCAGAAGCTGTCAAAGTTAAGGACAGAGATATGGGGCCACTTTAACCATCGGATGAGGCAATTTCTTATTTTAAACTGTGGATACCAAAGGGTTCATTAGATTAGCTTAATGAACAGTCAAGGGCTGACGTATAAAACCCCCCATTTCATTAGTGTCTAATTGCATCCAAAATATGCAATTTCCAAATGCAGATATCCTAATAGGAAAATAAAATGTAAATGTTGCTTATAGAGAGTAATTGGGCTTTCAGAGTCAAGCTCCTAAGTTTGCTTTTATAACCAGGTGGTGCAAATGTTTTCATCTGAATGACAGATGAACCTAGCTGAGGATGCTAAATGCATACACACTCTCATCCCCCAACTCCTAATAAATATTTCTATTTGGACATGGATGAGTATATCTGGAACCCACTTTCTTGTGATGTGGCAAAGTACTTGGCATTTTCTTTTCATCTATGGCATCTAAAAAGTCCTGCTTGAAAAAGCACATATTTTATGAAATATGTAAAGGAAAATGGAAAAAAAGAGAAAAGAATCCATTCATTCTTTGATGGTTTTAGGGCTCTGATCAATTTATGCATCATCTGGAAAGTTCAGAATAGACCAAACAGACCTAAAATATATTTTGAAACATCCTCAGCCATTTTTTAAATTTCTATTTTTTTTCCAGGGAGAAATGTGGATGCTGGAGAGGAATTTATGGAAGACTTTTAGTCTGTGACCCAAATCACTCAGTAAGATAACCTTTAGTAGCTTTCTTGAAGCGATAATGTTCAGGTAAAGATGATTTCATTTCCTCCAAAATATGTAATAAAAGATAAAGCTATACGGAAAGATTTATAAATTCTCCCTCAACCCCTTTATAGCATACCATCATACATAGCAAGATCTTCATCTCCAAAAACAGGTATGAAAACAACCTCTGGACTATTATTTCAACTTTTTTTCAGAGAAGATAAACTTTCAGAAATACGTAGAAAAAAATCTTTAATCAGAATCACAATGAATTTTGCCAATAGTAATATTGCATGATTACAGTAGAACATTTTAATACTATTGGAGAAAGGCATAAGAGTGTGGATGAAACCATCTTTTCGGGTTTTTACAATTGAGTGTATTTTATAAGAGCATATTTAGCAAGTTTCAGGAAGCTTTTTCTCTGTCTCTTCATCTTTCCCATTGATTGTATAGTTCCTCTATTATTAAAATTACAGTTTCCACACACTCTTATACATTTTTGCTCCTTTGTTCTCAACAATGTCATTTCAGGACAAATGCTGTGTCACATGATGTTCAGTATAACATTAGCACCCCAAGGAAAATGCTACTAAAATTGTAATTACTAAAGTAGCATAAATTAAAAGGATCAAAATGACAAGTATTTCAAAAGCATATAATTTTTGGATTTTGCTTAGCAGGAACTTGGTTATTGTGGCATTTTTGAGCTGCTCAACAGTCTAAGGATGCACTTACAATTTAAATGTCAACTAATATAGTTTTATATTCTGATTCTCAAAAGAAAGAAGAATGTTGTTTTCTGGGCAAGTATCCCATTATTGTTTTCCAAGTGTATTCAACCACATTGATGAAGCAGTTAGATTAAATAAGATAAAAGCTCAACTCACTTTAAATATAATATTCATTCTCTCTCTCTCTCTCTCTCTCTCTCCCCGCATGTGTTTAAAAAAAAAAACTGCAGTCCCTATTGTGTACCCAAAGCACTCTCACCTTTTGACATGGGTTGCAACATGCATAAAATGGTGGGGCTTCATTTCACAGCAGCCATCTGAAGTTTTTGATGTCCTTCCTGACATGCTACATATAACATGGGCTGCACAATAATCTTATGAGCAGCTGCACTGGCAATAATACTACTTCGACTGTGTTTAAAGGCAACCACCCATAAATTAACTCAGAAGGGAACCGCCCTATTTTCACTGATATTCCTAGTTGCAAGCAAGGGGAAATCTACCAATGGTGCTAACAATTCAGATACATGAAATATTTGCATGATTATTTTTGTTACATCTCTTTTTAATAATTCTACTCATGTGCCATGCATTCAAGTCTATTCCCAGCCACATTAGTGAAAACTCCTCTAGCACATTAATTAAAAAAAAGTAGTCCCGCAGCTGAATTACCAAAATGATGGCTGACAACATTTCAAGCTGATTTTCAGATTGGTCTGATTGGCTGTGTGGCACCAGAAAGCTTGATAGCAGATTGGGTCTTTTCACAGACGTTGCTAGGACTCTTGTTGCTAGGGTCTGGGTTCTCTCTGAGACCCGCAGAAAACATGTAATGAATTATGGATGGTTGATTTTCTCAGAGAGGACTGAAATGTAATGCAGATGAGCTTCAAAGAACCCCATTTTTTCCTGAACTCTGAAAAACAACCACAGAGTTTTAAATTGGGCATTTGCTAGTGCCCAATCAGAAAAGTAACTCTTGAATACTGACCTTAATTCTTACTCAAAAATGAAAGCCAAATCTGTTAGGTATTCAAGAAAAACGTATAGAATTCATACTGAACTGTAACACTACTAGCTCTATTTCTAAAATTTACTAATTTTACTGTCCCTGTTGTTAGGGCTGGTGCATTAATCAGGAATGAAAGAGATCCCCTAGAGAGCTGAGTTATTCTCAGCTGAGATTCCAAATTTTCCATCTGGTTGCAAACCAATTAGCAGAATTTGTACATCCTTGTCATCTTTAGTTGACTAAGTTGTGCCCAAATGTGACCCTGGATGTTTGCAGTGCCTGTCTTGATCAATAGCCAAAGACTTAGAAGTAGCTTTTTCTGCCGAAGCACTAACTTAAGAGCATTTTAACAACCCATGGAACCATTCTTTCTGACCTGGGCAACCTTTGCAAAACATCTGTTTTGAGTTTATGGGAATACGATTTGCTCCAGTGATTTTTTTTCATTCCATGTCTGTTACATTATACACTTTTTGAGGTGTCATCACTGAGGCCTGGAGTATTTAAAATGGTGGATGGCTGTATTTCAGGACTTTGGAAAAGTGCCATTTTTTGGACCAAACTGATAATAAGGGACATTCCAGGGCTTAGGGGCAATAATAGCATGTGGGAATGTACTCGGGAGCAGAGGTGGTATTCAGCAGGTTCTGACCAGTTCTAGAGGACCGGAGCGGAAATTTTGAGCATTTCAGAAAATCGGCAAATACCACCTCTGGAGATTTTACAGTATTCTTCCCCTGCCACGCCCACCAAACCATGCCCACAGAACTGGTAGTAAACAAATTTGAATCCCACCACTGCTCAGGAGACAATGGAAAGAGCTGCAGCAGAGGTGGTATTCAGCCAGTTCTGTCAGGTTCTGGAGAACTGTAGTGAAAATTTTGAGTAGTTCGGAGAACTGGCAAATGCCATCTCTGACTGGTCCCACCCTGACCTCTTCTCTGCCTCCCATTGAGTCCCAGCTGATTGGCTGGGTCTTCTTTGATTGCCCTGCACAAGAGAATGGAGCTAGAAAGCAGGTTAGTGGGCTGGGGAGGGAATGGGGATTTTACAGTATCCTTCCCCTGCCACGCCCACAAACCCACGTCACGCCGCACCCACAGAACCAGTAGTAAAAAAATTTGAATGCCACCACTGAGCTGCACACTAGGTAATGGACAGAAAAGAGGCAACTGAATCTACAGATGGAAGAGGGAAATGGCAATTGCCTTAAAGGGGACTCTCTCTAGTTTCCTGGACTGTAAAGCTGATGGTATGAGATTTATATTCTGTTCCTAGAATTATGTTAATGTTAGGTTGCAATAAAGATAAAGCTAGTAGTACAGATCAACTTCCTGTCTACTTGCCTACTTTCAATGCTGTTGGGAGAGAGCAACAGGGATGGTGGGCCAGAATCCTACTTTGTTGGTTATCTATGGTTCCATGACAAGCCATGTCCAATATGGCAGCCACATGAAATATTGTAAGAGTGTTTGGGTTATCGGTTCCTTCAGGAAACATTGAAACCAAAGATGTCATAAATTTTAGGGGACGTTTAACTTTTTTGAGAGATAGGAATGATCATCAAATGCTTCTCTATCTTGATTGTGGGCTCTCATTGTCTGTTATCCTGGCCCAGCACTTGGCAAGAGGGGATTTTGCTACCTGCTTGGAAATTTAGGGCCCAGGTTTAGAGAGAGATTTAGTTAGAACCATAAATATTTTGGAAAATACATTTGCTACATATAAACCAAAGCACCAGGATGAAGGACTATTTAGAGCTCATTCTTAAATACCATGGGAAGTCAATAAAAGGACCAGTTTTGGTGTAATTGGACATTATGATTCATGGAATGATTTTAAATATAGATGTAGATATATTAATGATGTAGATATAGATGATACAATTTTAGATATAGAGATATGTTGTAGATATATGTGATACAATTATAGATGTAACATTCATTTATTCATTTTTATTTTGAACTTTGCAAGTTGAAGGTGTAAAATATACAAGATAGGATTGATTTCAGAATTATCCCCTTGAGACAACCAATGCTATTCACATGATCAGAGTAAGCTATATTAGAAAACATTATATGGACTAAGATCTAGAAATTATGAATAAATCAAATAAAATTGATATATAAATAATCAAATAAAAGTATAAATCTATTGATGTAAAGTGTATAAAACAGCATATATACATGTGCACATATAAATAAGCCAACACAGCCACACTCACACACAAACACTCAGAGATCTTGCTTATAATACAGAATAGTTAATTTTGTTCCAGAAACACTGAAAAATAGAGTATTCCAAATGCTGATCTCCACTACTTATTAATGATTGTGACATTCTTATGGTAGGCAAGACAGACTGTGTGTTGCTAGCAGCAAAACAAAGGCAGCTAGAGGTGAATTCTAAGAAAAAAAAAGTACATAATCTCTGATGGGTATTGTTCTTATTAGGAAGTAGAGAGTGTTTATAAATATCTCTAGTATTTATACAAATAATATTATCCATTCACTCACATACACTGGACATAATACCTTGGAATACATTCTTGCTGAGATGCTTACAACGTCCAAACAGAGCAGTGTTTTATTGCTCCTTTTATGTAGGTACCATTTTGTTAGAAATAAAAATTGCTACTATTTTTTTAAAGGCATCACAGTTGTTCATCTTGAGAGATGCTAAAGGTACAACCCTCCAAATTGTTTTGAGTTGTGGATGCTATAAAAGTGTTATCCACAAATCTTCTCCATCATAGGCAGGAGTGGAGTATAGCAGTTATCTGATATGTATCTGGGATTTGGATACAGCTGGAGCAAGGTAGAACAGATCTTCATCAAGAGAGAAGCAACATAAACAACCATTCCACGGTCTCTTTAGACAATATTATTGTATAGACAATACAATAATATGTGGATCTTTGGTTATTCGGGTTTTCTCCTGCATAAAATTGGAAGAATCTTGGCAACGTTTCGACGAAATCTCATTCGTCATCTTCAGGCTTGTGTCTTCGGAGTAATGTGAGCTTGCAGCTGCTTCTTCCTTTTAACTGCTGGTGGGGGTGTGACTTGATTGGGTGGGAGCTTGGCTGTGTTCTGATTGGGTGGGGGGTGTTCTCATTGGTTGGGAGTTTGGCTGTGTTCTGATTGGTTGGGGGGTTGGCTGTGTTCTGATTGGCTGGGGGTGTGTTCTGTTCAGGTGGGGACTTGGTTGTGCTCAGGTTAGTTTTAGTTGCCAGGGGATTTTTTACAATAATATTGTCTATATATTATATATATTATATATATATATTATAGACAATATATTCTTTCAGGTAGATGAGGTTTTAGCTGCTTATATTGGCCTGTGGGGAGAAACAGAACCAGCTCAATGGATTTTGAACATGAAATAATTACCTCTTGAAAAATTTACAATGAGATGCCATTGTTAGTTTTGGAAGTAGCATCAGAAGCTTCCACGCTACCACATTCCTGTGCCTGGGAAAGTAGGAAGGGGGAATTGCATGGAGCATATATAGGTGAAACTCGAAAAATTAGAATATTGTGCAAAAGTTCATTTATTTCAGTAATGCAACTTAAAAGGTGAACCTAACATATGAGATAGACTCATTATATGCAAAGCAAGATAGTTCAAGCCATGATGTGCCATAATTGAGATGATGATGGCTTACAGCTCATGAAAACCTGAAATCCACCATCTCAGAAAATTAGAATATTGTGAAAAGGTTCAATATTCTAGGCTCAAAGTGTTCCACTCTAATCAGTTAATTAAGCCATAACACCTGCAAAGGGTTCCTGAGCCTTTAAATGGTCTCTCAGTCTGGTTCAGTAGGAATCACAATCATGGGAAAGACTGCTGACCTGACAGTTGTGCAGAAAACCATCATTGACACCCTCCGTAAGGAGGGAAAGCCTCAAAAGGTAATTGCAAAAGAAGTTGGATGTTCCCAAAGTGCTGTATCAAAGCACACTAATAGAAAGTTATGTGGAAGGGAAAAGTGTGGAAGAAAAAGGTGCATAAGCAGCAGGGATGACCGCAGCCTGGAGAGGATTGTCAGGAAAAGGCCATTCAAAAATGTTGGGGACTTTCACAAGAACTGGACTGAGGCTGGAGTCAGTGCATCAAGAGCTACCACACACAGACATGGACATGGGCTTCAAATGTTGTATTCCTCTTGTCAAGCTGTTCCTGAACAACAAACAACATCAGAAGTGTCTTACCTGGGCTAAAGAAAAACAGAACTGGTCTGTTGCTCAGTGATCCAAAGTCGTCTTTTCTGATGGGAGCAACTTTTGCATCTCATTTGGAAACCAAGGACCCAGAGTCTGGAGGAAGAATGGAGAGGCCCACACTGCAAGATGCCAGATGTTGAAGGCCAGTGTGAAGTTTCCACAATCTGTGTTGATTTGGGAAGATTTTGGAGCACTTCATGCATTCTTCCACAGACGAGCTTTATGGGGATGCTGACTTCATTTTCCAGCAGGACTTGGCACCTGCCCACACTGCCAAAAGCACCAAAACCTGGTTCAATGACCGTGGGATTACTGTGCTTGATTGGCCAGCAAACTCCTGACCTGAACTCCATAGAGAATCTATGGGGCGTTGCCAAGAGAAAGATGAGAGACATGAGACCGAACAATGCAGAAGAACTGAAGGCCGCTATTGAAGCATCCTGGTCTTCCGTAACACCTCAGCAGTGCTACCGGCTGATAGCTTCCATGCCACACTGCATTGAGGCAGTAATTGCTGCAAAAGGGGCCCAAACCAAGTACTGAGTACATATGCACACTTATACTTTTCAGAGATCCGATATTGTTCTATGTACAATCCTTGTTTTATTGATTGCATGTAATATTCTAATTTTCTGAGATTGTGGATTTGGGGTTTTCATGAGCTGTAAGCTATAACCATCACAATTATGACAAATCATGGCTTGAACTATCTTGCTTTGCGTGTAATGAGTCATCTCATATATTAGTTTCACCTTTTAAGTTGCATTACTGAAATAAATGAGCTTTTGCACGATATTTTAATTTTTTGAGTTTCACCTGTATAGTAGGCATAGTAGCATTCTTCTTTAAGGTCTTTAAGGATCTTCAAGGTCATGTTGTTCCTGCACCTAAAGAAGGAGTGGTTGAGGGATGTTTTCTAGCTAGGGTGGATGGTGATTGGACCATGTGATGGACTGATGGGTGCAGGGGATGATTTTGGCCTTTTGAATTACCGGAACTCTCAGATTTGGGTTTTCCGAGATGTGCCAGTATACTACTTTAATAAAAGGAAACTTTGAGAAGATGCCTGTCTTGGGAGTTTTTAATTGGAGTTGAGTTTTCCTGGAATGCTGATAGCCACATGAAGCTGAACGGTGGTCTCAGCACCAGAGGCTTGGCACATTGCTCTATTTTAGGCGTTTCTTTAGTCTATGATAAATTTTTCCAAATTCAAAGAAAGATTGGAATGATGCATTGCTTCAGTCTGTAAACAAACATCAACATCAATCTGTTTTTATCTCACAGTTAATTTAGCAACAATGTAATTTTGGACACCCATGATTTCAATTTAGAGTTGTTTTCTCTTGAATATCTAATTCAATTCCTTCCCTCCTTTCCAGGCACTATAGTTTGACATTTCTTTTTGAAGGATTTTCAAACCATTTCAGTTCAGTTCCATTTTATTTATGGTCCAAAGGTTCATGCAATTTCCTTGGCTCTTGTTTTAAGACTGGAAAGCACAAGTTGTATATTAAATCTGACATCTTGAAAACATTCTTCTGTTTTGTCCTTAGCACAACTTCAACATTGTGAAATCTTTGAATAGCACGAATCATTTCACTTAGAGATGCATAGGAGTGTCTTAAGCATTGAAGAATGGCTTAAACAAATGTACCTGAACTTTGGCAGCTTGCAAATGGGTGGACTTCAAATTCCAGAATTTCCGAGTCATGATCTAAGTGGTAAACCAACAATGGTATTGGTTGAATCTTTACTCTCCTTTGCTGGGTCAAAAGAACCCCTATCCAAAAATGTCTTAAACACTGGTCATGTGGAATTGATTTTTGAGTAATATCTTTGCTTAATACACTAGTAACACTGCTGTCATTACTGTTAAGCTGAAAATAATACAGCTAGATAAAGGAAGAATCCTCTACATCTATGCTGATCATCTATGTATCTTGGACTGGATATATTAGCCCAGGCCTCTGTTTCAGCTATATTTGATTTTAAATATTAAGATTGTATTATACACATTATAATTTATTTGTGACTGGGCAATGATGTATTTTTCTTTATTCAGGTATATTTTCCTGCCTTAACATTTGTCTTGTATGAACTACCCATTACAATCTTTGTACTAAACTACCTTAACACCAATTTCTATAGACAGACAATGTATAATTTAACATACATATTTCTGAGTTTGGGGAGCAAGAAAGAATTGCAAGGGTCAGTTGGATCATCTTTTGCTGTACATCTTCCAGCTGAAAGATTTCAAACTGACAATCCCGTAAATTGATACTTGTCAAAAATGTGATAATTTGCCATTCAATGGCTTTGCTAAAATCCTTCACTGGCATTGAGCACTATTTCTCCACTCCCACCAAATTGTCAATCAAAAATGTTTTCTTGGATCTGCTTTTTGAAAATCACAAATTTGCTTTTCTCTAGTTTATTTCAATTTAACTTTCTGTTTTGGTTTTCTACACAAAAGGCTGTAGGACAAAATATATTATTGCTTAATTTTGCAATTGAGCTAAAAGTCATGTTGGTCCAATGTGTGCCCTGAGAGTCCTCTAATGTTCACCTAGCAGCATGGCTTTTATGTTTGTGAGAGCTGTGAGCTGAAATCTTACATGTTTAGAGAACAGGGCAGAGGTGACATTCAGCAGGTTCTGACCAGTTCTGGAGAACCGATAGCAGAAATTTTGAGTAGTTTTGAGAACTGGCAAATATCACCTCTGACTGGCCCCACCCCCATCTATTCTCCGCCTCCCAAGTCCCAACTGATTGGCTGGATCTTCTTTGGTTGCCCTGCACAGGAGAACGGAGCTGGAAAGCAGGTTAGTGAGGTGGGGAGGGAATGGGGATTTTACAGTATCCTTCCTCTGCCATGCCCACCAAGCCATGCTATGCCCACCAACAGCACCAGTAGTACCTTTTTCGGAATTCCACCACTGGAGCAGGTATAATAGAATAAGAGAGTTGGAATGTCAAGCCATTCCAGACAAAAGACTGTGCAATCTCTTCTTAAAACTTCCAGTGATGGAGTACCTCCAGTTTCTGAAGGCAACCCATTCCATTGATTCATTGTTCTTGCCTGTCTGGAAATTTCTCCTTAGTTCTATGTTGGATCTCTTCTTGATGAGTTTTCATCTGTTACTTCTTGTCTCGCCCTAAGGTCCTTTGGGGAATAGGGTGGCTCCCTTCTTCTTCTTTATGACAACCTCTCAAATATTGGAACAATGCTATCCTGTCACCCCCTAGTCTTATTTCTAAATGCCTCCTGCTATTTCTGATGATGATTTCTCATGGCAAGGAAATTGAAATAGGGTGCTCCATTTTCCCATAGAAAATGGCGTTTCTTCTGCTGCTCACATATACTATATCTAGTTA
The DNA here is from genome assembly GCF_049901715.1 of Pseudonaja textilis. NCBI lineage: Eukaryota > Metazoa > Chordata > Lepidosauria > Squamata > Elapidae > Pseudonaja > Pseudonaja textilis. The sequence goes on from NC_142008.1 coordinate 9,492,103, forward strand.
AAATTTTAGCTTCCTCAGAGTACACCAGCCTCTTTAATTCTCCTCCTAATTGACAATTTTCTCAAGAGATTTAATTCAAGAGTATTCCTCTTTCCCTCTTATATCTTTGGCTTATACTAGGTCCATGTCAGGAAGACCAAGATATACATAAACATAACCCCTCCCCCATAAGGCAAGAAGTATAAACAACATATATTTGCTACTTCCTCACTGGAGAAACGGGGAGAAATGCACCAGCAATGGTATCTACCAGCTTTAACATGTAGAGCATACAGGAATGACCATATCATGAACCTTTAGCGGAAATTTTGAATAGTTCAGAGAACTGGTAAATACCCCCTTTGACTGACCCCCACCTCAACTCTTCTCTGCCTCCTGGGTCCCAGCTGATCGGCTGGGTCTTCTTCGGCTAGAGTGGGGGGGGAATGGGGATTTTACAGTATTCTTCCCCTGCCACGCCCACCACTCCACACCACACCCACCAAGCCACATCACATCACACCTACCACGCCACACCACGTCCACCAAGCCACGCCCACACAACCGGTAGTAAAAAAAGTGCCTGGGACACTGTTACAATGTTAAATACATTGTATGTTATGAAGTGGCTGGATTTTGATCATATGACCGTTAGAATGCTACAGTAGTTGTAACTGTAAAAAACAGTCATAACTCACCTTTTTCAGTGCCATTGTAACTTCAAATACTTCACTAAATGAATGGTTGTAAGTTGAGGACTACCTTACAATTCTCTTGCTCACACCTTTGCAGTCCAATAGTTAAGACTGAGGATTCCTTCTAGGCCTATTGCTGTGCCCACTGTGCAGCTGTGGGCTTAGCTCCCTCTTATTTCTCTAGGCAGCATCCCTTCAATTGATCCCATGATCAGCCCCACATACCATCATGCCATCTTAGTTAAAATGTCCTTGGAAATGATTCAAATGTTTGGGTTACATCCAAACTACTGATAAGGTGAATCATCAAACCAGGTATGATTTTGTTATACTGTACTTCCTTTATTTTATAAAGGTATTAAAAATGACCCCCTATGTCAGGGGTGTCAACCTCAATTTCATTGAGAGACGCATTAGGGTTGTGTTTGACCTCAGGCACTGGGATGGACTGGCCAGGGTAGGCATAGTCAGCTTGACATCACTTGCGTTGGGGGCTCATATGGTGGCCCGAGCCAGTGGTGGTATTCAAATTTTTTTACTGCTGGTTCTGTGGGTGTGGCTTGGTGGGTGTGGCAGGGGAAGGATCCTGCAAAATCCCATTCCCTCGCCACCCTAAGAACCTGCTTTCCAGTTCCATTTTCCTATGCAGGGCAACCAAAGAAGACCCAGACAATCAGCCGGGACTTGGGAGGCAGAGAATAGATGGGGGCTGGGCCAGTCAGAGGTGGTATTTGCCAGTTCTCCAAACTACTCAAAATTTCTGCTACTGGTTCTCCAGAACTGGTCAGAACTTGCCGAATACTACCTTTGGCCTGAGTGCAAAAATGGGCTCCCGAGTTCCGTTTTCAGCTGTGATGAAACCTTCTGCCAGCAAAAATGGAGCTCAGGAAGACCACTCATAGCCCTCTCATGCTCCATTTTCGATGATAGAAGTACTCCAGGCCAGTCCTTCAGGGTTTCCAGGGTGGCCCCACAGGCCAGATATAAGCATCCCGTGGGCCAGATCTGGGTCCTGGTCCTTGAGTTTGACATCCCTGCCCTATGTGTTCTTGGTACAGACCTATCTTGGAAAGTTGCATACATTCGTGCAGTGTTTTTCAAACTTGGCAATTTTAAGATGTGTGGACTCCAACTCCCAGAACAACCCAGCTAGCATACTAGCTTGGGAATTCTGGGAGTTGAAGCCCACATATCTTAACATGTCCAAATTTGAAAAATGCTGCAACTAGTGGGAATAATCTGGGGAATATTTGTAAAATGATGCCCACGTATTAAAAATATGTAAAACTCTTTTCTATATTTACTCCTCTGTTGAATGTCTTATTTTGCTGACTTGTGTGTAGATATTCTATATTATGTTTTGCCATTTGCACTTTTGTAAGGCTTTGCTTAATAAGCCCTTTCAGCTTTTAATTCATTTGTGCGTAATTTTCTCTTCCCCCCACCCCTGCACCGATGAACCTCCTTGTGCATATTTTGGGGCCAGGTGATTCACTTCCTTCTGAATTTTGTTCTTGGCTTCTTGGAATCCTCGTGCTTATAGATGAATCTTTAGAGAATATTGCTTTAAATAAATAACTTTAAAATACATGAAATTAGCAGCAGGCTGACATTCTGGACCTATTTCCAGAAAATGAGTTTAATTAACTTTGGACTACATATTTAAAGAAGTCACGGGGCTTAGCCATGGTAGGACATGTGTATCAAGGCTTGTCACATGGAATTGAGCAGCCTTCTATTTGCTATTCAAATTACATTTAGCAGGATTACATTTACCAATCCCTCAACATCGTTTCCTAAGTTTATTTCTAATGTCATGTTTGAACATGGAGCTGGTTTAGCTTACAAACTGCAAAACTGTGTAATCGTTTCCGAGACAACTGTTTTGAAATTTACTGCTTGGTGATTCTTTGAAAAGTTCTGCTCCTATATCTTTATTTTATTTATTATTATTTTTTCCCAATATACCATGAAGAATTCATATGGAATTTATTTTTTGAATGTTAATTATTGCTTCTTTTAACTGTTCTTGCATATTTTCTCAGAGCTGGAGAATAATACGGGTATTGCTGTTATATTTTTGGAATGCAGATTTAGTGGATTGTACTATTCCCAGGTGCCTTTTACGAGGGCTTCAGATGTTGACTGAGAGGAAGAAAATAAAATGGAAATCTTGTTTCCTGTTTTACCTTTCAGACAATATCAAAAATGAGGTTTGCTCAGCTTCTTCATTTAGACTTGCCTGCACTCCATGTGAGACGAGCTGGTACATTTTGCTGAAGGCGTTATCTTCACATTTATTTCTGTGATGAACAGATGATGTCTGTTGGGCCATGTAATCTACCACCCAGCCACTATTTTATCATTGCAGCCATCTTTTTGCCTTTCAATAAAATAATAAAACGTCCTATTGAATTGGATCTAAAGTGAAGTGAAATTAGCATTCTATTGCTGTGCTAACCAACCTCAATTTTCCAAGCTAATTTCTTAGTTATAGCTATTTTTTCAATTTCTCTAGCTAATCTGCAATAAATCTATACACATGGAGAGTTTTCTCCTCAGTACTGATGGGCAGGGATGGGATTCTACCAGTTTGCACCTATTTGGTAGACCTGGTTGTTAACATTCTATGCAGTTCGGAGAACCGGTTGTTAGGAGAAATTACTGATCTAATCCTGTAAGGAAGGCAGGAAGGAAACATTCTGGTGTTGCTTACAGAAACTGCCTTTCCGTTAACCCTTATTACATTCTTGGCAGGACTAGACTTTCTGTCTCAGGAAGTTTTTCCCCCCTCCTTTGCTGGTACTTTGCTTGTGTGGAGTGACCATTCAAATTTACAATGGCACTGAAAAAGTGACTTATGACCATTTTTCACACTTACGACGGTTGCAGCATCCCTGCAGTCATGAGAGGCCAGGCGAGGAGATGCGTGCCTCGATGTGAGTGATGTTGAGTTTGCCACGCCCAGCTAGTCACATGACCACCAAGCCACACCCACTAACTAAGCCATGCCCACAGAACCGGTTGTTAAAAATTTGGAATGCTACCCCTGCTGATGGGCCAAACATTATCTAGAAAAGTGATATAATAAAGTTGTTATCTTCCTTAAATTCAGGGATTGTTCATTAAATCTTGAACATGTTCAATTCCACTCCACCCCCGCAGGTGATATGAGAGGTTGGCTAGAGGGTGAACATGGAGAGACATGACCATTGCTGGTAAAAAATGATTATGAAATAATATTAATAGATAAAATAGTAGAAAATAAAGAAGCTAAAATCTCTGGGACTTTACAATTCAAAGATAGGCTTTACACTTAAGACAGGCACCTGCCACATAAGATCCCAGACTTAACGATAAGAATGAAAAAAAAAATTGGATAGTGGACTTCCAAGTTCAGATAACAATACCTGAAGATAACTGATAGAAGAGAAAAAAACTGGAGAAGATAACAAAATACAAAGACTTGCAAATAGAAAAGTTGCTGTGTAAGTTATATAACTTTATGATTCTTTTTCCATAAAAATCCCTGAATAACAACTCTAATGTGAAGGTAAAGCACATGATTCATATGTGACTCATATATCAGATTTATCTTATTTCCAAATATGTTCAACATAAGATGCTTAGAGCTAAACTACCAAATGCAGAAAAACTAAATACTGGAATCCTAAATCCATAGTTGTCACTATTATCAAATAATTCATAAAAAGAGGATCTAACTTAACTCATGTAATCTCATGTGAACGGAAACCTTTTTGGGGTAGAAAGTGGATTTGTAAAGAGTAAGAGAAAACACTGAAATGTTTTCTGGGTTGCAGGTTATGGAATTAATAGAAGGTAATATCTGTAGCTCAGGGTTGAATGGGGTCCTTGATGTTCTCTTAGCTTGGTGGTTTTCCTGCAGGTGTTTCATTACCCAATTAGGTAACCTCATCATTGGTACTAGGGAATGGGGTTTACTCTCAGTTTATATTCTAGTAGTTTGCCCTGTCAGTGTTGGTGGGAATGTTCTTGGTGATTCTTTGGTTGGGCTATTTACCATTAGCTTGTTTGCTTGTTCCTTGACTGGGGTACTGTTTGCTTCTTGATTGTTAGTAATGTTAATATTGGTATTAATCTTTGCTCATCTTTGATTTCCAATGGGAAGGGTTTTAGATCTTCTTGTCACCCTTTTGGCTTATTGGTTTTTTTTTTTTGAATGGCATGTAGATGTTGTTTATATCTATGTATCAGTAGATGCCAGATTTGTCAGAATGTTAGGATTCCTGGAGTTCTTTGGCATTTTTGGGTCAGTCTTGGTCTAGGATGGTCACAATTTCCCAGCTGAAACTATAGTTAAGTTTGTCTATTTGTTGAGAAATTAAGGGTTTTTTATTATGCATTCTGACTGCTGGTTGATGTTCATGGATGTGTTCTGCTAGTCTTTTGCCTGATTGTCTTATGTAGGGGCTTTTGCAGTCCTTAAACTCTATAGATGACTCCTGTTTTTTCTTGGGGGGCTGTTGGCAGAGGTGGAATTCAGCAGGTTCTGACCAGTTCTGGAGAACCGGTAGCGGAAATTTTGAGTAGTTCGACTGGCCCTGCCCTCATCTATTCTCTGCCTCCCATTGAGTCCCAGCTGATTGTCTGGGTCTTCTTTTGTTGCCCTGCACAGGAGAACGGAGCTGGAAAGCAGGTCAGTGGGGTGGGGAGGGAATGGGATTTTGCAGTATCCTTCCCCTGCCACGCCCACTAAGCCACGCCCACAGAACCAGTAGTAAAAAATGTTGAATCCTACCACTGGCTGCTGGGGCTATTGGTTTATTTAGGATATTTTGGAGGGCTTATTTGATTTGTCTGCTATGGTGATGCCATCTGATTGGTGGCTTCTGAGAAGTTCTTGAAAAATGGCTTTGTTATTCTTTTCACAGCTTGTGTTGGTTGCGTTATGGTAGGTTGAACAGTCAGGCACTTTTTGGTAAAACTGCAGACAGGGCTACTGGCATTAAAATGTTGTTTCAATCCACAGAAACGGGGATGACAGGGGAAATATTTCAGAAGAGACCCTACACTTATTTTCCAGAGAGTAAAAAGAAGAGGCAGGGAAATATGCCTTCAGTCTTGCAAGATTCTGTTAATGTAACCTTACAAAAAGGATAGTACCAGTATCTTCTTGTCTAAAGTATCTTTAGGACTAAGACTTGAGATAGGTGGTGCCCGGGGATGCTGAGTTTCATTTCAAACAACATCCGGATAATTACAGGAAAATTTTAACCAAAAATATTGCTGAAAGGGTTTAATTTTCATTAAAATATTGAAAAGGAAAGCAGGGAGCCTGACAAGAAAATGGCTCAGGTACATTGGTACCCCTAAAGACAAGGTTGTATATTCTCCCCTGAGGAGAAAATCGTGCTCTGAAATATGTGCAAAGGAAAATGGAAGATCCTACTGTGCTGCCAATATTACTCCAAGGAATCAAACTGTGCTCTGTGGCAGTCAGCCAGGGCCCAAGCAATTTCAGTATAAATTAGTGATAATTTATTCTATATAGATTAAAGCCAAGAGGATATATTGGGTTTGCTTTTCAATATGTGTGAAAAAAGGAACCTGTCTTAAAGTAGATTCTGCATGCAAAAAAGAGACTTTATTAACTATCTTGAGACTTTATTAACTATCTTGAGACTTCAAGATGATTAAAAAAAATTAGTTGAATAGAATAGAATAACAGAATTTGGAAGGAACCTTGGAGGTCTTCTAGTCCAACCCCCTGCCTAGGCAGGAAACCCTACACCACATCAGACAAATGGTTATCCAATCTCTTTCTAAAAACTTCCAGTGTTGGAGCATTTACAACTTTTGGAGGCAAGTTGTTCCATTCATTAATTGTTCTAATTGTCAGGAAATTCCTCCTTAGTTCTAGGTTGCTTCTCTCCTTGGTTAGTTTCCACCCATTGCTTCTTGTCCTGCCTTCAGGTGATTTGGAGAATAGCTTGACTCCCTCTTCTTTGGGGTAGCCCCAAGTCGCTGCTTGATCAGTAGACTTCCCTCATTAGAGAAAAGGTTCATGACTTGAGCTCTTTCAGGATTAAGGTTTTCTTTTGGAGGTGAAGCTGTGGCCAGAGGCTCAACTTGGGCTGGTGGACCAGATGCAACCTTCCTGGGGCAGAAGGATTGGTCTCAAGCCTTTATCAACATCTAGTTCAACTACAGCAATGGACTCTACTTTGGACTGCCCTTAAAGACTATCCAGAAACTACCGTTGGTCAAAGTGCCAGCCTGCATTCTTTTCAGCTCCTGATAGTGGGAGAATATTGGATTGGTTTTGTAGACCCCATATTGGTTTCTTATTGATTTGGGGGGTCCAATTTAAGGTACTGATCTTGACTTATGATTCCACCTTCTCCTGTTACTATTGGTCAGAGCAGTTTGACCTATCAGAGAGAAACTGCTACTAATCAGGTAGTTGGAAGGATTTGGGGGTACTCCCTCCCTCCTGGGGCGGCTCCCTTCCCAACATTATGGGATAGCTTCCCTGTGGAGCTCAGAAATTTTGTGGTCTATAAGAAGCTGTTAAGAACTGAATTGTTTCAGAAAGCTTTCCTCTGATGTAAACTTGCCGCCATTTTTATATATTTTATTTGCAATTTCTGTCATAGCCTATAGGACTTGATCTTTGTTCTATTGAAAGTGGTTTTTATTCGTGCCGTAGATTCTTGGTTAAATCTAATTGGATACTTGTGGCATAGGAATAAATAAAGAAAAAGATTGCAAAGAGCATGAATCTGAAGTCAGGCATGGAACAGCAAATGCAGAAGGAGTGTCTACAAGGAATGGTCAAAAAAATCAAGACGGTTGATGCAACAATATGATCTAAGCTTCATCAGGTTTTTTAAATATGTTTGTTGCACTGTTGAGGTTGCCATCTAGACTTTTTTGACTACGTCCTGCAGACACACTTGAAATGTAGTTTTGCACATATGAAGCAGTAGATTCTGAGGTAATCCTTCCCCTAAATTCATATATTTGCTAACGTTGGGTAACTGACCAGAAATGATTCCTCAACTTTTGGTGGATGGCTCAACAAAGAAGACCAACTGTTAAGCAGCAGGTGAATTCCATGTGAGAGATCAAGATGAAATGGATTAAAAATAAATCCTTGTACAGCTCAAACTATCTTTGATCAAAAAGGTGTGATAGAAGTCAAAACAAAAGAGGACAGCCCACTGATCAAGAAAAATAGTGGTGTTTGTTTTTAGCTTGGAAAGGAAAAAAGGAAAGGAAAATGTGTTGGGCTTACTTATGTTAAATTTATATCCCACCTTCTGCCCAGGAGTCCACCCCAACCCATTTTTCTCTATAATATCAACCCACATAGCTCTCCATCGACAACCATTCAATTAGCAATCATTCAAAGTTACAGCAGCGCTGAAAATTATGACCAGTCCTCACACTTATGAGCATTACAGCCTCCCCATGATCAAAATTCAGGTGCCGGTAACTGACATGTATTTAGGATATTTGCAGGATCCTGGGGTCATAAAATTGCCATTTGCGATTTTCCCAGCTGGCTTTTTAAAAGCCAAGACAACAGGGAAAGCTGGATCCACTTAAAAACCATGTGGTTCACTTAACAACTGCAGTGGCTTGCTTAACGACTGTGGCAAAAAGGTCATAGAATCAGGCATGACTCACTTAATAACTATACTGCTTAAGCAATGGAAATTCTGGTTCCAAGCTGAGGACTAGCTGTATTGTAGGTTGAGCTTAGAGCGTGACTGGCTGCTGTGGCTGAAGGCAGATTTGAATTTCCTAGAATGTATAGAATTGGACAAAGGTAGAGAGAATAAATTGTTTCTAATATTTGGAATATAGATCTGTACATCTAGTACATTCTACCGGTTTGGCCCAATTTTGCTGAGCTGGTAGCGGCAATGAGCAGCGGAGACCGAACCGTTCTTTCCAACGCTCTGTGTTAGTCCCACCCGCCTGCCCAGGCTCCTATACTTACCTTTATGTCCTGCTTTTGAAGCGCGGCTGCTTTGCGCGGCAAAGCAATTGCCGTGCACAGCAGCTGCTGAAGTATCAGGGAGAGTGCAGGCTTGCAAGAGGTGAGTCAAAATGCCTCTGCGGTTGTGCAAAATGTGCATTTGGTGCGTGTGCACACACAAAATGTGTGTGCGTGCGCAAAGCACACCCACCAAGCCACACCCATCGAGCCAGTGGTAAAAATATTTGAAACACCCCAGTGATCTAGTGATCAAAGATTCACATATCAAATATGGTGACTGATTCCTGCCTTCATTTTCCTTTTGGATGAATGGCTGGTAGTTTTATTTCTCTGCCAGGTTTTGAATGTGGGGACCAGATAGGAATCTTCTTGTATAGTTTTGATTACCCATTGAAGGATATTACAGTGTCTTTTCTTTTGATTCAGAAGAGACCTTATTTCTCAAATACCATTATTATTTGCATTCTTGGTTTTCGATGGTTTCGTGGTATAAGTGATGACATCCAATCCTTCTCTAAGGCCTCAGAGATTCAAATGCATTTCTCCCACTGTTTGTATCCAAGATAGCTATGAAAATATAATGATTAATAAGCTTCATGCGCAAGTGAAACAAATATGCTTTACTCAGAGCTGTCAAAGTGGATAGTGTGCTTTGCTTGTTCTACTGGCAGAAACTTCACTTTCTTGATAGTTAATTAACCTTAGTTGGACTGCATATTATCAAAGGATGGAATCTAAAAATTATAGATAATCCTTGATTTACAACAGAGTTGGGCCTGGAATTTCCATTGCTAAGAGAGGCAGCTGTTAAGTAAGTTGCACCCAATATCATGACCCATGTTTGTTAAGTGAATCACCATGGTCAAGTGAACCACGTGGTCACTAAGTAAATCTGGATTTCCCCATTGATTCATATCCACTGTAAATGAGTCCATTCACATTTTGTTGATGATCCTCTTCTTTTTGCTTCTGCCTTTCCCAGCATTAAAATCTTCTCCAGAGAAGCTAGGAGAGTTTGGGTTTACCAAGAAAATCATAGGGATACAGCGATAATGAGGTCTTGGCATTGCAGAGAATGGGAGGGAGAGAAGAAAGCAAGGGATGCTTGTCTTGTGTAATCCCAATCTCTCCAGATTCGAAATCAAATCTTGATTTGAATCTTGTTTCTGAATCTTCTTGAGCCAGTTTCTTAGTTTCTATGCATGGATTCTGTATATGGATCAGACCACTTTATAATGCCTTGGCAAGACCACACAGAGAATACTGCATCTAGTTTTGCTCACCACAATATATAAAAGATGTTGAGATTCTTAAAAGAGTGCAGAGAAGAGATAATTAGAAGGATGGAGGCAGGTGTGGGATCTGACAGAGTTAACTACTGGTTTGGTGATTTACGATATGCTTCCCTGCATGCTGCGCGCACGTGTAAATCTTCGTCAGCTTGCTGCCTGGACAGCTGAGCAGTGCTGCATGCAGGGATGCAGCATTTGAAAAAGCACTTTTTTCCTGTTTTTTTTCAACCGCAGCTGTGCCTCTCATGGCAGCTGAGGTTGAAAAAGCAGGAAATAAACGTCAGGTAAGAGCCCAGGCGGGCGGGCGGGCCAGAACAGCAGCAGACATAGAACTGGTTCTACAGAGCCAAACAGAACTGGTAGAATCCCACCCGTGGATGGAGGCTAAAACATATAAAGGAATTGGGTGTGTCTAGTCTAATGAAAAGAAGGACTAGGGGTGGCATGATAGTAATATACCAGTGTTTGAGGGGCTACCAGAAAAAAAGAGGCAGTCAATCTATTTTCCAAAACATCTGAAGGCAGGATAGGAAGCAATGGGTGGAAACTATTCAAGGAGAGAAGCAACTTAGAACTAAGGAGAAATTTCCTGACAGTTAGAACAATTAACCAGTGGAACAACTTGCCTCCAGAAGTTGTGAATGCTCCAACTCCGGGAGTTTTTAAGAAGAGATTGGATAACCATTTGTTGGAAATGGTGTAGAATCTCCTGCTTGACCTGAAATTTGGATTAGAAGACTTCCAAAGTCCCTTTAACTCTTTTATTCTGTTTTTTTTCCCTCAAATCAATGTTTTTAAGCCAATTGAATTTAGAAATAGTCATTTGCTGGGAATTTTGGATGTTACAAGAACATTAAGATTCGGTAATTCTGATCCATAAAAAAACTTAACACTGATGGTAAATTTCCTCTCAACATTTGGACAATAAACCAGATTTTTCAAAGCATTTTTGGAAACATGAAGATGCTACAGATGATAGCTGATCACACTGTGTATTTTTAAAGATTCTTTTGTGTGTTCTCAGATGAGTACATTCTTTTAATATTTTTAAAATGTGACCATTTGTTGCAAAGCCATTCTGGGTTGAAATCTTAGGTTTTGATTATATTTGATTTGAGGAGTGAGGGGTAAATGATGATTTGAACAACCTGTAATTATACACAGGTGACAGTATTACAAGGGGGAAAAAATGTGTTGGTATCGCAGCAGATATTTTTTAACACAAACTTATTTAAAGGGTCATGTTTCCCTCTGAGAGAATCTCCTTGGAAGGTGTCCAGAATGCGAGTCAAGAAGAACCACTGGAGACTCCAGAAGTTCATAGTCATAGTTCATATGACTCCGACTATATGTCACACTTCAGTGACACTGCACATTATAGAGAAAGATTAGTGATGGTGGAAATTAGGTCTAATGAAGCTGCGGATAAGCTTGAAGACCACCCAAGGAGTTTCAGGTGGAGATGGTATTCCGGACTAGCAGGCTCGAAAGCCTGTAACTCTGATTGGCCCGCGAATAGCAGATCGTGATTGGTCACCGCAGACTGATGCGATTGGCTATTAAACGGGCTGCCGCGATTGGCCCAGCCAAGAGCAGCAAACTCAAATCGCCTTCATTGGCTGCCTAGCCGCAGCCAGCCCTATATAAGGGGCTGCTGCGGCTGGGATTCTTTGCTCAGATCTGAAGTCACTAATAAAGAGCTGTTGTTGTTATCTGAGTCTTCCCTCCGTTCTTGAACCATCCTCCCAGATCTAACAGATGCCATTTCTGCAGTTGCCATAGAGTCAGCCTTGGGTGGGATCTTGAGAGATTGGCCTCACTCTTTTCATATCTTGACTTTGGATTTTATGGTCAAGAACTAGAACTCAGATTCCAATGAATTGTTAGGAAACAGCTCCATAGCATGGGTTGGGTTATCTGAGGGACCACTTTCCCCCTTTTATATCAGCCCACCCCATCAGATCCTGCAAAGAAGATATGCTTTTGGAAACATTAACCAGGGATCTACATGTGGTGGAGATGTCCCAGGAGATGTGCCTTCTCTGCCGTGGCAGTCATCTTACGGAACATCCTTCCCTCTGAAATTAGATGGGCCCCATCCAAAAGGCCCTGATTATGTGACCAACCTTGGAACTCCAACCTTGGAGATCTAGATCAGGGGTCTGGCTGAGGAACTCTGGGGGTTGAAGTCCACAAGTCTTACAGTTGCCAAGGTTGGAGGCCCCTGACATAGATGGTCCTCCCTTCAGTTTTAGTTGTGCTTTAAGATATTTATTATGATGCTGTTTTTACAGATTTTTTTGTTTTATCTATTATGTGCTACCCAAAATCACCTTCAGTGAGATGGACAGCTATATAAATTTGGTTAATAAATAAATAAAATTGGTAAGAGAAAAAGTTAGCAGAGGAGATATGGCAAGTTTCTTTTTTGGGGGTGTATTCAAGCAGCAGATAGATAGTCATCTGTTGGAGATACTTAAATCTGGATTATTATTCTTCTTCCGATTCTAGATCAAAAGGTATTTTTAATTTTTTAAGAAATGTGATCATTATTATTTCAGATGAATTTTGTGTTCATCCATTTACTCTGCTGGTGAAGGCATTATCTAAAGAGACTTTCCTCAAACTGAGACATGACTTTGAATGGCTGGAGTTGTAACTCTGTGGGATCCTCAGCTTGGGCAAAACTGCATTATCTGGTGGAAAAGATCTGAATCAGACTTTGCCATAAATTGGATCCTTGCATCGAACAGATGTCATTGCTTTTACAGATGCTTCTCTGAATCCTTTGTGGTCAAATTAATGGGAAACCAAGCTTTATTATCTCTATTTTGATTTTTTTTGGGGAAAGTAGGGATATACTTGTTCTCTTCTACATGTTTGACAAATAAATAAATAAATAAAATAGATATGACCTTTGTTCATATCTTTATAAATACCCTTTTTATTTTAGCCATTAGTTCCCATTCCCCACCTCCAGAAAAGCAAATTTCTGACTTTGTTCAGGAAAGTTGTGTTGATTCTGTCCAAACCCCATTTGTTGTTGCTGTGCCATCACATTAGGCTTTCTTTTCTACTCAACCTTCTCCCAGTTTATCTCCTTCAAATGGTTTCACAGTCTGACAATAACACCACCTACACATTTCAGCAGGAATGACAAAAAGGTGAATTGTGCAAGGAGGCTCATGCTCTCCTACAGCTGCTGCTAAGAAGCCAAATTTTGGAAGAAGAGGGAAGGTTAGGATTAATTATGGAAGCCCTCCCTCCCTTCCTGTCTCCTCTCTACTGTGTGGCTAATGGAGATCACGGAGAAAAGTTGTATGTTGCGGAATTATCTGTACTTTCCAGAAACAAGTCCTACCATAGCACAGAATTGCTATTTTGCACAAATAGGGATTCTTTGAAAGGGAGGAGGGAGAGGGAAAGAGGGAGAGGGAGGGAGAAAGAGAGAGGGAGGGAGAGAGAGGGGGGGGAGGGAAAGAGGGAGAGAGAGAGAGGGAGGAAAGGAGAGAGGGGAGGAGGGAGGGAGGAAGGAAAGGAGAAAGAACTAGACAAAATTTAACAAACAACCACGCTCATTCTTTACATTTGGTTTTGAAAACTTTGTCACAAATATTAGATAAAGGATGGTACAAAATGACCTCTTTTTCCACCCTCTCTTTCTGTATTGATCCTCTTTCCTTTCCTGAGGGAAACATTTAAGAACATGATTGACTGCTTTAGAAGCATCACAAAGCAACCTATGCCAAACAACCATTTGGCTACTCTTTGTGATTCCCCCTCCCACCTTTCCTGCTCTTTCTGAAAAAAACCCCTTTCTTTCCAGCTGCTCTCACTGGAGAACTTCTCCCCGCTTTTATTTCACAGACTACTCTCCATTGTATTCCACCCCCTTCCCCATTTAAGCTCTTATTGTTCCTTTTTCTGCTGGCCTTGGTCTCCTTGCAACAAAAAGGTGCTGTTATCGGCACCTTTTACATCTCTGTTATGAGGGACAAAAAAAGGTTGTCGAAGAAAAGAAGAGAGAAATTCCCAGATCAGTCTGGAGAAGGCAGAATCTCAAGAAGAGAAAATAAGTGGTTACCCACGAAGTCTTCTCCTGCATTTTACTAACACCCCATGTATGACACTTTTCTCACAAAGGTTCCTGCATGGCTTGCCTAAAAAGCACTAATTTTATCCAGACCTCTGATCTCCATGGGGATCCCAAGACTTGGGAAGGATGAGTTTGACAGTGTATGGAAGGCTGAGGGTTGGGCAGATGCCAATGGACCCGTTCCACAGAAGTAAGGCCTGTCTTATTGCATGTATGTGAAGACATCCAGGACCAAGATTAGGGATGTGAAACACAAGACTCATGGGCCACATCTGGCCTCCAATGTGGTTGGATCCAACCCATGGGGCTGTGTTCGACACCCCTGAACTAAATTACCACTCCTTTTTCTAAACAACGGCATTTGAATGTTCACATCGAAACAATATATTAACACAGAGCATAGTGAACTGACAAACAACGTAACTATGGTAATGCACAATGTAGCTGATGCACAATATAGCAAGTTAATAGCCAATGAATGACAATTTACTAATTAAATATTTAATAGAAAATTACTTGAACAAATTATGGAATAGAAAGTTTCCTGTTGGCTCCTTTAGACAGTCTAATCCAATTCCTTTGGGCTTGGCTGGGTTACCCATCCTACAGCAAAGCTCTTGTTCTGCCATTGGAATTTGACGACAGTTCTACCTTGAGAGCATTCTGGTCTATTCTTGGCCTGGTGATTCCCCCCTCCCCATTCTTTATATTTACAAGATTGGACAGACATTCATACAGAATTGCTTAAGGTTTCCTGCTTGATAGGGGGGTGGACTAGAAGACCTCTGAGATCCCTTCCAACACTGTTTTTCTGTAGTCCCAGACTGCAGCAATGTCCTTGTGTCAGGCTTTTGGAGGCAAAGGTTACCTTATTTGTACCGATCATTGTGAAAAGCAGAATTAAAAGTTGGAGAATTAAGCTAAGAAAGGATAAGATAGAAAGTTGAATGTAGAAAATGAATAGATAATTATTGTCATATTTGCATGTAAAAGTGGTGAACTGGAATAATGTTGTACACTGAAAAGAACTTTTTCTTCTTCTTTGTTTTGGAAAAATTGAATAAAACAGCAGAATTAAAAGAAATGCACCCAGAGAATGTGTTGCTTCAGTGTTCTTTGGAGAGGAAGTGTTGGTCTGCAATAACATGGAGGAAGCTGGTGGTTGATGCTCAGGAGTCCACGTTTGTATGGAGACTCTCTTGGCATGTACGCCTCCTGGCTTCATTTATTTATTTATAGATTCTTTTTGATGCTCATTAAATTGAATGGCAAGGTGATATACTGCAAGGAGAATATATAGATATTTATTTAGTTGGAGAGCTACCTTGCAAGATTCAGAAAATAATTTATTTTTATTTATATCCCACCTTTCCTGTTTTTATAAACAATGCAAGGCAGTGAACATCTAATTCTCTTTCTTCCTCCTATTTTTTCTAGAAGAACCCTATGAAGTGGCTAGGGCTGAAAGAGTGTGACTGGCCCCAGTTCACAAGATTTTGTGCCTAAAGTAGGACTAGAAATTATGGGCTCCTGGTGATTGGCCCCAAGTCATTCAATGTTTCATGCTTATGGTGGGACTAGAACTCACAGTCTCCTGGTGATTGGCCCAAAGCCATCTAGTTGGCTTACATGTGTAAGACAATTAGAACACATTAAACTCCCAATTTCTTGCTCGTGTCTTCACCAGAACTACCTTGCAAAATTCAGAAAAGGATAGCAAATAATTTGTTCATATTAGTTCAAAAGTGCAAACCATTTTTTCCACACAGATGGAAGCTGTATTCAGAAGCTACAAGTGTCCAGGATTGCAGCAATGTGCAATTTTTTTTTTGAAAAATTTATTTGGGTTTTTACAAAACCAAAATACAAATAAAACATCTTTTTTTGAAAATAGATGGTCCCAGGTTATCACTTCTTCATACAGACATAAAACTCAATTTCATGCTCATTTTTATATTCTATTCCATATCTTATTACCGTTTTATATTTTCTACATAGTTTTTCCCCCTCTTTTAATTTTCTCATCTCATCTCAATTCAGATCATTATATTTATACTTTTGTCTGTCCTGTTTCAATTTAATATTATCTTTTCTCATTAAACAATTTTTTCCCTGTAGTTACCAATTGGAGTATGACACCTTTATATCTTTTAATTTTATCCATTCAAACTCTTATTTAAACTTCAATGTATACCTTTAAGATTATAGCATTCAATATAATACATAACTTCCAATCGAATTCTGCTTGGTACATTCTTAAAATACACACTATATTCTTAAAAAGAAAAAGTTATATATATATGTAAATAAAACACACATTCCATTCCAATTCAATTATATCATTAATATTCATTAAAATCTTAACATCTTTAACATTTCTTTTCAACTAAATATCATACTTCCTTGGGAACACTTATAAACTTTCCATAGTTAATTCTTTTTTTCCTCATATTTCTCACTTATATTTTTATAAATCATTACTAATAATTAAAATGTTCCCATTGAATTCTCTCAATCACTTTCATTTATTTATTGACAAACATTCCACTACATTACAGTAAATATTTTATCCATCATTTTAGTCATATTTTCTAAAATTATTTCTGTTTGTAATAAAACAATGCTATCTTATGTACCTTTGCAGAATCCCTTTTACAATTAAATTTTCACCCATTATCTCTAAACAAGCTTATGGTTACAATCCTTATATTTTTTCCCTGTTTCTCTATTTCTTGTTTCTGTCTTTTACAACTTCTTTTCCTTGCCTTCTTCCCCCTCTTCTTCTCCCTCCCCTTTTTATCCCCTCGTCTCTCTACTTCTAACTCTCTCATCTGTAATCCCCTCTTCTGTTGCTTTCTAATATACTTATCTTTCAAATTGTTCTTTTTGGTTGTTTTTTCTAGTCTTAAACCTTTCACTCTCTTTTCCCCCTTTCCTTCTCCCCCCACTTAAAATTATTTGATCATTAAAGATGGCTTCTTCTTTGTCCCAATCTTCATGTTCTGCAAGCGTTTCTTGTTGCTTCTCATAGTTCCAGATCTCCATTTCTAAGAATTGAAATATGAAGCCAAAAGAACCTCTCCCTTCTTGTGCATCTTCTTTCCATTTTTAAAGTTCCATTTTCAGTTCTTCTGAGAGTGATACCATTTTAAAGACTTTTAAACAACCACCTGGTTAATTTTAGTCATCTAGATGCAAAAACCAAAAATCACCAAGTAATCCAAATAATCCAAGGCTGTTTCTTCTTGCTTCTTTTTTCCACCTTCTTTTCCTGGGGCTCTATTATTTTGTTGCCAAGTTTCAGTTAAAATGTATCTTTGAGGAATCTTGTTAAAATTTCACTGTAAGTTCCTTTTAGTTACAGTTCCATTCCTTAGTTCCAGGCAGTCTCCTCCATTTTTCCAGATCCTGCCCTTTTATTCTTTTTTTTTTCTCCTTTCCTGCTTTTAAAAACTTTTAAATACCCAGAAATCTTTATTATCCCTTTGACTTTTATTTTCAGTTTAGATGCCTATTAATGTCAAAGTGGATTTTTTTCAATTTCTTGCTTAAATCTCTTAGCTGTCAGTATAAGGAAGGGAAGAAAAAAAACCCCAATCCTTTCCCTTCTCTCTCTCCTTCGCAGCTTCAAAATCTTCTTTGGGAACAATGTTATTTAATTTAAATTCCAGGGTACCTTATGTTGTTGCCTTTTCGGTTTAATTCAGTTGAAACTTTCTCTTCTTATCTTCCTCCTGCACATTCTTTTCCGGTTCAGTTCTTCTTTGAGGTGGCCATTTCTGACCACCGCTGCAACTGCCTTCGGGAAAGGGAGTAATGGCCAGCTGAGGAAGAGAGATGCGGCTCTCCTCGACCCTGCTGGCAGTCTCTCCCTTCTTCACCACCTCTACAGGGTGGCTTAGCCCCAAAACCAGCCAGCTCGGGGTGCTCTGGTGGCGAGCACAGATCGAAACTGCGCACGATCGCGGATTTCAGTCTTTCGCCGAAGAGACTCAAACCGGAATCCCCAGCAATGTGCAATTTTGGAAGCCCCTAGAGTGGTACATGTAATGCCACTGTTGCGCAAGCTGTACTGGCTGCTGATATGCAATTCAAGATGTTAGTTACTATCTTTAAAATGTTATGGCCTGGGTCCAAGATATCTGTTTTTCTCCAATGAGATTGGACTGCCCACTCCTGCTGGGAGAAAGGAGGTGTACTGCAGATCCCACCAGTCAAAGAATTTCAGCTGGTGGGATTCAGGAGAAGAGTCTTTGCAGCTATGGCTCCTGCTCTTTGGAACATCTTGCCATAGGACATAACATCTGCCCTCCCTCTTTAAGCCTCCAGGGAAAGCCTTAAAATCTGGCCATTCCGGCTGGCACAGGGTTCTGTTCAGTGGTGGGATTCAAATATTTTTACTACCAGTTCTGTGGGCATGGCTTGGTGTGGTTTGGTGGGTATGGCAGGGGAAGGATACTGCAAAATCTCCATTCCCTCCCCACCCCACTAATCTGCTTTCCAGCTGTCTTCTGTGCAGGGCAACAAAAGAAGACCCAGCCAATCAGCTGGACTCAATGGGAGGCAGAGAAGAGATGGGGATGGAGCCAGTCAGAGGCGATATTTGCTGGTTCTCTGAACTACTCAACTTTTCTGCTACTGGTTCTCCAAAACAGGTCAGAACCTGCTGAATGCCACCTCTGGTCCTGTTTGCTAGAAGAGGTTGGTGAACTAATAGAGAAGGTGGCCCATGGCTCCCCTAAAAACCCTTGCATTTAGTTTGTTTTAATATTTGTAATTTTAACATGGTTTTGCACTTATAATTATTGGATATTTGTGTATTTTATCTTGCTGCAAGCTTCTCAGTCACCTTGAATAGCAAGATGGGTGGCAAATAAATTTGATAATAAACAAATAAACACAAACATAATGCAGTGAAGGGCATACTCTGTCTATACTTAACACATTCATAGTATTTTGTAGTTCTGTCGTGACATAGTTTGGGATTTGAATCTGCCTGTTTTCACAATCTGGAAACCACCTTTTTTCCTTATACTTTTGAAAAGAGGGGCAAGACTTGCCATGCACGCACAGTTCCCATGTTTAAGCAGCTAGAGCCAGGGCAAGATGGCACAATGGTGTTGGCTGATATCCTCCTCTTTCTCTTTAATAGAAGAAACAGTTCTTTATAAGGATAGGTGATGAATCTCTGTAGAGATTATGAAATTAGAGAAGGCTGTTTACCATCAAGTAACCTTCTATTCTCCTTCAGGAAACGCTTTGGAAAGAGGATGCTAATCAGCACTCTCGCCCTCTTAAGATGCAGAGTGCTTAATTAAATGAGAATAGAAACTCTACCTTAGCTACCCAACGTAGTGCTGGAATCTTGAGAGGAACATTAACAGAGTGTGAAGAGAATGCCAAGTAAGAGTTAAGTATATTTCACAAACCGGCTCTAAGAAGCAGAAGAGCTTTCTCATCGAATGCATTCTCCATCCACCTGATGCCAGCATGCCTGCTGATTATAATAATCCATGTTATTCATTTGGAAAAAATGGGCCGAATAAGTCTACTCTGGGATTTATTCCTAATAGCTCAAAATGGGAAGAAGGGCAGAAACCTGCAGGCTCCCGACTATGATCCATTGCAGAAACACGGCTCTGGTTTCAGGATTAAGGAGTAGGGATCGGATTTTGGTATAAAGGGAGGAAGTATGAGAAGATAGTATTTGAGGTTCGGCAGAGGTTTAATTGCCCCCAGTTGTTGAACAAGGTTTTTCAACCTTGGCTACTTGAAAATATGTGGATTTCAGCTCCCAGAATTCCTCAACCAGCCATGGAATTAAAGTTGACATGTTCAAGCTGTCAAGGCTGAGAAACACTGCAGTAGAGGGATACCTAGCAAGGATTTACAAAGGTTAGAAATACAGAATAGACCTACATGTTTAACCCTTGGCCAGGTGTACTATTTGTGAAGATGGGATGAATCACGCCCTTACTCAATCTTTATACTCTATTGCAGTGGGATTCCTCCGCTCCAGGCAAAAATGGAGCAAGACCTTCTTTGAATCTGTCCAAACTTTTGCCAACTATAAAAAAAATACTTACAGTACATTTGCACCTGAGTTTATAAAAGGTGCCTTCTGTGATTTGGGTTGCATAGGAATATTGTTGTTTTTTTTAAACCCACTTATTGAAAATGCCTCAAATCTTTTTTGCCCTCTTCTGATTCTTCTCCAAGTTTCCCCAAATATTTATTACAACAATATAAAGAACAAAACAGCCCTGGAGAATTGATAGCAAACAATGCCAATAAAGTAAAAGCTGTTTAATCCTCATAGTTTGCTTTAAAAACTGCTGTTCTGGCCAATCCAAAGTCCATTTAAGTCCCTTTAAGCTCTCTGTAAGTCCTCAGTTTCTTGAAAATGATAAGTTGGACAATTAATATTAGATCCTGCAATTTTCCCAACCTTTTATCTTGTAAGAGGACTGGAAATATTGAATCTTATTTAAGAAGTTGAGAGTGAGCGCTTTTGAGTGTGTTAGAACTATGATTTTCCAGAATTCCCTACCAATATCCGGAAGGATTCACAATTGTAGAAAGCATCACATTGTAGAAGGATGGACAAGGGAAGCATAGAATCATAGACTGGGAAGGCATCTTTAAGCCCATTGAGTTCAATCCCTGCTTAGTACAGGAATCTAATCAAGCCAACCAAAGGCAAATGGCTTGAACACACCTTGCAAAGGAAATATTTTCACCTTTCTGCAGGTATATGGTGAGTTACCTTTCATCCATTAGTGGGGTTCTGTGCATTGTAATAGTTGAATGACTGCTTACTCCATGGGGCCTTCCCAGTTAAACCAGATAGGAGACACAACCAGATGAGCTAGTTCTATTTTAGTGAAAAGCTATATTAACAGAAACATGCAAGTCTGACAAGCTACCTACTGCCACTTTTAACTACCTGATCCATGAAGGTGTCTCATTCCTAAGTTTCTTTCTCTGGCTATTAAACCACTAAGGTTCCCACCTCTCTAGTCGGATTCTTTTCTAGGCAGCCTTTTATTTCCTCATCCCCCAAGGCTGTTCACACATTTCATTACAATGGAGATCCCATTATGTATTTTATTTGCTGCAGTTTCTTAAAATCAACTACACAGGTGTGTAGGTGTGAACTGGTAGAATCCCACCCCTGGTCCCTTCCAACTCTGTTGTTCTGTTTAAAAATGCAGAAAAGTAGGTAATCATCAGAAAGGCTGAATTCAGTTGTCCTTCCAAGACTGCTTAGCAATGGGAGAAAAGTTTTTTTAAAAACTATGCCTTAGGAAGCTAGAATTGGCGTACTAACCTGTGCTGTTGATAACGAAGTGTCAAAAAGAGGAAAAAACTGTGAATAGAAATAGCTTTAGGTCTTATCCCCTAAATAACTAGATAACAGAAGAAAAGGGAGAGGCTGTATTTTCTGTATGATATACGGCATTCTTGTGTAAGATTTTTTTGGATTCTAATAGACTATTTTTACCTTCTCTGGAGAAAATTGAAATGGGCTTGCCCACAGCAGCCCATCTTCTTTAATAACTTATCAGGCAGAAAACTGGAGATAGGGGAGAAGGAAAACTGAAAATAGGACAGTCCTAAGCCAAAAAGAAGGAATTTTTTTGGAATAATCAGTTCTCTCAATTTTGGGAGGTTTGTAGCTCTTAAAATTGCTCTTGGAAATCTCATTCTACAATGCAGGAGAAAAAGAGTAATAAAGGTTGAGGAATTTGTGTTTTGTAATTGGACTATATGTTTTACATGTTTTAGCCTCCACTCCCCAAGTATCTTGGTTGCTGTTCTCTGCTCTCTTTCTAGAATCTCAACATCTTTTTTTACATTTTGGCAACCAAAACTAGGTGTAGTATTAAAAGTATGGTCCTGCCAAGACATTATAAAGTAATATGAATACTTTATATGATCTCGATTGTATCCCTCTGTTAATGCAACCTAGGACTGTGTTGGCTTTTTTGGCAGCTGCACCACACTGCTGGCTCATATTTAAGTGATTGTCCACTAGGGCGCCAGTTTCTACTATTGAGTCACATCACCAAAATGACTCTCTTGTAGAATGGAAGTAGATTTATGTATACCCTACTGTACACCTTTGGAACTTCCTGGTCATCTCCTGTGCCAGATGATTCAGCTTAATTTTTCTACTGATCCGTCCAGATTGGCTAGGTAGTGATTGGTTTAAGCAGGCACTAGGATTTAAACATTTCCTCAAGGGTATCCTTATCTAAAACAGAAAACAATAATCACCCAATAAGTAAAAAATATTATTGAATGTGGCACTGAAAGAAAGTTCTACAAACTTGACATCTCATTAACTATTAGTAGGACCAGCTCCGAAAAGTAAATAGATAGATAGATAAATAAAAAAAATAAAAAAATGTCAGGTCGGCAAGGGAGCACGATGGCTCAGTGGTTAAAGATGCCACACTTGTCAGCTGGAAATCTGACAGCCCAGGTTTGAGACCCAAATGTTGCACAATGGGGTGAGCTTACTTGTCCCGGCTCCTGCCAACTTAGTGGTTCAAAAGCAGGCAAATGTGAGTAGATAAATAGGTACCACTTCAGTGAGATGGTAACAGTGTTCTGTATGCCTTAGGGCAGAGGCCCCAAACCTTTTGGCCCCCAGGGACTGGTTCCATGGAGAAAGTTTTTCTGCGAACTGGAGGTGGCGTGGTTTTGTGCGCTGCCTGCATCCCACTAATGGGACAGTTGTTTGTGTGGTCCCATTTCTGGAATGCCACGACCCAGTCCCTGGTCCTTGGGATTGGGACTCCTGCCTTAGGGTACCCCTGCTGGTCACATGACTATGGAAGTGTCTGACTCCCTTGGCTATGAAATCCAGGTGAACATTGCCCCCTAGTTGGACAAAACTGGACAGGGGGAACCTTTACTATTAATGTGTGCAAGGGAGGTCTTACTTGCTATATCAAGTTTCTTAACCTTAGCAGCCTAAAGATGTGTGGCTTCACTTCCCAGAATTCCCAAGTTAGCTAATTCTGTTTGATTTGCTGGGCACAGAATTCTGAAAGTTGAAATCCATACATCTTTAAGTTGCCAATAGTGAGAAAAACTGATCTATGTAGCTGTGCACTGCACAATAGAATACTTCTTTGGGGATAGCAAAACTGATGTGTTCATAGAGAATTGGAAGCAAGAATAAGAGCTCTGTAAGGAATGTATTTTGATGGCAAAGAGTAGGCAAATTTTTTTTTTTGAACTGGGGATCAAGAGCTTTGCACAGGTTGATGCCTTGGGAGAGAGCTGCCAGAAGGTGTTGTTCCATTTTAGAAGGTAAAATATTTTAAGATGTTCCTGGTGGCTGGCTGGGTTTGGGAATTAGGGATATATGTGTATACAGTATATTGTATATTTATGTATACGTATGTGTATCTGTGTGTGTTTGTGTATGTTCATCCACCATCAAAAAGTAAATTTCATATGCTTAGATTAGAGAGCCACTTATCTCTTCACAAATATACCCTACTTTGCTTTTAATAAAACTTGCTAATATTTACTAAGCATCATAATGAGGATTTTATTTTCACTCTGAGATCTACTTTGTAGATTAAAAGTTATTCTGGCTTTAAAAAATGGTATTAAGGACAGATATTAGCATTGGTTGGTCGATTTAGAAAAACCTAGACATGAAACGCCCGATGGTATTCTGCAGCTGCAGAAACAAGTTGAACCAAATGAAGGGATGAACTTTGGACCCAAAGCAGCAAATGGGGATGTCTCTGTTGCAGGTATATCAGGGCTTGAGGGAAAAAACATTTTACAAAGGTAAAGTGTAAATATCCCTCAACTGCATTATTGTGTACATTAAGGTTTTTGTGTGTGTGTGTGTGTTTTATCCAAACCCTTCATGCTGGTTTGAAATCCTGGAAACTGTAGTTCAGATGCCCTGGAAAAAAAAGAAAACTCAGGGCCTTAAATGCAAGAATTTTGCTCTGTGGCAGGGTTTATTTGTTTATTTAAAAGCATTTTTTTTTAAAAAAATCCTGCTTTTCAGTTAAAAATGCTCCTGCAGAAGGAAAGAACCAACCAATGAAACCAGTTAGTCTCTGCCTGCAGGCATAGCATCTGAAGAGACTCAAGTCAAAAAAAGAAACAAAGGGCTCGAGAGGAGGAAAAAAACACAGGTATCTCTTCTTGATGTTAAAAGTTCTCAGTCCAAAGCAACTTTTGTGAGGATTTTTGTGTAGTTATGATGCTTAAAAGAAAAGAAGTGGTGATCAATCACTCAATGGAGAAATAAAACAGGGACTGTCCATGCTTATATTTTTGTAAACTGATTAACAGGTTAGCAACATTGTGAGAATGTAAGCAAGAGCCTGAAGGGCTACACAGATTCATCTAATCAAGCATTCTGCATCCCACAGGGGCAAAACAAAGGAGCTTTATCTGCAAGAGATGAAATCAGCACTTGCCTTCAGCCAAAGATGCAAGTGGAATGTCCCCATCACAGTAGCAGCATGTGCTTATCTCCTCCATAAGTTTAGCCCATTCGCCTTAGAACCTTAAGGGCCAATTTCCAACAGGATCCCCAGATGTTTCCACTTACAAAGGCAGTACTTCTGAGTTTCTTTCCAGCTGAACTAGCTTTCAAGCTATTTCTGTGATCAGTTCAAAAAGGATGGGTGATTATTTTTAAAACCTAGATTGGCTAGTGCCAAAGTATCTAAATCAATGTTTCTCAATCTCAGCAACTTTGGCCACCAGAAATCTCCCACAAGCTCCTAGCTGGGTGATAATGCCTGCACATTTCATTGTTGCTGAGTCTAAGGAAGCACTGCTCTAAAGTCTAAGTAGGCAGCCAATGGTTTCCATAAGGTGCTGAACTATAGCTCCCAGTATCCCTTGCTTTAATTGTATGGTTGAGCGTTCTATCGGTCCCTGATGAAACAGCAATAATGAAATAGGACTCTTTATTATTGTTGTTATTCTGTTGTTCTTTTTCGCAAAGGACTTTACACTGTTAATATTCAATAGGATAGAGAAGGGAATTGTCTGTAGGCAGACAAAGGGGATATATTCTGTGTCCCAATACTTGAGTTAGTGTGTTGAAAGGTTATGGGGCTTGGGAATGATTTGGGATCCTATTAGCAGATTTGAGAGGGGCCTTATAGGTTTTATTAATGACCTCTTTTGCTCTCCTTATTCAATCACTTGGTGGAATTCATCAAGCATTTTGTCAGCATAGTGATACCTTTGTTGGGAGGTGGGTTTCCAGAAAACGTATGTTTTTGTTTATTTATTAGAATAAATTAGAATTAGAATTAAATAATTTAATAACCAGTTCTCTGCCCTAATGACTGGCTGGGCAGGTGTGGCTGAGTGGGCATGTGACTAGGTGGGCATGGCCAGGATGGGCATAACACAGGACTCGGGTGGTGCTAAGACAGGACTTCCATGAGACCCTTCCTCACTCTTATTATGCAGGTAATCCTCCAGTTACAAATGTAATAAAGTCTGCCAATTACATTTGTCACCTGGTGATTCATTTGATTGAATTACATTAAATGAGCGTGATCACTCCCTGCTTTCCCCAATGCATTTGTTAATCAAATGTGCAGGTCATGAAATGCACATGAGGCATCTCAGATTGAAGAACAGTATGTGGGGGGGATAGTGCTGGAGTAGACTATCCAAGGCCTCCCCCAATCCATTGAGACATCTCATGCTTCCCTGGGGTCCCCACAATTGCTTCCCCCACCTCATCCTGCCCCATTGAGTCTCCACAGACAGGTCCTACTTTGCTAGCATCTCATATTCTACTTATTGCTCCCCGCCCCATTTCACATGGATTACTTACTTTTTGAAGATCTCCAGAGGTCCAGAAGAGGCTGACCCACTGGCAGAGAAGCCCAAGTGTTTTATTCAGATGATGGTGAAGCTGTAAGAATGAGAAAACTAAGGAAAGCATTTCCATCAGCTTCTGAGTAAAAGACTTTTGCTTAGGGCTAGCTTCAGGGATTGAGGTTGCAACATCAGCCAATCAACAAGTAGCTTACTTCCTTTGTCTCATTGGGTTGAATGGGAAGCCCCTTGTTTATTGGCTGCCATGTCCCAATCCCTGAAGTTGCTCTTTCAAACTAGCCAGTCAGCAGCAAGCAGACAGGGCCCAAACTAAGCCTGCAGGCCCTCATGGCAGAGAAGCCGAACCCTTTTATTCAGATGGGGAAAGTCGTTTTCCTCACATCTCACATTCTTACAGCTTCACCAACTTCTGCATAATAGACTTTGGCTCCTCTGCCATGTGGGTCAGCCTCTTCGGCAGCTTTTCAAAAAGTAAGTACAGTAAAGCCATGGGAAATGGGGTGGGGAGAGCTGGATCAGGTCAAGAGAGCCTTCATTTCAGCTTGTAACAGGCCGGGGAGCCCAAGGGAGGCCTGAACAGGGCCTGGAAGGGCTGGATCAGGCCCACAGAGGCTCCATTTTGGCCTGTAACAGGCTGAGAGAGGTCTACACAGGCCCAAACAGGGCCCTAGCAAGCTTGGGAAGTGGCCAGGAGGTAAGACAAGCTTCCGGGTGAGGAAAGACGGAGAGGGAGGAGCAAGACTTCAGCTGGTTCAGTGAACTGAGCAAATGGTTAACAACTGGTTCTAATGAACCAGTCCGAACTGGCTGAATCCCACCAGTGCTTTCTCCCATTTCTCCATGTAACGGTACTTCTTAGTTGTGGAATTCTGGGAGTTGAAGTTCACCCACCTTAAACAAGACGGTGGTTGAGAAATGCTGTGCTTCAACAACAATCTTGTCAGATTAGAAAATTGACAAAAATAGAGATGACTAGCCCAAACTCATCCAGTTTACTCTCATTCATGTCTGAGAGTGAATTTAAACATGGATCTCTCTCGTTAGCAGTTTAATACCTTAACCAGGTATTAATTGTACTCATTTAATCCCTTTCCTTCTTTGAGTTGTCTCTTAGTTACCACTTCTCCTAATTTATTGTTCCAGGAGAAGACCCCAAATTGCATCCAGTAATATTTATGATTGCCCAAATAATCATACTGTGCTTTGTTTTACTTCAATTGGGTTGTTATGCTTTGGGCATTCAATTATAATAAATTCATTACAAATAATCAATATTTCAGTTGACTCCAGTGTTCCTTCAAATAACAAAAGTGGCCCCATTGGAACAGACATGAATGAAACAGAAGGCTAACCCCAAGATTAAGAAAAGGTAAATATTAAGCACCATTAAATGGCATGCAGAAAATATTTTAAAACTGTCTTTGATCATTGTTGCTAGGCAAATTATCTTTGTAGTTTGCTTACGATTTGCAGTGTTATCAGATGATAATGCCATCTGCAGGGTGTGGTTAAGTAAATGAAGACGGTGGCCACAGAAGTGTAAATGAAGCTTCATCTTTGTTTTATGTGCATTGCGTATAAAAGTCAAACAGGCCTTTAAAATAAAGAATACTTATAGCTGAGAATTGAAATGAAGTTGAAATCACAACACTGATGACATCACCTAATTTGGGTAATGAGACGTCCACAAGAAAAAAAACAAGTTCAGAGGGCACCAAACACCCATTAGACCTTTAAAATCACCATCACAGCTGTCATCTTGACCATGCTGTATGGTTACCCCCCAAATGTGATAATAGGAAATAGAACCCTTTACTAACTTTCTGTTCTTCTTGGCTGTTTTGCTCAAGGCCTCATGAGAATCTAAGCTTCACTCTCAAACCTCTCTGCACTTTTTGATAGCAATAATAATAAAAAAAGCACCTTTGCATGAGATGCAATATTTAAGAATAATTTTTTCTCCGAACATAGTTAGATCAGCATTTAATACACGTGGGAGATGTTTTTAACATCAGATAAAATGCCTCCCCAGAAAAATTAAATTTAACCACTAGCAGAAATTACACATAAGATGAACAATAAAAGGATCTTATAGTAACAGCACCCGGATGTTTAGAATACAGAAGAAGCCAGACTAGTTGAAAGAAAAGTTACTGCATCAAGCAAATATGCCAAGCTAAAATTTTAAACTACTTAGTGGAAAGTACCACTTACAGTAAGTCAAATCTACCCTAATATAACTAGCAGGTGGACATCCAATGGCTTGCCTTGAACATTCAACTATCACAGAAAATTCAAATTCAAAGCCCACATAGGCATATGCCTGCTTTTTAAGCCCTTTAGTAAACATATTTTAAGTTCAATTTAATAAATGAGAATTCTATAATCTTATTTCTGGACTGTAATTTATTTATTTCTGAGACAGTTATTTATTTATTTCTGAGACAGTGATCAAGATGATTTCCAAAGTGAAACATAGCAGAAGGTTCAGACGGTTGCTGTTAACAAAATATAATCAAACGCATTACAATATGTAGCAGGAGACTCATTAGAAGACAGCAAGCAAAATGATCAAAATAGCTGGAGTCTTCTTTCCCTTTTTCAACTGTCAGAAGCTGCCCTAAATGACTAGGAAGGTATGCCTGGATCTAATTAGCAAAATTTAAATTGAGATCCAGTTGGATATATAATTATTGTGATAAATAAAACAGCCTTTTTGGTCAAAGATATCTTACACTTCTCTTTCTATTGTGATTGGCGCTGTAGAAGTAAAACAAGTGTTTGTCTTTGATGCTCCTTTAATTGCAATCATTTAACCCCACAGCCAGGCAAAGTGCCAACATAACAAGCCATTGTAAACTCACAGGAAGAAAGCTCCATGCCATTCCAGTATGTCTTGGATACTTTATGTGAAGCAGCTCAAGCTCTGTTGCCAAGCTCCTTATTTATTTATTTTTTCCAAAAATAAAACAGTCTGCTTAATTTTAATATTTTCCAGCTTGCGCATCTAAATCCATCAAAAGGGATGTCACCGAATGAAAAATATTAATGAGATCTGTGCTAATTTGCAGCTTAAATAAGACGGCTTCCCTTATAAATTGGAGAGCTTCTGAACTGACCTCAAACAGCAGAGGAAAATCATCCCGTTTCAGCTGATTACTTAAGCAAATGTACTCTAGTTGCATTTGCCCAACAAATTTGAATTCCAATCATTTTGCATACAATTTCCAGCTATCTAATTGTCTGCTGGCCCTTCGGACTGATTATGCGACAGCCATGGCATTGCCATCGTCTCTCTTTTGAAGCACAAAAGAATGAAATGATTTTGTATGCAAACAGTTAAAACTCTCCAGTGTATTCCCATTTTCTCTGTGTTGATAAATTCACTTATGATGAGTGACAGTTGGAGGGTTTTGAGGGTCAGAATGGCGACTATTTCTGTGGCACTGATGGAAATGATAAACTAAATGCCAGAAGTGTCCCTGGTGCACTATATGATGAATTGTGTGAAATGTCAGGGCCTAGGCAGGATCTATTAATAACTAAATATGATTGTGTGTAATGAACAGATATTTTCATGTTGATTGAAGTATGATTTCTTTTGATCCTCCAGATGTTGCTGCTTAGAAATTCATACTGCTCTTTGGCTGCTAAATGCATAATGACCTTTTAAAACCTTTTTAACTTAAAAAAAAAGACCCTTAGTGTTTTAAACGTGGAAGTCAACCTGGTGAGCTTTTTTTTTTTTAATGCAGGTTTGAAGTTTCATTTTTCTTTCTTTTTCTTCCTTTTTTGTTTTTGTCTTCTGACCTTCTTCTTTTTGGTCCTTTTTATCCACTCTGTCCTCTCACCAACTATTGTGGGAGAAAATGGGTTGTATGTAGAAAGAAAGGGGAAAAAAAAGCAATAGTTAAACTCACATGTTTTGACGATTGATTTGTTAGGTGTTAATTTTTAATCTTCTGCATATCTGTAAGCCTTAGGCCTGAAAACAGTCTTAGTCCCTGAACTTTCCTTAAGCAGAAGGACAATGCCCAATTTAATATACCTATAAAAGCAGCGTGTTCTTTTTGTGACTTTTTCAGACAAACTTAACTTTTATTAAGATTTCCTGGACTTCTGAAAGCAAACAATGATTTGCAGTTTGTGCATTATCTAAATCATGCATAATTTGTGGGTAGCCAAAGATACCTTGAGTCTTATAGTAGATTGTGAGGGTTGTATCTGAAAAGTAAGCAAGTGATGACAAAACTATGCAACATACCTAAGAAAAAGGAAACAGCATTTTGAAAGGGCAGTTTTGGCTGCTATTTTGCTTTTTTTGACGAACCTTTGCAAACACCCCTGTATATTTAACTGTTTATGAAATATATATCTCATTACACAAAATATGCTGGGCTAACAACTGATCTCAAGGATTTGTGGATTATGAGCAAACTAGTTAAACAGGCAAAATGACCTGATCCATTATAAGTAAAATCAATAAATAAACTTCAGCTTTATTTATTTTTTAAAAAGAAACCCTTAGGAGGTTTGCCCATTAGGATGGGGCTGAGAGACAAATGTTGTTTCTATTACATTCTTTATTTCCCTGACTGCTACAAATATGGCTGTGGGGAAATTTAATAATAGTTAGAGAGTTACAGGAAATAATCCATGCTTAATTTCTTTCCACAAATGACATCCTTGCGGTTATAATTCGAGGCACAATCTTGTATGTTCTTTTAATTTCTTAGTGTTTTCAGTTTCCTCCATAAATGAGAAGAATATTTAGACCTGGGAGCAAACAAAAAAGCAGCGTCCTTTGATATCCTTTTTTTTCCTGACCATCTGAAGATTGAATTTAAGAAGGAGCCAGCATTTGCAAAGAGATGCAAGGATGTTTAGGTAATGGGTGGGGAGAGGGTTGAAGAAGATTAGCACCCAAGGTGTGTGTGATTTCAGGAGGCAATGATTTTTACTCTTGAGAGATGCCAAATGTGGGATTCAGCAACGAGTAAAAAAAAAGAGAGAGACTAAAATGGCAGATGTTTTCTTACAGGTGATCCTACATTGCTGTCATAACAAAAGCACAACTCTGAGATCTGGTTCCATTTCTGCATAAAAAGAAGACTATGCTAGGTTGTTCAGGACATTTAAAATGAAGAGGTGAAGATGACGCCCTCAATAGTCCTTTGTCCCATGGTGGTACTTCCTTGAAGCTTTCAGGCAGGGGCAAGCAAGAGAAAGAGATAAGCAGAATCCCTTGGCCTTCCGTTATGGCTCACCTAGACAGAGGCAGACATCAATAGAATCCTTTATGGCTGTGTTAAATCCCACAACAAATGGCCCTGCAATGGCCGGTGAGTCTGCACCCCACACTTCCCTGAAGGCAGTCACCTGCAGTCACACAAACAAAAGCCAGTAAGCAACAAAGCCAATTTCGCAAAGGCAAAGAGGAAGTCCAAAGAGAAGGTGCAAGCTCATGGGGCAAGAGCCAGAGTCAAGGTCCAAAGAAGGGCAAGGCAAGTCCATAAGGCCAAAGGCAGTCTGCAAGGCAAAGGCAAAGGCACAAACACAAGTCAAGGCTGAGTTTTTCCAAAGTCAGGGGAGCGTAAGCCAAAGCAAACAATTGTTCTGGACAAAGACAAACTTAAATCAGCCCACACCAGATGTTATTTGTAAGGCAGGGAGACCTTCTCCCGAGCAGCCTCTATTTAACTAGACAATTCATAAGAAAAGGTATCAAGAAACCAATGCGGGTATTTGATCCAGAATAAATTAATCTTTTGGGACTATTTGGGATAGATAAATGCCATGTTAATTTTTTTACGAATTGATAACAACACTTTATTAACAGAGGGTTTGGAAAGTCTAATCATGTCCTTTTCATGATTACTTCCTGTTAATTATTTTATCATTAATATAACATATAGATGAGAGTTTACAAATGGATTTACTAATTTTAAAAAATGGGAGGGGGGGGGCTATTTCTCAAGGGGTGGGAACTTATATTGTAGTGATGTATTCAACATGAGGGGATAATGTGTGTTTGTGTGTGTGTATAAGGATTCTACTTTCAGAGAAAGAATAAGCTTCCTTAATGAGGGAACTTGAAGTCTGACAAAAAAAATTAATAAAGTGTTTGAATCTACATAAACACAATGAAAGAAACCATAAAAATTAATGTAAATATATACAAATCAGAAAATCAGCCAGAGAGGCAGTTGGTTTTTTAAAATCTGTCTTTACCATTGAACAATATTTTCCAACCATTCCCTCAACTTTAAATTCAATTTCCAGAATTCCCCAGCCAGCATGCTACATAGCTGTTCAATGAAATTGATTGGAAGCGCTTTTAAAGCGGACAAAAGGAAACACAGCGTCACTCAGTGTGTAATTAACCTGTGAAATTACCTTAAGTAGTCATGACCACTTAACTACCTTAAGAAGCAGCCATGGCCACTAATGTAATTGGCTTTCAAAAGGAATTGTGTGAATTCATGGAAGGTGTGTCTATTAAGGATATAGGTCTTGAAGATTTGATTTTTATCTGTCCCCTTGTTGGACAGCAGGCTTCCAAGTACAAGTTGAGGGCTGTCATTAAACCCTTCAGAGATTGCCAAATCTAAAGCACCTTTGATGAATGAGAGGTGTTCAGGGGGTGCCATAAAAAATCAAAATGGCAGCCAAGACTGTGATCAAAGCTCCATGTGTTTTTTATGTGCATTTTAAAAACCATATGCTGCAGAGAACCTGAAGAGAGAAATGCTTTATCAGACCCTGAAGTGAGCAAGGAATGGACTAGCAGATGGAAGTTCCTTTCAATTCTGATTTTGTAGTAATAGTCATCCTTCAATTTTCTCCCTCTTTTGGAGCTGTAATATGCTAGGATGAGTTACCAAAAATGTAAAGAAAAGACATCGTTGCTGGAGGATGATTGGGTAATGAAATAAATTTAAAAGATAAATATAAGGGAGGCAAAAAGAAAAAAGCATCACAAATAGGATTGGTATACAATAGCTAGATATAACTTTCCAGTTGATTTTTATTTATTGTATATATAATTCTTCTATAAAATTATATATATATATCCCAAAATAAAACTTAAGGTAGTATTTATCAAAATTACTGCTGATCAGTTCTCTAAATTTTAAGAAATAAAAGCTCGTGAAATATATAACACATCCATATAAAGTAAAACAACAGCACCCATTAGAGTAAAACTTAGTTTAGCAGTAATGCATCTTATACTTCTAGTCACTTAATGAACGTCATATAAATTTAAGAAACATAAATCAATATACTTAAAACTCGTTTGAATATAAATGCTTTATTTAGGAGAAGGACAAAAAAAAGTTAGGTAACCTGATGTCCTTGGGTAATGGCATTTCAGCTCCTAATATTTGAGAAGGCTTTTTCTCATATCTCCACCAGAAATGAAGCAAAGGTTAGGTGGTTAAGGGACTGATGTGGCAAATTCCAAACTGAGTAGGCTTCTACTAGACAATATTTCAAATGGCCTCAGGTGGAGTATATGCAGGTAATCCTTAATTTATTATCACAATTGGGACCAGAACCTCTGCTGCTAAGCAAGTCAGTCATTAATAGAGAAGTGCTCAATTTTATGACCTTTTTTTGCTGTGGTTGTTAAGTGAATTACACAGTTGTTAAGCAATTTGGTTTTCCCCATTGACTTTGCTTGTTGAAAATCGGTGAGGAAGACAGCAAATGGCGACCATGTGACAACCAGGTTGCTGCGACTGTCCTAAATTCATGCCAGTTGCTAAGTGCCTGAATGTGATGATGTAACTGTGTGAGGAAGCTGTCATAGGTATGAGGACTGGTTGTAAATCTTTTCTTTTCCAGTGCTTTTGTAACTTGGAACAGCTGCTAAACAGTGAATGGTTGTTTATACTTTTCTATTGTTCTTGTTTAGAAATGAACATTAGCAGGCAGTGAAAGTAGTGCAGAAAAGGAGTTTGTCCAATTTCCTTTTACTGGTCTTAATGAACAACTCACCTTTAGCATTCAGACCACTGGAGTTTGCAAACACTTTTGAAGATCCTCTCATGCAGGATATTCCGCAGAAGTCCAATTTTCTCCAGTCAGTCCCTTCTGGGGATGTTGGGTGAGCAGGTTTCACATATTCCTAACCAGTTGATAGCAGACTGGAGAAAGATAAAGAAGTGCCCTTTTCCAAAGGGTTATACTTTAATTTTCCTGTGGACATTGTGGAAACAGGCGTTTAACTTTTCTAGCTCTAGAGCAGGGGTGTCAAACTGACAGCCCACAGGCTGGATGTGTCACGCACAGGCCACGCCTACCCCAGTTCCATGAAGGGGGAAAACATCACAAAACGTCATGTGATGGGAGTGTGATGCCATGAGTTTGACGTCCATGCTCTACAGCAATTCATTGCATATTATCAGCTCCTCAGAAAGTGAGGTCAAAGAAAAAGATGTTTTGCAGAAATAAAAAGATACAGGAAGCTATATCGAATGATGGTATAGATTTACCCATATTTTCTGTCCTTGCTATTTATCTCATGCTTCTACTTTATTTGTCTTGTTATGTCTTAGTTTTTTTTTTTCTATATTTTGTATAACAATGCTTAACCCAACAGGGAATAGCACTATGGCTGTATAATATACACACACAAAAACTGTATACAGAATGTATGATGGATCTCTCTATTTCTATTTATCTATCACTACAGTATGTGTATGAATGTATGTATGTATGTATGTATGTATGTATGTATGTATATGTATATGCATATACATTACACACACACACACAAACACAAAGACACATGTATGTATATTACACATACAATGTTACATATTATATATAATTGTGCTAAGTAAGATAGTGCAATCTGTATACACTATAAAACAGGCTTTCTTCAAATATTTTTCTTCTCTTCCGTTATTCTCTAATACAGCTTGATTAAACAAAGCACCTCATTTTTTCTAATATAAACAACAAGTATCTAGCAACAGTACTTTTTAATCAGCAGCTTATTAAAAGTACTTTTTAATTAGCAACTTTCCGCCTTGTTTATGAAGACAGACATATTTATTAATAGTGCCTTCACCAGTGCTTCAGGGTGGCATGAAAAACATTAACTGCCGAATGCAGGTTTCTATTGCCAAAGGAGTTGTAGAAGGTGGCAGAGGTCATCCCTGACGGACGTCAGACCTGACATATTACTAATTCCATTGGTTTGGGCTTTCTTGCCAGATATTTGTGCTCACCTTTGTTTAATCAAGAGAGATGGATTGTGTCAGTTAAGGAGCTACTTGTTAAAAGTCTTCCTTGTGCAACCTTTAGCTGCAACTGCCAAGTCACTTAGAGGCACCATTTGACTCTGTTCTCCAAACCCTGTCAGAACATTGCTACTCCGGGTAGAATCCTCATAATTTAGACCCAATGCAAGCAATCTGGAGATGCAGCTTGGTGTAGCGGTTAAGGCATCAGGCTAGAAATTGGAAGATGGTGGGTTATAGACCTACTTTGGGCAAAAAGCCAGCCAGTCCCTCTCAGCCCTTGGAAGTAGGCAATAGCAAACCACATCTGAAGACTTGCCAAGAAAACTGCAAAGATTTGCCTAGACAATTGCAAGGAGTCATAACTCACTTGAAGGCCACGGATATGCACACACAAGCAATCTGAGATGCTGATATGTTTAACTATTATAATAGACCTCCATACATTTTCTATTTAGGCCTCAACTCCAACCGTTTCTTCTTCCCAGAATACAGGAAATTGATCTGTGTTTCACCTGTGCTGCGTATTTGACTGGCTGCTATTCTCCAAACCAGATTGTTTTTCAACTGTATGTGAAGATGCTGGATTTCTTCATTTTGGGTTCTTAATATTAGGGCTGGTAGGCTTTTCCCAAGCCAAGGAGTCAATGGTGAGATTTGACTGGGCTTCTAGTCTACATATAAACATTTGTGCCATTGCAGTCAAACAAAGAAAATGATGAAAATTATTGATACATCCTGATGGGAAGATTGAGCTGTTTATCCATCAGCTAGACTAGAGCCTGGCTTTATCTGCTATTCCTTTTGCCCACAGAAGGGTCTGGCTTTGGGGATATATATTCCACTGCATGAAATCAAATCCTCAGTATCACATCCTTTCTGCATGGATTGAACTTCTAAATGCCCACACTTCCAGATAGGAGGGAAAAAAAATAGATGACCAGCTTTCTCTGCCCATGTGAGGATCCTTGCGTGTGGTGTTGGTGTCAGTTCAAGAGTAGAGTGAGATATGTCTCCACTCCTGCTAGATGAGGAAAACAATTGAAGTAGTAGATGGGATTTGGTTGGCTATTTTAGCAAAATGAGGACTGGCAATCCTCTGTAAGAGACATGACTAAGCAAAATATTAAGGCTGGATATCTGACTCCTGCAGAGTTCCATTCCTGCCATACATTAGGCATGGATGAACAAGCCAGCTTTCATTATCAGTTCCATCTCTCATGCTGGCTTTTGTGGTATAATAAAGAATTAGCTTTAGCAAATTAGATGAGAGAGGGAGAATTTAGAAATGACACCCCTGATGATTGATGATACTAATAAGCTGTATGCTAAGGAGATTCCCCTCGCCACCCCCTCCTACTTTCAAATAACCTTTCTGTACATAGCAAAGAGCATGAGCATTTGGGTATAAAATGAATACTGAAGTTGAATGAGCAGTGGTGGGAACAGAAAGTGAAATACTCTTTGGCATTTATTTCTGGGCTTTATTTTGCAGAATGATCTTGAAATAGTTTCTTTATTAAAATATTTATGTTACAGCGATTTTTTTTCCAATTCTGTAACAAATTCTATTGAGTCAATGAGATTAGGCCACCTTGATACAGATTCTGTTTTGTTGCAGAATCTTTCCTGTGTTTTTCATTCCATCTTTTTACTCTGTCTCTTGTGATTATTCAGTGCTTAAGTGCATTGAATGATGATCAACCTATGGGATTTTGCAGGGTTTTTCACTTTCCCCAACTGATTATGTGATTAACCAAAAAGAGACAGGATCCTTTCAGCCAATACTGCAAGAGCTAGTTCTAGCTGGATCAAAAGGAAACAGCCTAAAAACAGATGTTATTAAAATAACAAAGGGCAATAGCAGTTTTTCTTCATGCTCTAATCTGTGAGCCTTGAAGCCTATTTATTGTCTTCTCCAGACAAGAGAACGTAGCAAAAGAATTCAACTTTGGATTCACTATAAATGGTGCTTACCTTTAATATCAAGCAGCCACAAATTTCATAATCCTTGCAATACGCTTGCTTCTCAATGTTGTTGAATCATTGGCCCTTCACTTCTAGTTCTAATATATCAGCAAAGAGAGTCCTGACAATCTCTGATTCCCATTGTGTTAATATTCATTTTTTCTTCCTTCAATTGCATGGAAAAAACAGGGGGGAAAATACTGAGGAATATTTATGCTAGAGCAATGCTTTGGATCTATTTTGCTTGCTCTAACATCCTTTGGCTGGATTGTGATGAAAGTAGATTCCCAGTTCGCCCTTCAGATCTAGATCTCTGCATAACCCTATGGGCTTTCTCTGCACTGCTTCCTTTTTTTTGTCCTTGGAGTCTGATCTTCATGTCTAATCTCTCTCTCTCTCTCTCTCTCTCTCTCTCTCATACACACACACACACACCCCTCTATCTATCTATCTATCTATCTATCTATCTATCTATCTATCTATCTATCTATCTATCTACCTACCTATCTATCTTTGTGCATTCTGCTTAAATAAGAGTCGTTCTGATCCTCCTGTGGCCCAGGTTTTTTTTCCAGTCAAGAAGACTGTGCTGGCAAAAAGGAGGACGTGGAAGGAACATGCTGGGATTTTTTTTTTTTAAAGGATAACTCTAGTGCTTTAAACATTTGTGTTTATGATATAAATTTAGAT
This sequence comes from Pseudonaja textilis, assembly GCF_049901715.1. NCBI lineage: Eukaryota > Metazoa > Chordata > Lepidosauria > Squamata > Elapidae > Pseudonaja > Pseudonaja textilis. The sequence continues at coordinate 9,529,917 of NC_142008.1, forward strand.
CTGAGTAAACTTCACACAGCATTAATGATACTCATCAAAAAGATTTGTGATATTCTTGGTTGACATTTTGTGTTTAGGACAGATGCTTGACTCAACATGTATCTGACTAGCATCAGTTATGAAAGTCCACATATCCCTGAATCTTTTATGATTTTGGTTTAAAATATCTTATATGTGAAATAATCTAGCGATACAGTGGGAATAAGTATGGTTTGCCAGTACAGAAAGAAATGGAATGATATCAGAATGGTATTAGTGTAAATTAGATCCAGTTTAAACTTAGTTTCTTTTCCCTGACTTCCTACCTTTAATTTTTTTGTTAATTATTTTTATTTCTTTTCTACATTCTTACCCTCCCTCCAAAACGAATAGCATAATATACATACTCAAGCAAAACTGAATTATATCAAGATTGAGGGGAGATTGTGAGAGATCTGCCATTATTATGGTTCTTAGTTGAGATGCAACTTTTACAACAATGTTCAAACTGAGCCTTTTCTATTACTTTTCACTTTGAATGAAACTCAAGTAGCACTTCTTGTTTTAAATTTGTGGCTTTTAAGACTCCAAGTCTTCATTCCATATATTGTTTCCCTCTACTTCTCTGCTTTGCTTTGCTGTGTGTAACCATCTATTCACTGCACTAGTAATGAATAAAACAGCTGAGCCACCACAGAAGCACATTGATGTTCCAAAGTTTCTGCCTCCCAAATGTATTACTTATTTTTCATAGAACATTCATTGGCCACTTGGATCCAGTGGGAATAATGACTGAGAAAATCAGGGACCCTGAAGGATTAAAGGGAAAGGCAGTAAACCAAGACAGAGTAATGGGACAATGCAATTATTTTTTCCCCCTGAATTGGGTGTTTTAATCTTGACTTTGGTCTGTAACTAACTGAATGATGCTTGGGAGCAACAATAACAGATGGCTACTTTACTGCTGGTTTTATCAGCTGAACCAATAACACACTCTGCGTGAGTTGAAAACACATACCACATCCAATTCCTTAGTGCTATAATCCTAAAATGAGCTAGTTCATGAAGGTTGTAATCCCATTATTGTCTTTAAAAGGAGAGATGAATGGGAGCCACCATCAAGGATTTTTGGCACTTGGATCTTCCAATAAAACTGGTGCTTCATCAAAGTTGTAATAATTCTAAGCTGTTATGAATGCAAAATCTTGAAAAGAAGTCCAGGTAGTTTGCCATAAGTGGTTGACAGAGTGGTGACCCAGGAAGTTTAAGATAGAGAAGGCGAATGGAGAATTTTTACTTAATTTACTTAACAACTATGACAAAAATGTCATAACATTGGGCACTGCCTTGCTTAGCAACAAAACGCCTGATTCCAATGGTGTTGAAGGCTACCTATAAATGTCCTCCTTTCCTAATTTTTTACCTCTGTTATTGGAGATAGATATTTCTGACTTGGGGAAATTTCAGGAAGGCTCAACACACAATTGAATTATGATTCCTCAAGTCTCAGTGATAGTCATCCTCTACTTTTCAATTCAGGGATTCCATCATTGGCTAATAACCTTTACAGCACAATCACTTCCCTTCACTCCAAAACTGCCAAAACTGTTTCCAGATATACAGAGTGACATCCTGGGCATAAAACTGTTGAGAACAAATTGAAATTAATTTAGACACTGTTGTAATTACTTGTTCTTGCTAGCCTTTGTATCTTTCTCTTTGTTTAATGAACAAATGGTAAACTTACTTATGCAAAAAGGAGTTATTATATATGACAGTCCTATCAAAATACTGAGTACAAATTTTGTATACTGTAAGGACATTATACATTATAAGCGTCCTGTCTAAATTACTTCAGGAGAGCACGAAGTATGGATTTAAACGTAGATTTCCTTGAAACCAATATATTAATCAGCCTTGTTTGCTCAAGGGAGCATATCCCTTATTACTGACAGTGGTGAGATTCAAAATTTTTTACTACCGGTTCTGTGGGCATGGTTTGGTGGGTGTGGCCGGGGAAGGATACTGCAAAATCCCCATTCCCTCTCCACTCCTGGGAGAAGGTTACTGCAAAATCCCATTCCCTCCTGAACCCACTAACTTGCTTTCCAGCTCCGTTTTCAACAAAAGAAGAGCCAGACAATCAGCTGGGACTCAATGGGAGGCAGAGAATAGATGGGAGCGGGGCCAGTGAGAGGTTGTATTTGCTGGTTCTCCGAACTACTCAAAATTTCTTCTACCGGTTCTCCAGAACTGGCCAGAACCTGCTGGATACCACCTCTGTTACTGGAATTTTGTGTATCAGCCAACTGAAATTATCCATCTCTCACTCTTATTTCATCTGATACTATCTGCACATGTATTGTTTTGCAACCATGCAATGATCGAACACCATTTGTGCAATACCCCATTTTAAGGAGGTGGAGCAGTTGTTGCAATGTTCAAGGGTGCCCTGTGTTTCAGCGAATGAGCTTTGGCTCTCTTTTTGCTGGCTGTTTTGTATTAAGCTCCTGGAATACATGAGTATGGTGGTAAAAAAATTTTTCTCTTGTCTCTTATATATTTATTTCAAGTATACTTCACACTTTAATGACAGATGTTGTTTCTTTCCTGTGCTTTGAGGGTGCAATGAACCCAGAAAAGGCTTCTCTGTGGCTTCCAGAAGTCAAAAGCTTTTGAGCTGTCAGTCTGAACCAGCTTTTCATTAATTCTCATTTGACGTGGTGTCTGGGGTCCAGCTTCTGTCTTCGTTGCAGTAAGAGCTCACAGCAGGCAGGAACATCTTAATCGATTGGCAATATGGACACCAAGACAGTGTTAATTGGTTAGAACACTTCAAGCAGCCAGCAGGATTGACCTGATCAGTAGACACAGAGGAATTGATGAATTAAAGTGAGGAGACAAGGAGGAGAATTAAATGTCCAATCCTCCAGATAAGAGGAGGATGAAGAAATTGAGGTAGGAGACCACAAGCAGAGGAATAGCAGTCATATTCTACAATATATAGGTACCAAAAGCATCTTGCACTCAAGATGAAGTTCCTTGGATATCTAGGGGACTCTTAAGTTTTGCAAAGAAGTCAAGCCCCAGATATGGTATAAGGCCACTGGGATGAATCTACTCTAATACAGAAATGGTACTATGCATCGTAGGTGCAAATAAGAATCAGAAATTAATTTATTTGTCAAAGTTTTAAAACTGCCCATCTACCTTTACTCTGGGACAATATACCAGTAAAAAATATTAAAACATACAAAGAGCGTAAGGATGGATTAAAGATAATATTAGTTCATTAAAAAGTGGAGGGAGGGCTTTCAGGGTGCTAGCAAACTGTATGTCTGCCTGCTCTTCTGTAAGCCGCAAACAAGGCCTCAGAGCCATGTTTTTACACCTTTCTGAGGCCAGGAGGGTGCTGCCCATCTCATCTCTAGGAGAATGTTCACAGGAATATATTTGTATATTAAGATAAAACATAGAATCATAGGACTGGAAGGGATCTCAGATGACTTCTAATCCCCACCATGCCCAAGGCAAAAAATTCATACCATCTGGTCCAATGGTTGTTCAGTCTATTCTTAAAAGCCTCCCGAGATGGTGCACCTAGAATTCCAGGAGGCAAGCTATTTCATTAACTAATTGTTCTTATTGTCAGGAAATTTTTCCTTAGTTCCAACTTTGACAAGTTTCCTCTCACTGCTTCTTGTCCTACCCTTAGGTGCTTTGGAGAATAGTTGACTCTCCTCTTCTCTGGGAGAGCACTTCAACTATTGGCAGATTGCTATTGAGGCAGCTCTAGTTCTTCTCATCATAAGACTAGACATACCTAGTTCATCACACAATTTAGCCTCCAGACTTTTTATTATCTTTGTAGCTCTTCACTTTCAAGAGTCTTAGCATCTTTCTTGCATCATGGTGTCCAGAACTGAATGAAGTATTCCAAGTGTGGCCTCACTAGTGCAATATAAAGCAGTATTATTACTTTTCATGCTCTTGATGCTATCCCTCTGGTGACACAGTCTAGGATTGCATTGACTTTTCTGCAGATGCAAGACACTGCTGGCTCGTACTTTAACATAATACAGGGCATCTTTAAATATAATATATGTTTAAATTGTCAGGATTCCGGCAGTTACCCCCATTTAAATCATGAGTCTCGAGACAAACTTCCAAAACTTCAGAAGGATTTATTGGGAGTTAAAATGTCCGGCACTGCCTGGGTGTAGCTGACTCCGAGACACATAATTCATTATCACCCTTGACCCTGGTTTCCCCCCACTCCCTGGGTGTATCGTAATTCATATTCTCCAATGGGACACATCCATAGCCAAGAGTCATCAATCATGCTCTTCGGTTAGAATTTTGCATGGCAGAAACTTCAGTCACCTAGTTACTATCTTTTACTATCTTTGAAAACTATTTATGGAAAACACTTTCAGTTTGCAAGCTGCCGCACTGCTCCCCCCTCCCTTTCTGTTGGCAACTCTAAAAAGACCATAAAAATATTTTATGAGTTGACATAAATATAAATATAGTAAAACGCTGTGTTGGTGCAGTGGTTAGGATGCAGTATTGCAGACTGACTCTGCATTCCACTGCCAGGAATTTGTGACAAGATTCAAGATTGACTCAGCCTTACATATTTCCAGGTCACTAAAATGAGGACTCAAATTGCTGGAGACAATATACTGACTCTGTGAACTGCTTAGAGAGGGCTGTAAAGCACTATGAAGTGGTATAGAATGTTATTGCTATTGCTATAGTAATGCTTTCTGCGTACTTGAGGAAGCTCCCCAGATATATAGAAATATATAGATTTGAAGATTGCATGCATTACAGGATTTTGAGTGTCAGTTACAGAAGAAAAATGAGCTACTTTGATCTAATGGTAAAGGCACCAGGCAAGAAACAGGTGACCATGAGTTCAAATCTAGCCTTAGCCATGAAAGCCAACTGACTGATTTTGGACCAGTCTATCTGTCTCAGCCCAATTTCACTTCACAGAGTTGTTGCTATGGAGGAAACAGGAAGAAGGTGTGGTGGATATATTCCAGAGGTGGTATTCAGCAAATTTTGAGTAGTTTGGAGAACTGGCAAATACCACCTCTGACTGACCCCCCCACCCTTGACCTGCCTCCTGAGTCTCAGCTGATCAACTGGGTCTTTTGTTGTCCAGCAGGTTAGTGGGGTGGGAATAGGAATTTTGCAGTATCCTTCCCCTGCCACGCCCACCAAGCCACGCTACACGCACCAAGCCATACCACCAAGCCATGCCCACCGAACCGGGAGTAAAAGAAATTGAATACAACCACTGACCCATAGATATCTTGACCTAATGTATGAATTATTTATTAAGATATTCCAGAACATATTCTTTAATCTTTACAGTATTGCAGGATTGTTTGTTGCTTTGCTGCAACAGAATCGCCACTCCACTGGTTTTTATTCTATGTTGCAGTAATATAACAGCACTCTGAAGAATCAGTGGGAAGGGATTGGAGATTTTACAGTATTCTTTCCCTGCCATGCCCACCAAGCCACGCCCACAGAACCGGTAGTAAAAAAATTTGAATCCTACCACTGATATGTTTATTCCCTTGAGGGTTGTTTTTTTTTTTTGTAAAAATAATAAAAGTGGGATATGAATAAACAAATAAATAAAATAAATTCCAAGAAAGGGAATTGGCTTTCTAAGTATTTGATGGAGAATGCTAGTCTTGCAAGGATACAATCTAAGCAGGAATTGACCATAACATATTACTGTAGATCTTACTTCTCTTGACTAGCCACTATTGATAGACCTGGCTTAATCTGAGCTCATTTGAAGACATTCTAACACAGTTGTCAATCTAATATAAAAGACTGATGTACAGTTTGGTGTCATTGTTAATACTTGTTAGTTTAAATAAAATTCCTGTCTTATGCACATTAAGTAAATTTCTTTGAGCATAGCATGAATTCCTTTCAAATAAATATTACAAAAGTAGACTGTAAATTATTTTATTTGTAAGTTCTGTTTAACATTTTATTTATGTATTTTTGTCGAGCATACGCCAAAACTGAGTTAAAATGTCCTTAAACTGAACATAAACAAATTTAAATATATTTTGTACATTATGAATCATACATTAGACCCTTTTTCAATATGATGGTTTCCATATCTATTAACAATTCCTGTAATTCCAAGTCCGCACAGTTAGTGCCTGATGACAGAATTTTACTAAAGGTTTAGTCTAGTTTTGTATCTCTTTATGTTTAAATTGGATAACTTCCTTAATAGATCACTACTTATTAGTAGATACTGGCAATGCTATGAAAATAATACAGTATATCCTTATTTCAACAAAGTATTTGACAATTAATCCATGACATTCTGGTTAGTAAGCTTTCTATAAATAGGGACTACAATATTTGGTGGATCTAGAGCAAGTGTGAAAACAGCTCTTCATAAAACTAATGAGAAACTAAATTGATATCATAAAGTTTTATCTTGAGATTAGCATTCTTCAAAAGTCTCCATTAGTAACTTTGGTAAAATATTGAATGGAAATTTTTTAGATTTGCAGATAATATAAAATTTACTGTGATATACTTCAAAATATCCACAAATCAGACAAGATATTCAAATTTCAGGATTTGGAACTGGGCTCAGAATAAAAACATAATCTTATAGAAATAATTTAAAAATCCTCTACTTTGGAGAAATAAATCAAACAACATAAACTTTGTGGGATATCTGCCTATGTGTGGAAAAGATCTTTGAACAGTACTTGATCAGAAACTAAATGAATCAACGTTATGCCATGTCTTCCAGAGAAATAAATTCTATTTTTTATGTTGCCTCAAGAGATGTTTCCAAACCATGGGAGGATAGAATAATTTCATTCTATTTTCTTTTAGTTAGAAAGCATTTTGTCTGCTGCACGGCCATCAAACTCACGGCCCGCGGTCCAGTGGTGGGATTCAAATTTTTTTACTACCGGTTCTGTGGGTGTGGCTTGGTGGGCATGTCGTGGCTTGGTGGGCTTGGGTTGGTGGGCATGGCCGGGGAAGGATACTGTAAAATCCCCATTCCCTCCCCACTCCTGGGGGAAGGGTACTGCAAAATCTCATTCCCTCCCCACCCTACTAACCTGCTTTCCAGCTCCATTTTCCTGTGCAGTCCAGCAAAAGAAGACCCAGCTGATCAGCTGGGACTCGGGAGGCAGAGAATAGATGGGGACGGGGCCAGTCAGAAGTGGTATTTGCGAGTTCTCTGAACTATTCAAAATTTCTGCTACCGATTTTCCAGAACTAGTCAGAACCTGCTGAATACACCTCTGCAGTCCAGATGCACCATGCACTGGCCACACCCATGCCCGGTTTAGCAATTGGGGAAAAAGTCCCGGTACATCACTTGATGCTGTGGCTTTGACACCCCTGGTGTATTGTGTCCATTTCTGGGCAATGTATGGTCTAAGCTAGAACAGGGGCAAAGATAGGTAATAAAATTAATTGGGAGACTGGAAAGTCAAATTCCACAAGAATAGATCAATAGGATGGGATATGTTTGGTTATGTGGGTGGGGAAAGGAAAGACAGAGGAAGGTTATACAGGTAGATTTCAACTTACAACCCTTGTTTAATGACCAAAGTTACAATAACACTGGAAAAGGTGACTTTCCTTGTATTTTTGAATATTAGAGCATCCTCCCAGTCAAGTGATAAAAATTTGATCACTTGATTATCGGCATGTATTTACAATGCTTGCAGCAACCTATGATCACCATTTGATACCTACCCAACTGGCTTCTGACAAGCGAAGTCAATGAGGAAAGCTGGATTTGCTTAACAAGTACTTAGCGTTCACTTAACCACTATAGTGTTTCCTTAATAATTATGGCAAAAAAGATCCTAAAATTGTGTGTGACTTTATTTATTAAAGTGGTTGTTAAGAAAGTCATGTACAATTTTAATGTTATTTAATGTTACAGGTGATGCAACCAAAATTAAGGTCAGAATTTCCATTACAGGACTGGATCTGTAACAGGACTTTTCTAAAAAGGATTTTTTGTGTAGATGAAAGCCATTCTTTATCATTCTTGAATATGGAATACTGAGTATGAATGAAAGTTTGATACTGGATCTCATTACTTGCTGGATATATCAAAGCAGAAGTTGAAAATATATTTATTAGGAATGATTAAGTGTGAATTCTTGCTCTGAGCACAGTGAGCTAAATTGCTCCAAATTACCTCTTTCAATTGTGATCTACAAATATTGTGATCCTACAACTTTGTGCTCAGGAAAACATATTTCTGAGCAATACAGGTATCTATATTCTACCATATAGTATTTTTATTTCCAGAGTAAGTGTGCATTGTGGTTTTTGATTCTACCCAATTTCACAAATGTATTGTTCAAACCAATACAACTAAAATGTACTTGCTTATATTTTCCATCATGCAGAGCTTTGGGTGAGGGGGGAAGAGAGAATGGCTTAAGAGTATTTCACAGGGGCTTTGAAATGGCAACACCAGATGTACCATTCAAACGTTGTGAAAACTGGGCCTATAGTGTGTTTCTTCAAGTGCTCTTTACCATCTGTTCTATCGTGTACAGAATTGCAGTCCTTTCTGTTTTCAGCAGGCTGCTTTCATAATATTTAAAGCTTATGCTACAATATATTGGGATTTTTGCCTAAAAACTAAAGCAAAAGAATTTTTTTGCCTAGAAATAAAAAAAAAAAGAAAATATTTAAGCAAGAGTCAAAATACAGGTCATCTCTGCCAAGCTTAGATAATTCAAACTGCCTTCAGATAATAAAGTTCTCTTTGGTCTTTATTTCAAAGATTTACCGATGAAAGACCATGAATTTTGGTGGCCAAAAAGTATTCAATAGCAGTGGCTTCTTTAGTTTATGAATGTGTCACAAATCATCTGGAAGTAAACAGAAATCTGGATGAATAATAAAATTGTATTATATGACAAGGAATAGTTGAAACTAACCTATTATTCATCACAATAAGGGTATTTAAATTGACTTAAAGATTAACTGATGTGCAAAAATATATTCAAAAATCTCCCAAAGTATTCCTGTTAAGATGAAAATCATGAAATGTGAGTTACTTACTTCTACTAGTTCCCGTAGTTTCCTTGCCTGGTTTAGGGAGGGGGGAAAAGTCGTGATATGTCACATGATGCCACGAGTTTGACATCCCTGTTCTAGCCTGATGTCTTAAACCACCACACTGCACTTGTTCAAATGTGATTTAGGTACATACAATTCTGAATCAGGTTACGACAGTCTCATCTGCATGAACTTGGAAATTTTGGGGTGGAAATATGTGATTTGAATATTCATATTTCCATTTTCCTTTTCATAAAAGAATTTTCTTCTCTGGGCTTGGCAAATGGTCTATGGGACTACTTTGTGCAATGCTCCAAGATTTTCCCTAGCTGTCTGTGTGGTTATACTCATAAAGATGGAGTTGACCTGAGAAGACCATTGGAACAATCACACCAAGGGAAAAAAAGCTTCCTTACTACTCTGTACAAAGATGCCTTATTATGTCAATATGTTTCAAATGCCTTCTACAAGCTTATTCTGCGGTCTGCACAAAATTTACAGAACAGTGGAAAAAGTTTCTAAAGTAAATAACACCTTGCTGTACATTAATCATGTTGTCTCTTCAATAGTCATCTATTATCACTTGACCTTTCATCAGTGGATATATCTCTGTTTGTTTGGTGGTCCTTTAAAAAGGATTTGTTCTTTCATTCTGTTTGTTATAGATGTCTTTGTAATTTGATTAATCAATTAATACTCGTCTCTAGGTTTAAAAGAACTTGTCATCCAGCAAAACTACAAAGACTGTTCCTAGATGATCATTTTGCTGCCAACTTCCTATTGTTATAACACTCAAATCCAAAGCTTATGATGCCTGTCTTATTAAATAATCTGATTATTTAACAGGGGGCCTGTTCACTTGCAAATTGTTTCTTGGTTACATTTCTGCCTAGGGAGTTCTGCTTCATGTTTTCCAATATCATGAAAGTTTTTCTTCCACTTGTCAGTTTTTGCTGTTAGACTTGGTTGCTGCAGCCTTCTTCCTTCCATGCCAAAATTTCAAAATGATTGAGTTTACCTAACCTTTGTAAGCGTCCAGTTCCAAATGGTGATTCTTTTAAGCTAAGTTCTTTATTATTTCCACACCTATAGACAGAATCTTGCCAGACTAAGCACTCTACTATCTGTATATACCAGATACTCTGGGAAGTGTTATTGTCTTCATCCTCTTTCTTCACACAAAGTATCTCTATTGCATTGCCTCTTACTCCTCTGGAATGCAACCCTCCATTCTAGGACTCCATCCTACTATATTCCATCACTGTAAGAGGAAAATAGGTATCAGTCTGAGCTCCATTCAAAACCCAAGAAAGAAATACTTCAACTCCATAGATTAGAGTAAAGGAACTTTTATTGAATTTTAAAGTGGTAGCTACAGGTAGAATTCTGAATCTAAGAAATTAGGCAGGCAGATCACATATACAAAGGGGTGGAATTGATCCCACCCCCCAAAGTCCAAGATCTTCCTCCAATAAAAAGTTCTGAATGTGATCATTTGGGCATCTGCAGGTGGTGATGAGGCTTCTGTCCGTTGACCTTGACATATTTTGATAAAATTTAGCAGTTGCGCAGTAGAAAGACAGTTGAGCAAGGAAATAGAAACTTAAGAATAAGAATTCTATACTCCCCCTCCTCCTTCTCATTTACAGCACAGGAATGTAACACCTCCAGCTCTCTTCCCTTCCAATCCCTCCTCCCCCCCCGTTTCTAATGACGAAAGCCGAAAGATGCAGAGCAGTGAGAAAAGATATAGAAGAGATCTTGAAGGCTGACAATAGGTATTGATTAAAGGGCACTGGGAAAATGAGACATATTACATTTTTATGAATTTTATTTGCAAGAATATATACATATTTATGGTATTTGAAACATGCAAAATAGAGCAGAAGGGTGATATATTCACCACATTTGTCTGATGGGGTACCTAAATATTTTTGAGTAAGAGATCACCTTTGATTTTTCTTGATCATTCTTCTCGTATTCTGAAAGAGCCATTCTGGAAACTGCAGAAACTTGGATTTTGTGTATTCATGCCAGCCTTTTGTGATCTGTTCAGTTTTGAACAATGCATAATTAAATGGGTGTTAATTTGAATGATTTGTAAATTATACTTCTAACATCTTGGATCCCAATGAATACAGTTCCATTTTCAAACTGATATTTCTGCAGCCAGATTAGTTCTATAACACTACAACCAAGTTGTCCAGCTGTATATTTTTTGGACTGTTCTCCTTGGTCCCTCTGGAAATGATGAAATTTATGGATCGCCTGTCTGAATTAAGACAATTATTAAATTCCTCATTGTTGCATGATTCATAACAATATCCTATTTCATTTCTTCTTCCTACTTTTTTATTTGAATATATTGTTGTGCAAGAAATGATTGTGTTACATTTGTAGCCATCTTCTCTGTTTAAATATATATGTATTTAGTTCGTTAGTTGCTAGGAATCCATTCAAAATACATTTATTTTGTGCATCAGTGACTTTGGCAACATGATTTGGTGACATATAAAAGTGCTCAACAAATGAAGATGATCTACCTTAATGTAGTTAAAAAGAGGGCCAGAGCAAATGTTCCAGAAACAACTATATGAATGGTTAGAAAAATTCAGTACCTCCCATAGTGAAGAAAATAAAGATATTAAGAGGCAAATTTAAATCTATCATGATTCTAGGATGCCATGCAAAGCAAATATTTCCATATCTTTTAGTTGCACAAATAGATCTAAAATGCTTGTTTTTTTCTTGGCTTTCTTGCACATTAAAAAATTATATGAAGCAAAAATATGTTATGCTCCCATCAGAATTGTCTGTTTTAGAGTCATATAATAATATCACATAGTATGGCAAATATAATCACTTAGGGTCTGGCCTCTAAAGGGGATTAAATGTTTACAATCGGCAAATTAACTCGATTTGTAAAGCTCTGCGTGCTCACGCAAGCACCTGCTGCTTGTGCAAGCGCCCACCGCTTGTGCAAGTGGAGTTTCATATGCACATGCATGTTCACCCGCACCCCTGCATGGCCCGGTTCCGAACAGGCCACGGCCTGGGAGTTGGGGACCTCTGAGCTATACCATGTAGTAGAAAAATTCTTTAATCTAGCAGATTTTTAACAGCAGATTCACCTTTTCCTCTTTCACATGAATTCTCTGAAAGAACCACTATATTGGATGCTCATGAGTATTTAGGACATGGGCTATCCAGTATGTGGTTAAAAGCAGTGGTGGGATTCAATTTTTTTTGCTACCAGTTTTGTGGGCGTAGCTTCGTGGTCATGGCAGGGGAAGGATACTGCAAAATCCCATTCCCTCCCCACCCCACTAACCTGCTTTCCAGCTCCGTTCTCCTGTGCAGGGCAACCAAACAAGACCCAGCCGATCAACTGGGACTTGGGAGGCAGAGAATAGATGGGGGCGGGGCCAGCCAGAGGTTGTATTTATCGGTTCTCTGAACTACTCAAAATTTCTGCTACCGGTTCTCCAGAACTGGGCAGAACCTGCTGAATACCCACCTCTGGTTAAAAAGTTTCTCCCTTGTATTTAGGATATTGGCTACCCAGTTCAGTGTTAAAAGGTTTCTTCCTTGATTTTAATCACGGCTTATGTTTATAGTTTCAGACACTGGAGAGTTGTAATTCCCTTATATGCAATCTAATTTTAAAAAATTAGGGCTACATTTGAATATGCTTGTGTTGACTTTTGATCCAAACAAATCACAGAAAATTCCTTCAACAGGCACTTCAACTTTTTCATCCTGGTTCTATTGCCTCCCCATCTTTCCATTTCCACTCCTGCTCTTTCTTCCCTGCAAATAATCAGTCATATGAGCAGTCTCATCTGCTCAGAATCCATGCAGGGCGAAGGATAAACAGCACAACAGGATGTGATCAATCAGATCTGGCTCCATAATTATTTCATAGTGGGCAAAGTAAGGCAGTGGGAATTATTCCTTGAAAAACCATCCAAAAAGAGAGTAATCTTTGGAAATTAAGAAGAAGATTAATGGCTTGGTTGTAGCTTTAAAAATAATCTGTGTTCCACGTGACTGTTCTTGTGGAAACTGAGCATATTTACAACTTTTGGTATGAGAATTTTGGGCTTCTTCCACCTCCAAGTTATGCTTAACAGTTATAACATGCATAGCAATAATGCTATCATTTATTAGCTTGTGAAAACACCTGATAAAATCCAGCCTAAGGATATCTACTCTTATTTTCAGGTAGTCAACAAAAACCAACATACAGAATATGAATCTCATTTTGCTACATTCATATTCATAATGTTCTCTTTCATTTAGCTTTGAATGGGACATTGACTTCGGCAGTGCAGTATTGATGATAAGTAGTAGTCTATGAATCATGTTATCATCCATGAATGTATCTGAACTCCTTAAAATGTTGTCCCTGTGAGTAACCTCTTTTAACAATTTCCACTGCTCAGTTGTATACTCAGAAGAGCTTCTTTCTTAGAACCATTCATCTTCATTGGATGAGTTGTACGGTCTAAAAAGCAGAAAAACATCATCCTATCATTTTATTTAATCTCATAGACAACGGGCACCTTTAATTTACTTAATGTTTTAAATTTAAATCCCTAACTTTATAATCATGGTCAATAAGTTACAAAAGAGACATATTGAAAACTCTTATACAAGTGAAGAGCATTCCTCAGTTTAAGTGGACAGAAATCCTGATTATAGCTAGCTTGAAGCAGAAGTCAATGTCAGGTTGGACATTATGGGATTTATTTATGACACTTATTTCGGTCTCAATCCTTAAATAGATCGTAGTTGACATTTCTAGCTTATTTATAGATAAATTAGACAATCTTAACTATTATACAGACACAGTACACTGGATGCAGCCACGTTGAAGCAAGCATGCGGCTTGAACTATTTGAGGAAGGATTAACATCATATTTTACCAAATCAATAGCATAAGGACCAAGCCGTACCCTCTGGAAAATTATTAGAAATAAATTGTGTGTGCATATGCACATGGTGTTAGTTAAATTGTATTAATAAGGGAACCAATGCAATCTTTTATTGCAATGAAAATGTTTCTAACCATGTTGATGCTGAAATATACCCCTTTACTGGGCATTAAGGTGTTTCAAGCTGGCTGATCATTTTTTCCATATCATTATAATATGCTGCCATTGGTAATTCCAGCAGGCAAATGTTTGCATATCTTGTAATGTCTTTCCCCTTGTGGCCTGAGTTTGAGTTAGTGGAACATGCATTGTTGCTCCTCATATTGAGAAATTGAAACTATTGATATCACATCTACTAGCAAGAACAAACTGGGAATGGCCAACCACATGAATGTTTAATCAACTCTTTAGAAATGTACTCACCTATTATGAGTACATTTTTAACAGTGAAAATTCACCGTAATTATCCTAAGTATGTTAAATAAATGTTTGTATTTTAGGTCTGTCATGGAAGGATCACATGCATATAAAATGTTTTGTTAGGAATGTAAGCTACCTAAAAGCTATTTGGGTTGGAAATATATAAACCAGGATAGACATTTTAATACTGTCTCTTTAAGGGAATGCTAGAATTGTAATTAGGTGTGGTTTCTCAAACGGCCATAAAATGGAGCCAGCAACCTGGGTTTTTAGTCTTAGTCTTAGTCTCAGAAGAGAGTGTGTCTCAGTGAGTCTCTCTTTTTCCTTCTGTTGGAGAATATTGCCATTCCTCCTAATTTACTGCTAGTCCTGGATTTGATGTAAGTCTGATACTGAACTGTTTTTGATAGTGGACTTTGTTATTGGATTATTCCTGGACTAAAAACTGACTGATCTTACCTGTGAATGACTTTGGACTGCCTATTTTGAACTTTGCTTAAACGTTTCTGGAAGTAAAAACCTTACTGTACAGTGTACCTGTGTGCTGTGTGTGTATTATTCAAACACTACTCTCAAATACGTCTCCCTGTATGCGCTCATTCTCCTAATGGGGAATTACCTCAACATGTTTATAATATTACAAAATGTAATATTTCTGTGACTTCAGAATGATTATAAACATCTGATAATGACAATTCTATTACCAATGTACACATGCAACATTATATACTCTTAAGGAAGTTATTTTTGTACTAATGTCTTAATTTACATAAAAGGAGACTGATTTTTACATGTCAAGGATTACATTCCTATTGATTTTATATATTAAAATAATAGAATAGAATCTGGAAGGGACCTTGGAGGTCTTCTAGTCCAGCCCCCTGCTCAAGCAGGAGAATCTATACCATTTCAGATAAGTGACAGTCTAGTCTTTTTTTAAAAAAAACCTCCAGCCCATAATAGTTGGGATAACACCCCTAGTTATTGAAATACTGACAAACCTCTTCTCAAATGCTTGTATGTCCAAAATATAAACATACTGCTGTTTATAATGTTGTAGGATCCAATGAGTAAAGCAGAAGCAATTTTCTAATAATAGCTCACAAATCTTCACTATTAGCTTAATCAATACATACCACTAGATGACATATGGATTACAGAATACCACATTAACTAGGTTGTATGATAAGGACACTCTCATTTTGAGGCTGTTGTAGATTTGGGCCTACTTCAGATAGACTGTATGGCAATACAGTACATGAAACCTCTGGGTGAGAAGATTTGCCACCATGAACTGAAATATCATCAAAATGCTAAAAATACTGGTGGTGATTTAAGGTGTTGCAGCAAATCTTGGTTCCAAAATCAGGACACAAGACCACGAAAGGTGGGAGAATACAGGTTTTATTTGCGCAAAGTATTCAGAGCATTAACATGACAGATTCTGAAACCCCAGCTCTTCGTGAGACAATACTTTTATACCTAATATGACATCAACAAGGACTGGGGCGTTATTCTCATTGCATTTACCAAATAAGGACAAAATTACATACATATGAAGGAAGTATAAAGAGGAAATAACATTTTTAATTTTCCAGTTATCTTACACCATCAGCTATTTTCCATGTTCACCCTTGTTTACAGTAATGTGGTTAGTTCAAGTTCCTTAGTTCAGCAATCTTGTGGGTTACACAATGTTATATTAAGCAAGGCTAAGCAAAAGACAGGGAAGCTGGGACCCTTGCTGAATATGACTTGTTGACCTATAATGAATATAAATTGTGCTTTATATGCTTTATATGAAAAGTGCTTTATATGCTCTTTTTCCACCGCTTCATTACCCCCTTTGAAACTTCACCTTAATCTAGAGATTACTGTGCAGTTTCACACAAAGGGGCAAGCTCTTCATAGGTATTTACCTGATCATTTACCCAAAGAGCCATAGCCTTCTCAGTGGACTTTTTGTCCACTAACAGAGAGACTATTGGAAATTGTCTTTACAAAGATAGGGAGAACACAAGGTAAGATCACACATCCCACAGCAATAAGACCAACAAGTGCAACAATTGCCTGAAGGCCAGGCAATTTGGGGAACCAGGTTCCAAATATTTCACCAAGATCAAATCCAAGATTTTCTATGCGTTTGGCCCGCTGCTCAATGATTTCACCTACATCATCAAATTCCAGGCAACAGTTAGTGAAATTAAATTTTCCACATACACCTCCTTCAGCTGCCAAGAGATAGTCTAAAGCCAGGCGGTTTTGGTATATTGCATCTCTGAATTTCTTCTGTTGGACAGCTAGGGTACACAAGGATTGAGCTGTTTCATTGGCAATTAACTCTACAACCGCTTGGAGCCTAATGATACGATTAAGCATGTAAATCGGGCTATGGTACCCACAAGTGCTGTCAGCCACCCAAGCGGCTGGACTTAGTATTGTATGATCCGTTCAGGGGGCCACTCATCATCACTCCAATCCCCAATCTTATAATCTGCTTTTAGCTGCCTACTGGCCCAATGATCAGCAGTAACTAGCTGGGGCATCTGAAGTGGTAACATAAAAAAGGCTGGATTGATAACACCTAAAGTACACGTTCCTTTCCATTTTAAGGGTAAAGCACTATAGGCCGTAGTACCACAGATCCAGTGCACTCCAGGGGGTGCTTCAGTGATATTCTCCAATGAATAATTGGAACAGAACTGGTTTGAATTATTAGGCCAATATTCCCAGGATTCGGTGGACGGGTTCCATTCATGTACCTCCAGACACTCCGTGTCCCCCTACTGATGGACCCCCCTCCTGCAAACTTGATAGACACCATTTAGCAACAATAGTGTTTTGGAGCTCCCACCTAGATTGGGGCTGATGCTTAGGCATAGCGGTCAAATTATAAGGGTTAGAATAGTCCCATTCCTGAGAGATCCACGGACACTGATCTCCCACTTTGGTACCTCCACAAATGTAGCAGTTGGTAACATTGAGGGAGTGCGCTATAGTGGAGGCCAATTCCAAAAACAAATTTCGAGCCTGCTCATATGGTTGGAATTCAATATCAACTTCCTGCCAGAATTCGGAAAAGTATCTAGTGTTGGTAGAAGTAGGGTGGCACCTGGTTTCCTCCTGGATCAGTGCCTTTTGCCCATAGTCTAATTCCCATCATTGACCCATATCTAGAATTCCATTGCTGAGGGTTAGGTATGGTAATATTGACATTATTACATTGATATGGCAGACAATTTTCAGAAGGAGGTACCTGTGCTATCTGAAGATAGGTTCCCTTGCCCTTATTTGGATTATAAGTGGTCCATGCAACACAACTCCAAGTGGAGCAGTATCTTTCAGGAGCACTGCTGCAGTCCCATTTTCCCGTTTGTCCAGGGTATTGGTATGGGCAAATATAAACATCAGATTGGGAATATGTTCTGTGACAGGACAAGGTGGTCCCACAGGAAGTGGGCCATTGGGCCACCTTACAGACCTCAACCGTAATTGTACCTGGGCTATTGGGAGATAGTATTTTTGTCTGGGAAACTATGGGGCCCATCTTACCACCCCTACTTTGGGCTATCAACCATGTATGTGCTGGATTAACTCTGGGATCATAGCACTCCTTACTTTGGGCACAGACCGAGTACCACACTCCTTTATAACAACAGGGAGTAGTGTGCCCTTCACACCTATAATGGGTATGGTATACCAAAGTAGTATATGGTATACCAAAGTAGTAGTTATAGTCCTGTCTCTGAACACTGTTTTAAGGCATACCATGCAATTGTTTGGGCATAAGGGATCCTGAGTAACTGGAGGTTTTGACTTCGTAGGTGGTGTGTTAGTTCGAGGTGTTCTGTGTTGTCCCTTAGTATTGCCCTTTTCACGGGGTGGGGGATCAGTAGGGGGTTCCCATTTGGGATGTTTCCAATAATTAGTCGGTAGGGCTTTATCATCCACATAACATAATATACCCTTTACACCATTTAACTATTGTTGCCATTTTGATTATGCCCGTACATTTCTGGCCACAAGTCCACAGACGGGTCTTATCCTGACATGTTGTAATATTACAGGAAGTAGGGTGTCCCCATGATATGTGTTGACATGAAATCAGGTTGAATAGCGTACAGGAGGACGGTTTACCAACTTCGTACTTGAGGTCTCCTTTAGTATCTTGGCATTGATTGCACCGATCAGTATGGTCCACCTGTACTGAATGCATGGTGTGTTTTGTATTCCAGGGAATGTGAGCATGTCTTTGGTACCCATGGAGTGCGCAACAGATGCCATCTTATGGTATTATTATATACACATTGACAATACCTTGTCCCTTCATGTTCACACTGAGGAAGATTGGTCATGGAACAATTAGGAAACCTGGTTACACTATAAGTAAAATGTCTCCCTGTAGGTAATACCGTAAAACACATGTCACATGGTCTAATCTCCCTTCCATCATCCGTAGGGAGGGGTTCTGTGTCCTCGGACGGATCTGGTGAGTACCATTCATCAACTGCATCCTCATCTAGGGGTATTTCCTTATCTATGTTACTTTTCTTATGCATTAGTACTTCATATAGGTATAGAGAGTTAATGGCAACACTGACTACCAGCAAGATAGTCACAAACCAGACAGAAGACATAAGACCCCTGCGGATGCATGCTGTTTCCCTCAGCCTCTGGTTAGCCTCCATTTTAATGTTCCCTGACTCGTGACCTAAATTTCCAAGGGAGGCCCGTGCGATGGATGTTAGCTTCCGGGGTAATGCCTGCAGGGGCCGTTAGTTTCCTGACTTCTGTTGGTAGAGGGACGACTTCCGGAGTGTCACCACTAGGGGAGTTCAATTCCTCTTCATCTCCCGTTGGTAGAGGGACAGCTTCCAGTGTGTCACCACAAGGGGAGATATTCCTCTTCACCTTCCGTAGGGTTACTTTTAATGGGTGATCCAGGTGGGATTCTACTTTCCAAGAGGTAGGGGCAGCTAATTTAACTTGGGACCAATGAATCCATGATTTTATTTCCGCCACCTTAATGGCAAGGGGAGAACACATAACAACAGTGTAGGGACCTTTCCACTTCGGGCTCAAAGTTTCCCGTTTCCAATCTTTAAACCAGACCTCTTGACCCGGGTGTATATTATGCGGAGAGGTCACTAAGACATGGGGTTTACAGGTTAATACATATTGTTGTAATTTGTGGACAATATTATTAAGGGTCTGGAGTTGTTGCGATCTAATAATATCCGAGATTTGTACATTATTTCGAATATTCAAGCGAACTAGATTGGGGATTCGACCATATAGCAACTCAAATGGTGAGAGCGATATATCCTTTTGGGGCGGGGGCACACCTAATAGCGACTAGGACCAAGCTCAGGGCATCTGTCCACTTAAGATGAGTTTCTTGGCAAATTTTTGCAAGTTTTTCTTTAACAGTTCAATTAACTCTTTCCACCCTGCCTCCAGAAGGGGCATGAAAACTACAGTGGAGCTTCCATGTTATACCTAATACCTTGGCTAACTGTTGAGTAGCCTTATGAATGAATGCAGGGCCACTGTCGGAGGAGATTCTGGAGGGCAGCCCATACCTAGGGATTATTATGTGGAGTAATGCCCTGGCAACTTTGGAGGCCTTCTTAGTGCGTGTTGGAATGCACTCAGACCATCCTGTGTATGTGCACACAATAACCAATAGTGCGTTGAAGGGGCCACACCGGGGCATATCAGTGAAATCAATCATCAAGGAATCGAATGGGTAACAGCCTCTTGGTTGGTGACCTGGGGGTGGTTGTGGCCCCTGTCTGGGATTATTAGCTGGACAAACCTCGCACCTCGCACAAACATTAGCTGCTATACTGCTTATCTTGTTTATGTACAGCTCCCTTTTAAGCACCTTTGTCAGTGCCATTTTTCCTAAGTGCAGCTGTTGGTGTACTTGTTGCACAATATCGCATGCCATATATGCCGGTATAAATATCCTATCATTTGGTAGGATCCACCAGTTTCCCTCCAGGTGTGCCTCTAGTGCCTCAATTTGGGCCATGTCATCTTTGGAATAGTGGGGTCGGTGGTGATCAGCTGGTTCCCACATAGCGAGATATTTTTCTGTGGAGGTGGGTACCTTTTGGGCAGCTTCACATGCTAGTTTACCTGCCTCCTCATTTCCCTTTTGTATATCTGTGACCACCCTCTGATGCCCCTGGCAGTGCATGACTCCTACCTTCTGTGGGACCCATACACATTCTAGGAGACGTAGTATTTGGGGACCATATTTAATATCCCTGCCTCCTGCGGTGATAAGTCCTCTTTCCTTATATAAGGCCCCATGGACTTGAACCGAGAAAAGCATACTTTAGGTCTGTATAAATGTTCACTCTTAGCCCTTTGGCCATCTCTAGGGTTCTCGTTAATGCATGTAATTCTGCCAACTGTGCACTTGTCCCAGGTGGAAGGGGCTCTGCTTCCCATACATCATCTAGAGTAACTACTGCGTATCCTGCCTTTCTCATTCCCTCCTGTAGGTAGCTAGTGCCATCTGTAAATAGGGTGTAATCTGGAGTAGGGAGAGGTATATCTGTCATGTCTGGGCGACTAGCATATGTTTCCTCTATTGTATGGATACAATCATGCGCAAGTTTGGTGTAAGGTTCAGGCAGTAGTGTGGCAGGGTTTAATGTGGTAGATTGGACAATGTTAATCAGAGGGTTATGAGTGATTAGCCTTGGTATTTCAACATTCAAGGGTTAGTTAGCCACAAATGGCCCTTTGTTTCCAGTACGGATTTAAGGGCATAGGGGGTGTAGATATCTAAGTGTTGTCCAAATGTTAATTTACTAGCTTCCTGTGTTAAAATGGCTGTTCCAGCCACCACCTTGAGACAAGCAGGCCACCCCTTAGCAACATTATCAAGTTGTTTGGAAAGATATGCCACAGGGCGGTGCCATGTCCCTATGGTTTGGGTGAGGACACCCACCGCCACATTTTTTTAAGTATCCACAAACAACTGAAATGGTTTTTCCAAATCCAGGAGGCCCAAACTAGGGGCTTGTAACAAAGCCTGCTTAAGTGAATGGAAGCTAGCTTCTTCCTGCTTTCCCCATTGTAATGGCTCTCTATCCGCTCCTTTTGTAGCTTCATATTAAGGGTTTTGCTATAAGACTAAAATTGGGAATCCATATACGACAAAACCCAGCAGCCCCCCAAAATCCTCTTAGATCCCTCCTATTTGTAGGTGTGGGGAGTTGGCATATGGCTTCCTTGTGCTATATCATAGCCCAAATATCGAACCTTTTGTGATACTAGCTGAGCCTTTTTCCTAGAGGCCTTATATCCTAAATCCTGTAAAAGGAACAACAACTCGTGTGTATTGTTCCAGCACGCATCTTCAGTGTGTCCAGTGACTAATAGGTCATCTACCTACTGCAGCACCACATTGGGGGGTGGGATATTTAATGCCTCTAAATCTTTAGCCAAAGCAGCACCAAAAAGACTTGGCGAGTTTTTAAATCCTTGAGGCAGCCTGGTCCAGGTGTACTGCTGCTTTCGACCAGTGGTAGGGTTCTCCCATTCAAAAGCAAACAAGTGTTGACTATTCTCATGTATTGGTATTGTGAAAAAGGCATCTTTTAGATCTATAACTGAGAACCATGTGGCAGCCTGGGGAATAAGGCCCAGTATAACATATGGATTTGGGACCACCGGGTGAATGGTCACTGTGGCTAAATTCACGACCCTTAAATCTTGGACTGGGCAGAAGCAGCCTTCCCCCTTTGGGATGGGTAATATTGGGGTATTCCATTGTGATTCGGTAGGCACCAAAATATGATGTTGCAAATATAGGTCAATAATTTCCTGGATTGCTTGCATAATATGTCTGGGGTATGCCCGTTGTCTGATTCTCACAGGTACCTTCATTGGTGCTTCTTCCACTATATGAGGAGGATGGTGAGCAGCAAAACCAGGGGGGTTGTCTTCTGCCCACAACTGAGGAACATTAAACTGCTTCCATTTATTCTCACCCCCCTCTCCTGTGTCTCTGGCAACCATAAACCGCCATCCCTCTTCTAGGGGTATGGACCAGTTCACTTTCCCGTACCCCATTTTCATTGTCCCATCCTCCTCGAAAGAGATCTGTGCTCGGAGTTTGCACAGCAGATCTCTCCCCAATAGCGGGATAGGACAGTCAGGCATGTACACAAATTGATGTGTTATGGCCTGTCCCTTCATTGTGCATACAAGGGGTTCTAGAAAGAAACGCTGCAGTATACGTCCTGTTGCACCCTGGATATTAATAGTATGCTGGGATGCCTGCGCTAAGGGCTGAGTCAGAACCGACCGGGTAGCTCCAGTGTCTACCAAGAAAGTTACAGGTTTGCCTCCGACATTTAGCCTGACCATAGGTTCTGGGAGGCTTTCTGAACCCGGTCGGCCTCAGTCCCATTCTTCTACTACCCATTCTTCTAGCCTATTAAGGGAGTTCTCCCTAGACCTTTTCTATTATCTTGCCTTCCCTGGCCCCTTTCCAGGGGTCTTCTTAGGCCATTCTCCACTACGAAGCCTTGGAGAAGGCCCACCTCTGCCTTCTAACCTTTCTTCCTTGTTCCTTTCCGGACACTCCCGTTTCTAGTGTCCTTGTTTCTTAAAGAAAACACATTGATTGCGTCCTAGCCCTGACCTGCCTCCCCCTCAGCAGACTAGTTCCCCTGCCTCTCGGGGTCCACATCATGGCTGCCGCCATTAGCTCAGCTTTTTGTTGCATTTTTTGGCCTTTCTTTCCTCCTCCTTATCCCTATTCACAGACTTTCCTTTCCACCTCCATAAGTTCACTCATGGGTTTCCCTAAGGCTCCCTCCAGTCTTTGCAATTTTCGTCTTATGTCTAGTGCACTCTGGGAGATAAATGCCATAGTCAGCATTCGAGCGTTTACTGGGTCTGTGGGATCAATAGGGGTATATATTCGATAGGCGTCAATAAGATGAGTGTAAAATGCTTCTGGGCTCTCAGTGGGTTCCTGTAACACTAAGGAGGGTTTCGACATGTTGACTGCAGGCTTTCCTGCCCGGCAGATAGCTCGCACTACCAATGACTGGTAGTTCCGTAGCTTCTCCTTGTCCCTCTCCTGGTAGAGATCCCATTTGGGATCCTGGGACAGGAAATTGGTTTCCATAAGATCTGTAAGACTGTGATATAAGCTAATGTCAGGCTTTAGTATTTTGGCTATCGCGATTTTGATTTTCTCTCTTTCCTCTGGATCAAACAGGGTCCCCATAAGCTGTTGGATTGTGGGGTTGGGATTGTGTGCATCCACTATTGTCTTCACTAGGTCAGCTATCTCTGTGGGTTTTTCACTGAATGGACCATAGTGTAGTTTCCAATTCAGTAAGTCTGAGGTAGTGAAGGGTACATATTGAAACAGTTAGAGTGACGATTCAGTGGGATTCTTGGGGTTTATTGCTAATTGGTCAACTCGCCTAAGAGGAGCAACGGTTTCATATGAGGGGCCTGGGATTGCTAACAGTTCTTCCGGGGGAGTTATCCCCGGAGGAGATGGGAGGGGGTCAGGCCATGACTCTACTGGAGTAGATGTCTTAGGGAGAGATTGGTCAGCTTGGGCCGATTGATCATGTGTCTCCAGTGGATGCCTAGGGCTTCTCACATAGGGGGATAATTGATCTAATCATGCCATAAACCCTGATACCCCAGATGATTCCTCACCCTCAGATGTGCTATCAAAAACTCCTGGAGGCACATAAGGGGGAGGGTGTGGTACTTCCTCTGGATAGCTAGGCAAGACCTGTACTGTTTTCTGTAACTTCTTAAGGGTCACGTTTCATGATAGTAAGGACTTACAACGTCGCATCTTAAGCTTTCTGAGCCATGGAGGAGGGTGGTTCAACAGGTCAAGCCAGACATCTATGTATGGGGCCTGATCAGGATGTCCTAGAGTGGGGTGAAATACTAACCGATGTACCTGCACTGCTATAGGGATATCTAGTGTGCCTATAGGGGGCCACCCACACCCAAATGTTGGCCATTCTGACTCACAAAATTTCCGTAATTAGAACCTACTCCACTTATAACCATAATCCTGGGACTGATATGCTTCCTTAAAATGTTTTAGCATAACTTCTAGCGGGGTCACAGGCTTACTTTCTCCACCACCCATGAGCCACCCAAGTAACCAGACAAGACAGATGAGGAAAGGGATTGGAGAGGAGGATATGGGGTCCCTCCTTTTCCGGACACACCAGGGATTTACACACATCCATGCCCGACCCAGGGAGCCGGATACACACGGTCTCTGATGGGAACTGCGGACACCACTTGCTTTCTACTGGCCCACGGTGCTGGACACTCACAGTCACCAATGGGAACCGCAGTAGTTTCTCACTTCAACCAGACTTGACACTTCCACCCACCTTACCTTAAGAGAGGGTGATCAGTCCTCTCCTCCATCCCTGCTTACAGGGAGGGATTATTTCTCAACTCCAATAGTTGCCTGCAGGAGTCTTCCTTCTCCACAGCTGGCCAGAAGATGTCCTGGTCTCCTCACCTCTCACCAGTGGTTCTTGGAAGCGCCAATCGCCGCCGCCAGAGAACGGCAGTCTCAGGAAGTCCCTCAGATTCAAAGGACCGATGGCGCCTGGGATGTTCCCTTTAACTCACCAAGACACTGGCAGTAGGGATGGACCCTCCAGAGGGCCTCAGGGCCCCTTGTGTCCCATCTGGGGTGCCATAAATGTTGCAGCAAATCTTGGTTCCAAATCAGGACACAAGACCACAAAAGGTGGGAGAATACAGGTTTTATTTGCGCAAAGTATTCAGAGCATTAACATGACAGATTCTGAAACCCCAGCCCTTCGTGAGACAATACTTTTATACCCAATATGACATCAGCAAGGACTGGGGCATTATTCGCATTGCATTTACCAAATAAGGACAAAATTACATACATATGAAGGAAGTATAAAGAGGAAATAACATTTTTAATTTTCCAGTTATCTTACATCATCAGCTATTTTCCATGTTCACCCTTGTTTACAGTAACGTGGTTAGTTCAAGTTCCTTAGTTCAGCAATCTTGTGGGTTACACAATGTTATATTAAGCAAGGCTAAGCAAAGGACAGGGAAGCTGGGACCCTTGCTGAATATGACTTGTTGACCTATAATGAATATAAATTGTGCTTTATATGCTTTATATGAAAAGTGCTTTATATGCTCTTTTTCCACCGCTTCAAAGGGATGCCAAGGCCAATCTCTCAGAGTGCTTGGAGGTGTTAAGGGCTGGATAGGGACCAATGGGTTGAAACTGGGAAGACCAGTTTGGGGTTCTTTGGTCCATGGAGAATTGCTGCCTTTGGACTTGGATGGGGTGGCATTGACCCAAACAGACCCAATGATTATCCTGGGAGCATTCCTGGACTCCTGCTCGAAGAGAAGTCTGACCAGGAGGGCCTTTGCGAAACAGTCTGTTCTTGGACAATACCTACTCATGTCACTCATGCTCCAGTCACCTCCCCTCTTATTACTGCAATTTAGTCTACATGCTCCAATTGGTTCAAAGTGCAGCAGCTCATACAATTCTGTGCAGAGCTCAGTGTGCACAGGTTCTCCTGTGGGAGCTACATTGGTTTGTGATTTGCTTCTGGGTGCAATTCAAAGTGCTGGTTGTCACCTTTAAAGTTCTTCATGGCTTTAATCTAGGTTATCAGGATTTGTCTCTTGCCAGTCACATCCATCTGACTCACTAGAGTGGGGAGGCAAGGAATGTTGCAAGTCTTATCCCCTAAGGAGGTACATCTGGTGGACCAAAAAGAAAGGCCTTCATTGTGGTGGCTCCCTTTGGAATATCATTTCTTAAGAAATTAGACTGGTCCCCACTTTGACACTTTCATAAAGGCCTGAAGACTGGGTTGTGCCAGCAGGCCTGGGGAACTCAAGAGTGGGATGGAGCCCATCAAATAGCTCAGTTGATTGTGTTTTGTCTCCAGGGGTGGGTGGGGATGGTTATTGTTTTTTTCCTTATACTGTTTTTATTGCTTGTAAGCTGCTTAGAGTCACTGTGACCAAATAGGCGGCTATAAAATTTTTCTAAATAGTTACCTCTATGCTCACAGCTGCAAGAACTTACTGCATATAGAATATATAAAAATAGCGTTCCTTTGAATACTAATTTTTATGCTGTAGGAGCATTGCCTTTAAATCAACTAGCAATTAAAGATGTGATTTTTAAAAAATCACATTTATTTATTTATTTTACTGACATAGTAAGAGATATAGTAAGAGCTGTTTTCTTCTGCTGAAGCACAAGTTGTAATGACTTGTTTCATTCAACTGTTAATGTTCATTCTATATTTACTTTTCTATAACACAAGAACTACATAAAGAAAAGGGCCACTGATCACAGCACAAAGATAAAGAAAAATATGGGATAACAACATCTCACTGTTAGCAACAGAAAAAGCTGCAAAGAGAAATATTGAAGGAAGAAAATAGCTGAGAAGGCAAAGGGTAGAGGTCCCTGGAAATAAATAGAATCGAGTTTTCAGAGATAACCACATTTGGGAGATCCAATTTTTTAGTTTCAAGCCAACTCTTGAATCACACCAGTATTTCCCCCATTGATATATATTGATTATATGTTTTTTTGGGGGGATTTTCTTCTCTGGAGGTAGCACAAACTATTGTGTGTCTCTGTATAGATTTGTTTTCAAATTATATATATATATAAATAACTTATCATATCAAACAGAACTCAAGAAATTGAAAATATCATAAATAGCATGGAGACGACCAATGTCGATAATGCAATCTGCTAGAAAGGATTGCTGTCATGACTTCACTTAACTGAAACCATAGAATCATGGTTGGTGGTTGGTGATCATACTCATGCTTAAATTATCTTCTCTTAGTGCACAGCAATCATTCCCAGGGTGAGATTGTCCTTGGTCCTGCTAAATGTTGGGGAACCTAATGTTGAAAGGCTGATATACACAACACAACTATAACGTAGGGCAAAATGTGACATCTTTTTATGAGATGAAGACCGTAAGCCTTTGTTATGGGTTTTAGTAATTTAGGTTTGCCCAAAATTTAATGCTGCAATCCTATATTCCCCTAGAAATAAATAGGGCTTATTTTCAAGTAAGCATATATTGATCTCTACTGCACACTATGGAAAAAAACTTAAATTGTATATTATAATTTTCTGAAGAAACTTTGTTTAAAAAATGAATTATCACAGTGATTTTCCCAAGTATAAGTATAATCCCTAAATTTAGATTCCCTAAAGTATAATTTAAAAAGCATAACTTTTTAAATTAACTATAATTTAAAAAGGTATATATTTACAGCATATTTTATATTATTCAATTTGTAACCAAATTCATCAAACACTTGTGATTTCTACTTCAACGGGTTTTAATCTTTTTATTAAAAAAAACTCTATACCAATAATTATGTGTGGCTCTTACACTTGATTAATAAAGCACAAATTTACAAATTAAAGATAATATTGCAGTCATTTCTTTGTGGGTTGTGAAGGCAGAAGTTTATGCATCTATTTGAGGAAAGATGTACAATTAACATTTCTCCTCAGAGTTTTAATAATTGTGATGATGAAAGAAGACACTTCAAACTTTTTTTTTTTAGTCTGACTTTCAATACACCTTTCAAAATCCGGATTCACAATGGCATTCTACAATCCATAGATAAAATACTTAAATTTTTTAAAAAAATAATTTGGTGCAGCAGCTGGCAGGTGCTGCTCTGCTGGCTGGCAGATGTTTACTGCAGGAGCTGAGAAATGACTGTGTCTTTTGGGAAAATAGAATAAAATGGAACCTGTCCATAGCATATACCATTTTTCGAGCAATTGGGTATCCCTGTCCTCTATCAGGAACGAGAAAGAGAAGCGCCTTTTACTCTTCCTTTTTTTCATACAGTGATATCAGTTGACAGTCTTCCCAAAGAGTGCACTTTTTAATAATTCAGGATAGCTCTGTGAACCAGCTGTGCCTTAGGCTCTGTGAACTTATTCTTTAGAAAGACAAGTAAAAGGTGGAACAGTATCTCCTAACAATTGCAAGAAAAGGTATATTTATTTTCAACAAACCTATGAACCAGAAAGATTGTAAATAAAATGCAAAAATTAATTTTTTATTTATTAGATTTGTGTGCCATCCAAATAAAATAAAAGGTAAAACAACCAACATTTCTTCAAGCTGTCAGAAACCTTGCTTAATATTTGCATGCACATTTGAGAAAGATTGTAGATTGGCATTAAAGCAGGTTCCATATTCATGTAACCCAACCTTTATACCACAACTATTACACCATAACCATTGGTTATCCTTCCTCTTTGAAAGCTATTGAAATCTTCAGACCTTTGTTTGAATATTGGCTTCAAATTTTTCTTCCATTTTGGTGATATGTTTGTTTATAATTGCTAGTCTTTCTGTGTTTTATTTTTGTATGTTATTGCATTTTAAAAAGTCACTTTGACTGGCTTTTGCCTTAAAAGGAATCTGAGAAATAGTTAAATAATTATTTATTCAGGAATTGCCTGTATTGTAATGTTGGACACATAGTACAGTACTATCAGTTACCTATGATATACCACCCTAAGCGATGATAATGGGCTAGTTTGAGTTTACCCTACTTTTCCTAAAGAAATTGATAGGATCTATTGTTTGGGGAGACAGTTGTATATATTAATCATATCAGAACCCTTCTGAATATATTTACCTTCATCTTAATTTTGAAATATTAACAAAATAATTGATGCATTACCTACTGTAGACAATACGTTTGGACAATCATATCCCAAAAAATGATACGCAAGTGCCTACTCTTCCCTAGCATGCAATTACCTCATTCCTTTTTTGTGTGCAAGCTATTAAGGAAAGTGAAAAATATGCCAGAAAGTTGCAGCAAGTATAATTTTCAACAATGTCTGAATTACATTATATGATTTATGATCTCTAAATCAGCTAAGATACGAAGGATATAAGCTGTGGTTTCATATTTTAGCTTATGGGAAACAACTAATCATAGTTTGCCTGTTGCTAAATGGTTGAAAGTAGACTTTGTTGCTAGGGGACTACTCACTTTATGAGATTCAATTCAATTCAAATAGTAGAACTTTCTAGATCACGGGTGACAAACTTGACCATATCACATAATGTATTGTGATGTATTATGCTGTTTCTGGCCTTTGCTGAGCCGGGGTGGGCGTAGCCTGTGTGTGACGCATCTGGCCCGTAGGCTGCCAGTTTGACAGGCTTGCTCTAGGTGGTAAGAACGATGAGAAACAGAAAAAAAAAATCCAAGATTCTATGCTTACCATGGGAAACCAGCCTTAACAGGCTCCTTTTAAATAATACTGAAATATTATTGGGATTCTAAGCAATTCAACATTGTTCTGGATCTTCTAAATGTAGGGCATTTGAATATGGCCTAAATTATTTCCTTCTAGTTTAGTAACACAATATTCCCAAGAATACTGTATCTTATAAAGAAGGACCGTATGTGATACTTGCCTCTTCAGAATATTTATCTTTATTTTGATGTAGAATAGATGTTAATCTGCAAGGAATTCATGTTATATTGTTTAATTCCAGTAAGCCTAATATACATTTTGACAGATATGACTGTAATTTTTGTCTTTCCCAATTGCTATTCTTTATTGTTAAGAATAAATTGTCAAATGAAAAGACATTTTTCTGCTTCTTTTACTTATTACTAGACTACTTGTAAAATGTTGATATTATCATACTACCATGTGATTGAATGTACAGAAAATAAATATACAAAGAGGATAAAGGAATCCACTTTTGACTGCTCTGCAAGACTTATAATGAAACGTGAAAAGCATTTTATATATGTCACAATGTACAGAAAAATACATACTGGTTAATACATCTAAATCTTTTTGAAACAATTCTTTAATTACTAGAAGGTTGTATTTAAGTTTACATCGAACAGTTGAGATAGTTGGGTTGAATACTCCAATTGCTGCTGCTACACGTTTTCTGTAGGTTTCAATGAAGCTTGCAAGAAAGAAGATGCCATAATAGCAGCTGGTGAATACTTATGTAAGCCCCAATGAAATTGTTTGATGAATTGTGCCCAAGAACTGCAATGTGTAATTTAATTCACAAATTGCTGTAATCTTCCTGGAAATGAATAGTCATACTTTGGAATGAAATTCACAATAAATCCAGTAGCGTTAAAAGAAATAAATAGGTAGCATACTATACAGTAATTGAAGTATATTTTTAGTTCACATTTCAAATAAATGTAATAAAATAAAACATGTCCTAAAAACCTTTCCATTCTCTCGAATCAACAAACGCTAGGCACGTGGAAATGTTTTAAAAACATTATTGCATGTGCAAAGGAGCAATTGAGAGAGGAAATCTAAACATTTTCTTTTACAATATGATTCACAGGGCGTTATCAGAATATTTTACAGTAGTAATAGTCCTGAAATAATTTACTTTCAAGAAGTATAAGTGATAAAGAATGGAAAATCAGAAGGGAAAACAGATAATTTCATGTTTATAATTATCCTCCAAATTCAAGAATATATCAAAGAACTTGCTATAGTTTAAAATAACAATGCTAGCAATTCAATCAGATAGAAGCAGTTAGAAGAATCTCCTTAAGATTTTTAGAACAGTGTACAATATTTGGTTGTTTAAAAAGATAAAGTAATGTTAAGTTATAAAAATAGAAAGAAAACCAACCAGTTGTCAGCAGAGGGCTTTTAAAAATCTGTTGAGGTTAAATTATTTTTGCCTCCTTTCTTCCCATTAGGGCAGCAACACACAATAAAAGTTTGTTGTGCTTTTTGACATTTCCTCCATAGCTGTTATAACCATGCAGGTCCCTGAACTGAGCTAAAGTTTTGCTTCTATTCATTACAGAAAGTTGAAAAAAATCAGTTTGCTAAGACATAGCATTAAAGGCATAGTTTCTTTATATATAAATTGAACTCATGTTTATGAAAACGTGAGGGATTATATTATGGGCTTGCTTGAGGTCTTAGAGCAATCAGAATGATTTTAAAAATATTAATTTTTTCCACCCCAGTTTATATAGTTTTGGAAAACCTGCAAAAATGTAAGAGAATGCTATGTTGCTGGAGATAGATTGAATGCACTGCTTATCTAAAACAGTGTATATTTTCTACTAACAAGATGTGCATGTGCTTTCCAAGTGTGAAATTTAGGATTTCATTGATGTAAAAGAAGTAGAGGGATAGTTCTTGTCACTTAAGGTCTTGGTGTATTATTATTTCTGATTATCCTAACAAGAATAATATACAAATTTGGGGTTGAATGTAACCTGGCAATAGAGATTTAAAAAGGACCAATCAAGATGTAGTTACAACAGCAGACACACAATTAGAATCAGGTCACATTTCCAACAATATTCACAGGGACCAGGAATAATGAAAGGGAGAGCGAGAGAGAGACCACTCAGCCACACTGGGAACCTCCAAGCAACAGACCACAGGCTGCTCACTGTGGAAGTGCCTTGAGTATTGCGTTCACTTCTTCTGCAACTGCTGTCAGGGCAAACTCAAACTGTTCCTGTGGACAGAACATTCAGAGTTGATATTCTGTGGCGTTTCTAGAAATTCTCATGATGAAAACATTCAGGACATGACAGTTTGATTAATATTTAAAACATCAGTTAGATTAGTGAGCAATCTTCCATATTGCTTGATCATTGTTATTAAAAATAACCTTAATTGAGAGAACCACTATTTAATACAGCGAAATGTTTACAGATGTGAAAGGATTATGAACAATAAATAATATATGAAAATCTGGTCAGTATGAAGTGGATAACTGAACAGCAAGATATGACAAATAGGTGTCAAACCTGTTTCCCAGATCTTTCTCTCCCTGTCACAAATCCCTAACAATATGAGGCATATTTTAATCCTTAGTTTTGGACTCCTAGTTTCTTTTTGGTCAGATATAGGTACCTGTAATCTTCACTTCAATAGTGGTGCTATTTTATTTAATCATGTGTTTCTGACTATTTAAAAAAACTGGATCATTGCCCTTTCTGATTTTTATGGTTTAACTTCCAGACTTGACCTTATATGTTTCATGGGGTATCTAGATTTATTGTTCAGGTCAAAAGTAATGGAATGAAGTTATGGTTTAACCAGTATGTTAACCAACCAGGTTCTTGGGCCATCTTTAAAGTATGTAAATTCTGGTACAGCATTTTGTTTCTGCCACATGAAAAATGATCAAATATAAAACCCTCAATTCCTAAGTTTTTGAAATTTCACTATTATTATTATTATTATTATTATTATTATTATTATTATTATTATTATTATTATTATTATTATTATTTTATTTTGAGGCGCATTTTGAGTGAGCATATATATTTTCATAGGAGGACAGGAAAAAATATACTACTCATACTCTTCCAATCTACTGTCATACCTCTTTTTCCAAAATGTAGAATTCTTTCCAAATGGATAAATTCATTTTAGACACACAGCATTGTACTTATTTATCTGAAACCTGACAGTCTTATTCTACTCAGAAGATTCTATTGTGTATGAAAAAGCAAAAGCAAAGCAAAATAGATACAATTACTTTTAAAAAGTAAGATAGTAAATATAAGTAAAAATAACATTTCTCAAAAGAAATTGAACTGGTTGATTATTGAATTATAGCTGAATTATTATATTCTTATATTTTGATAACCTCTTGTTAATGTTAAATTTAAAATGGATTAAAGGAAAGTTGATTAAATTTTAATGTTTTAACAATGGAAAATGGCCCCCCAAATCCTGTACAGAAGCTCAGTTAAGTGATGGTTTGTCTGGGTTTCAAGGTAGTAACGTTATGATTATGTGGCATCAAATTGCTGTCAACTTTAAGTGAATACATGGATTCTCTTTAGGAAAATCTGTCTCCAAGATGCTTTAGGTCTGCCAGTTGTGTACCCACTGCTGCTACAGCGAAGTCCATTCATCTTGCTGCTGGCTGCCTTCTCTCTAGTTTTCTTCCATCTTTCGCAGTATTACAGATTTTGCAATAGTGGCAAATATCTGTAACTCACGTGTAGGATGAGGGTGGAGGTTCATTCACCGAACTTTTGGGTTGGTTTTTCATTACCAGGCTAGGTAAGATCTTCAGCAGTATTTATGAGATGTCAATGTTCTTCTGTTTATAAGGATTCTGTGCGGTCAATAGGTCTTGTGTTAGTGAGGTTACATCAGGTGAGGATCACGTCTTAGGGTTGATTTCTTTTTCATCCATTTATTTGTTTTCTCGGCTATCTATGGTATTCTTAGGAGTCTTCTCCAGCCCCAATGTTCAAAAGTATCAATGCTTTTCTATACTCCTTCAAAGTCCAACTTTAATTTCCATAAACTGTTACAGTTGCATGCTGGAACCTTGTTTTGTAAGCATGGATACATCCTGGCATCTGAATATCTCTTGTAAGGCCTTCATGTTTTTTTGTTTTTTTTTAGCAAGTGCTAGTCTATGGTGTATTACTTAATTGTTGATTTCTTTACTGTTGGTAATTGATTTTAAAAGGAAGAAGCTATTCAATACTTCAGTATTTTAATTGTTCTTTCTAAGGCTATTTGCAATATCTATTGCCTTGGCCTTTTTTATATTTAATTTTAGATCCACTTTTTCCACTCACTGTGTTCTTTGGCTTTCATTACTAGAGATTGCAGATCATTTACATTTTCAGCTATCAGAGTACTGTCATTGGCATAGGACAGGTCGATGGCATTTCTTCCCTCATTTTTAAAAAGTGGTAATGAGCAGAGCACTGCACTAAGTTCACATTTTTAAGATATCTTGGATGTTGACAACTTTACAATTCAATATTTCAGTATACCACTTCCATCTTCATTTTAGCACATTTGAATCAGTTATTATTTGTCCATTAGTATATACTTTAGTGCACTACTTTAAGGATGGAACTTCCTTCTGAGTTCAGAAGTCTTTTGGAAGATTTTTTGTTTTGTTTTTTGTTCTATTTCCAATTTTAGTATCTTTATAATTTTTTTTATTTGTTTGTATTCCACCTTTATTATTTTTATATTTATTATTCAAGGCAGTGAACATATCAAACATGTCTTCCTCCTATTTTCCCTACAACAACCATCCTGTGAGGTGAGTTGGGTTGAAACAATGTGGCTGCCCCAAGGTTACCTAGGTGGTAAAAGGGTTTACAGATATTTACTGCTTCTTGAGTCTTCCTAAGATCTTTTTGTTTCTTGTTTATAGCTTTTCTTTATTACTGTCAATTTCCTCTGTTTCTTCTAATATTCATACTGCTTTCTTCTAATTCTTGATCTTCAGCTGATTTTTTAAAAATATTCATCCTTAACAACTTCTTTTAGTTCATTGCACAGTTTTGTTTTCCTATCCATTATGTTCAAAAGTGATTCTCTATATTCTCCTTAAAATGGTGGGATTGGAAGCATGCTGAAGATCATACTGTGAAAACTAGTTGCCTTTCTTTTCTTCTTTGGCTTACCTTGGAGCCTGTATACAAACAGTTTAAGATCTGTTTCATAGATGGCCCCTGGTTATATTTTGGCTGTTTTACAGTTCCTTTAACCCTTTGGACCAATGATATAGTCAATCAGATTTTTGGTGATGCCCATATATGTAAGTGTCATTTTGGTTGCTGGAAGAATATGTTAGCAATTAAAAAATAATTGGTTTGGCAGAACTTGATAAGTCCTTTTCCCGCTTCATTGCAATTTCCTGGGCCATTATAGGCCAAGTATTTTTTTCCTTAATATGTCCAAATTTTGCATTCTATTTTCCAATCACAAGCAACTTATTAGATTCCTGAGATGTTGAATTGAATTTTTATGTCTTGAGTAGTAAACGGTAATATCTTCTCCCTGAAAATGTTCAATTCCAATCTATCTCAATTTGCTGTTGCCTAAGATATCAATATGCAGCTGATGGCAACATCAGCAATTAGATGTGTTGCAAACAAAAAAGCAGATAAATAGCAAACAAAGCAAATAAAAAGAGCAGTGAGCTTTCTGCTCCAACAATGGAAGAAGGAGGATGAAAAAAAATGGTGAAAAAGTCATTGTTTTGGTATTTTTTTTCTCCAAAGAACAAACAGTTCATTTTTAGAATTGTCTGTTTTGATGGGAACACATTTAATATTAATGTTTGAAAGTTAAAATCAAAATGAGAACTAATTTATTTTAGAGGTTTTGGTGGTTTGGACTATATGATTCATTTCATTGCATGTTCCACTGTGGGAGAAAGAGGGAGTCAAGTCAATTACATTGTTTAAAACAATCTGTAATCTAGAAGCTAGAATCGTACTGGTAGTTCTCAATTTACGACCATACTTGAGCCCAGAATTATGGTTGTAATCATGATGATCACTAAGCAGATCGCCATTTCACCATGCCTAATTTATGACTTTTGCAGTGGATGTTAAGTAAATGCCATGATCATTAAACTAACACCATGGTTGTTAAAGGGACCTGTTATACTCAAAGGACATTTTTTGCCAGTTGGCTAAAAAAAAAAATTGCAGCGATGTGACCAAATGGCTGCAAATGACTATAAATGTGAGCTAATTGCCTAGTCCCCCAATACAATCATGTGACCAGGGACTTGGAAACCAAGCCATAAGTAGCTCTGGGAAGCTCTTTTGTAATTTTAAATGGTTGCTAAGTGACTGGTTGTAAGTTGAGGACTACATGTAACTCTAATTATTTTTTTCCTGTAAATGAAGTAAGTGAATGAAAAGGAAGCTGAGGAGGTAGATACATTCTGTACAATACCTTATGGTTATTTTTTACAGATAATTTATTGGACCACAAATTTCTTTGACCTGTTCTACTTTCTTCAAATGTATCAATTATTCTTGATTAATTATCTTTTTTCAAAGTAGCTTATGACAGAGGTAGGCAACATAACCCTTATATGACCTGTGGACTTCAACTCCCAGATTTCCTAAGCTAACACAGCTGGTTCATGAATTCTGGGAGTTAAATCCACAGGTCATAAACTTGCCATAGTTCCCACCCCTTGGTTTATGGGAACATTTTTTGAATGTAACTGAGAGAAATAAATTCAGATAGATAGTTTGTTTTAGGTACTGTTTTATTTTCTAATCTAAACATGTATTTAATTTCATATTAACAACAATAAGAATTTTACCAAAACTAAGAATGTGTCTATTTACATTATATAAAAAAGCTACATATGTTTAACCATATATAATTTAATTACCGTATATACTCGAGTAAAAGCCGAGTTTTTCAGCATATTTTTTGTGCTGAAAAAAAAACCCCTCGGCTTATACTCGGAGTCAGATTCCCTCTGAAAAAAAAAAGGGTGTGGAGCTCCGGAGCTGGGCAGCCGCTTCCCTGCTTCCGTGTTTCCTTTGCAACTTGTAAGCATGGGGGTAATCGGAAGCAGAAAAGTTCTTGCATGAGGATATAGTTTTTTCTTTATTTAACTGTTTTTAGGGTGGGGGGAATCCCACTGTCATGTGAGAATGCTCAGACATGAAATCTATCCGCCTGAAAATAAGTGTGTGTGTGTGTGTGTGGGGGAGGGTTTAACAGAGGAAGACATAGGGAGAAGGCAAAGCGACGGAAGATCCTTCAGCCCTAGCTGCTTTCAGTCCACTCGGGAGGAGGAGGGGAGGAGGAGGCCACCTCCTCCCCCCTCCTCCCGAGCGGACTGAAAGCAGCTAGGGCTGAGAAACGAAAGCCACCTCGGCTCGCGTTGTTTCTGCGATCTCAGAAAACAATGCGAGCCGCTGCCACCACCTCCTCCTCCCCTCCTCCTCCCGAGCGGACTGAAAGCAGCTAGGGCTGAAGGATCTTCCGTCGCTTTTGCCTTCTCCCTATGTCTTCCCTCTGTTAAAATCCCCCCACACACACACTTATTTTCAGGCGGATAGATTTCGTGTCTGAGCATTCTCACATGATGGTGGGTCTTTCCCCCCCCACCTAAAAACAGTTAAATAAAGAAAAAACAATATATCCTCATGCAAGAACTTTTCTGCTTTCGATTACCCCCATGCTTACAAGTTGCAAAGGAAACACGGAAGCAGGGAAGTGGCTGCCCAGATCCGGAGCTCCACACCTTTTTTTTTTCAGAGGGAATCTCACTTGAGTATAAGCCGAGGGGGTTTTTTTCAGCACAAAAAATGTGCTGAAAAACTCGGCTTATACTCGAGTCAATAAGTTTTCCCAGTTTTTTGAGGCAAAATTAGGTGCCTCGGCTTATATTCGGGTCGACTTATACTCGAGTATTTACGGTATACTTATTCCCATATATCAATATGTAGAATTTGTGTATTAGTATTTAAAATCGAACTCATTGTACCTTTGTCTGGACCATTCCAGGTCTTTGATCTCTCAAATGCTCCAGAGTAGCAGCAATATCAATTTCTTTAGCACCTGCAAAGTATGAAAAAAACCAGAAATATCAATTGGGATATATTTAAAGCAATGATCACACATGGTGCATCTGTCAATCTTCTACTGGATTCTCTTTGGGCTTATAGCCCAGTAAAATATCTCTTGGCAGTCTTGGCAGGCTCATCAATTGGCGTTCATAAAGTAAGGGAGAAAATCCAAGAGTAGCTTTTCTTAGTGTTAGCTATTTTTTTCACAATAATTATATCAAAAACTATTTCTTAAAGGAATATCTTTAATTATTGCTGTACATAAATGAATATGTATTTGTTAGTCTAAAAAACAGGGTTTAAAAATTACAAGATTTTTTGATTTTCATACTTGATACAGTAGCTGTGTGGTTAACTATAGGATTTTTCAAACCTATATTTGAAAAACAATTGTTCAGGACTGTGATGGGGAAAGTAAAAAGAGGGACAATAATCACATTCACAAACTCTATATAAAGTGTAACTACTAACTACTAAGTAACCTAGCTAGTTGCCTGGGGATGGGGCAGGGAGGAATCACGTGACTGTGGGGGT
Source organism: Pseudonaja textilis (assembly GCF_049901715.1). Classification (NCBI taxonomy): domain Eukaryota; kingdom Metazoa; phylum Chordata; class Lepidosauria; order Squamata; family Elapidae; genus Pseudonaja; species Pseudonaja textilis. Next base: position 9,568,349 of record NC_142008.1, read on the forward strand.
GGGTGCAGTGTGATGTTTTACGGGAACCGGAAGTGTTTTATGGGCTGTAAGTTGAAGACTTACTTTGAAATAATGTAATAACTAACATAGACACATGTTGAAACTGGGTCAATAAGAAATGGGTTAAGTCACCTGAACTCTATCATGATGTTCACCTTTATAGACAAAACAATTCAGTGGGAGGAAAAAGTCTGCAGCAGAGAACTGCTTCCAAAGCACCAGCCATTCAGGCCAGTCATGTTAAAACGACAATTAACTCCAAAGTAAATATGTAAGCTGGTTTGCAAAGCTGATATTTCCCCTCCCACATTATAGTTACTAGTGGAAATAATCTTTCATCTATACTAGCATGTAAAACAATGCTTCATACACAGAAATTCTTTTTCAGATAGAAAATGGCAGCACAACAATAGAGATGTTTAACATAAGCCTAAATCACCATTAAAATTGAGCATAACTGAAAATACAAACATGTATTTCAACCTCTTTGATTCCTGATAATTTGATAATACATCCATGTATTGGTGATGCCTTCTTTCAAGATGTTTTTGAACTTCCTAGTTTAGTCCAGAACCTAGTATTTCCTGAAGGTCTCCCAATCAATTACTAACCAGACCTGACTCTGCTTAGCTTCCAAGCCCAAAGATGTTATCAATTATAGTATTATCGTGAAGGTAAGTGTTATCGATTATCGGAGTTCATAAAATATTAAGGTTAACAATATTTTAAAAGTTTATAAATGCTACCACTCTTGCAGAGTCAAATAAAAACCTCAATGTATAATTTTATGGTCTAATTTTGAATGGCAAATAGAAGCATGGGAAAACACCTTTCAGAGAGAGGGGATTTCTGGGTAAGATAACATCTTTGTCTCCTAAGGAGGAAGAATATATTTAACTACCCATAACAGCAATCACAAAGGACAGGAATATACATGCCAAATGATTCAAAATTCTCAAGAACACACTAACATAAAGTTGAATAAGTCAACATCTTATCTAACAGCTTTGATTAGAATGTGAATAAAGACTTACGTGCCTATTTTACAAAAAGCCAAATGTAGAAAACTAACCTGATGATCTCAAAAGTTATTTTTCTCCAGAAATTGCTGGATAGGCCTCAACTACATTTTTTCAATCAACTTGCTCAGGATGGAGATTCAAGATTGACAGAAGGAAATATTTTTACTACACTGTATACCTAGTTAAAACTGTGGAATTTGCTACCAATAGCTGTGGTAATGACAGTCAATTTGGATGGTTTTAAGAGGATTGGAAAGATTTGATGGAAGAGTATACCAATGGCTCCTAATTTTCACTACTGTTTACTGCTGCTACAAATAGTGGTTACCGGGACATAAAAATGGCAAGCATCTCTTATCTAAATGTAGCATTAATTTATCCCAAATGCATTAAGTAGGTCACTGTATGAACCAAATACACTTCATTAGATGGGCCTATTATTGCCAGATCCAGCAGGACTCTATATTTATGAAGTTTCTGATGTCCTATTATCAAGAACATAAGCTAAAAGAGAACAATGAACATCAAGTGTCCTGATTCAGATATTCTGTTAGGTAGCATGACACAATCATCCACCTGTTCAGTTTATGGCTGCTTGGATCTTTGGAGTGAAAGCAGAATAAAGCTTTCTTAGAAACAATGGAAAACTATCAGAGAATCCTTACTCTTTATCTGGAAACAGAGAGTAGCAGATCAATTGAAAAGGCCTCAGTCTCTAACCCTTTAAGTAGTTGTTTTAATGGCAAGTAGCAAATCTGACTTGCTAAAAGAGTATTTTCCATAGTATGGATGCCCCATAAGAATAGAAAACAATGTAGGAGAGAAATATCATAGAAGAAAGACTGATGGGTTATTAGATCACCTTGATGCAATGTATGTTCCCCTAGAACAAATGTTAATGCATAACCCCATTAAACAATTTTGCATTTAGGAGGGCGGAGCTGGCGTCGTGACGATACGGCATGCGATCTTGGAGGTCTGAGATCGCTGCCGATATCTTTGCTCCTGTACGGTCCTATCGGATCTAAACCGTCCTGAAGAGACGATGAAAGTGAAGAGCGCATCCTGTCGATCCCAGGGATACCGCAAAGTCCCTGGTAGATCCAGGAGAAGCTCTTCTTGCCAGCGGCAAAGAGGCAGCCATTAAAGATGCTGAAGATGGGACAGCTCCGAAACGGAAGAGAACAGAAAGAGAGAGTGTGCCGGTTTGGTGAGAACTTTTTTTTTATTCTAAGATCTGAAAGGGCACCCTAAGGAAAAGTTTCTGGGTTTCTATCAACACCTGGAGTCTGGTGTTGAAACCTAGGGGAAAAAAAGGTGATAAGTTTTTGGAGAAGAGAGCTATAATAAGAGCCTTGGATAATTAAACAAAGTGCAGTGTGCTCTTTTTACTTTTTCTAGTTGTGCTATCCCTCCTCACCAGCTTTATTGTATTTTATTTTATCTTTTTTTTCTTGTAATAACTATTTGGGTTTTTGGCTTTGTTGGAGCTTGTCGTTGTTTTTCTTTTTTTCTTTGGAAGTCCATTCTCTACGTTTGCTTTTTATTTTAAAGGGAAAGCTTTAGTATTAATCTTTTGTTTTTTAAGGGAATAGCCCTTTTTTTCCCTTTCCTGGTATTTTTGTTTTTTCATCTACCTTCCTGGTTTATTCTTATGCACTCTTTTCTATTTGAGACCTTTCAATTGGATTAAAGTGTTGAAGAACCTGAAGAATTTTTCCTTTTCCTTTTCCTTTTTTTTTTCAAGCCTTTTTCTTCAATTAACTACTGATTGGATTAAGGTATACAAGAACCTGAAGAAATTTTGTCCTCCCTTTTTTCCCCTTTTTTATTATTATTATTGGGCTTCTTTTTTCTACTATTTTTATTTTGAACTATAATTGGTTACTTCACAATTGGATTAAGGTTTAGAAGAACCTGAAGATTTTGAATTGCTTAAAATGAGTAGGAAATTTACAGCTCCTGGTTCTTCAACTTCTACTTCTTCCTCTCCACCATCTGGAGGACAATGTTCAATACAGACAATGTTAAAGCAAGAAAAAGAACAAGAAAAAGTGACTCTGCAGACGATTATGCAAGGAATTCAAAATATTCAAGCAAGATCAGAGAATATTGAAAAGAGAATAGAGAACATTGAACAAAGAACATTGAACAAAGAACAAAGAACAGGGAAAACCGATGAAAAAGTGGAGAACATCCAACAAATGATGTTGAAGTATGATGAGAGATTCCAAAAAATTGAAGAAGAAGATACACAAAGAGACAAGAAGATTGGAGATATTGATAATAGATTAACGGTGGTTGAACAAGATAAAAGTGGTATGTTGAGATGGGAGATGGATAGATCAGAATTCTATCTTAGATTCCAAAACGTAGAGGAAGAAAAAGGACAAAACTTAGCTGAGATAATGATAGAAATACTGGCTGAAGCTTTGGAAATAACTCAAGAGAAGATGATGGATGGAACAGATGAGGTTTATTGAGTTTTCACAAGATATGTGATGAGAAATAGCTTACCAAGAGAAGTTCACATTAGATTTACAAAGAAAGCCATTAAAATGCAAATATTGCAAGTGGCAAAAGAGAAAACATTGAAATATAAAGACAAGGAGACTGTGGTCTTGAAACAAATACCCAGAAGAGTGAGAGATGAGAAGAGAATACCAATTCCTGACTAAAATGCTACTTAAAAAAGAGGTGAATTATAGATGGCTGATTCCAGAAGGTTTAATGTTCACATGGCAAGAACAGAGACATAGAATTGACTCAATTGAGAAAGCGGAATTATTTTATACAGAATTTTTGGGTGGGAAATTGGAAGAGGCAGAAAAAGAGATCTCACTAATTGAATTCCAAGAGGACTGCCAAATGGCGACTGAAAAAGAAGGTGCAGTAGGTGGAAATGTGGAAGCCAAAGAACAACGTGAACTAAGATCTATGAGAGCTGTTAAACTTAACTACAAAATATAACCATGGAAGAGAAAAAATTGATTACAATTAATATAAATGGACTTAATTCAGCTGTTAAAAGAAGGAAAACCTTTCATAAATTAGAGAAATTAAAATTTGATATAATTTATCTACAAGAAGTACATATTAAAAAACAATATGAACAATTGTTGATACAGCCAAAATTAGGAAAAATATTTACTTCCTTGACACAATGTAAGAAAAGAGGAGTGGTTTTATATATTAAAGAGACCACCCGAGCAAAATTGATTTATACCGATGATGATGGAAAAATACTAATGGTGGAAATAATGCACAATAATACGAAAACACTCCTGATTGCAATCTATGCTCCGAATGACAAACAAGAAGAATTCTACAAAAAATTACATATGAAAATAATTGAACTGGACTATGCTAATATAGTTATGATGGCAGATTTTAATGGAATTGTAGACAATATATTGGACTATACAGCACAGAAAACAATAAAGCAAAACAGAAAGACTCTCCCTAAATCTTTTTTTTAAATGCTAGATGAAATAAACTTAAAAGATACATGGAGAGAAAGAAATGCTAAAACTAAACAATACACCTTCTTTTCTAATAGACACTTATCATGGTCCAGAATAGATACGATATGGATGTCAACAGAATTCATAACTAATATTCAAGAAATAAATATTGAAACAAGTACTTGGGCAGATCACAATCCAATGACAATTAAATGGAAAGGACAAAAAAGAAGATCTAGATGGATGTTAAATAATATTATTTTAAAGGAAAAAGACTTCACACAGTGGGTGGAGAAAGAATTGGCTTTTTTCTTTAGAGAAAACAAAAAAGAAGATACATCAATTCAGAATGTATGGGATACAATGAAAGCATATGTTAGAGGCTTGATAATAGACTATACCAGGAAAAGGAATACTATGAAAAGACTAGCCTCTAAGGCCTTAGAATATGAGTATAAAAGACTTGAAAAAGAGCGACAGAAAATGCCACAGAAAAAGGACATCAAGCTAAAAATGGATATAATTAAACATAAAATGGGTCAAATAGAAAAAGAGGAATTAGCACAGAAAATTAGAGGTGCACAGAACTACAGAACAGAAATTGAGAAAGAAGAAAGAATTAAGGAAAATATTGCAATTAATAGATGGCCAAGGCCAAATTTGCTTTGGTAGTAAAGAGAAGAAGGAAATCATTCGAGACTTCTATGGGAAATTATATATGCAAGAGAATATTGATGAGGAAAGAATTAAACAATACTTACAGAATGCTAATTTACCTCAGATACCTAAAGAGATTGAAACAATGTTAGAAAGCAATATAACGATGATGGAGTTAACTGAAGTACTCAAGAAGCAAAATAAGGAAAGGCACCAGGCCCAGATGGACTTCCGGCAGAATTTTACAAAACATTACAAGAATCGTTGAATCTTCCATTGCTAGAAGTTATGAATGAAGTTATGTTAAAGAAGAAGATACCTAAATCATGGTCAGAAGCCTATATTACACTTATTCCAAAAGAGGAGGCCGATCCATTACAAATTAAGAATTATAGACCCATTTCTCTACTAAATGCAGATTATAAAATTTTTGCTTCAATATTGGCAGAAAGACTTAAAAAATATTTAAATAATTTTATTCATCCTGATCAAAATGGATTTCTGCCAAAGAGACAACAAACTAAAGACAATATGAGAGTAATCTTGGACACCTTGGAATACTACGAGGCACATCCTAAAAAACAAATGGCTCTGATATTTCTAGATGAACAGAAGGCATTTGATAATGTGAATTGGCGATTCATGTTATGACTGTTGGAACAGATGGGTTTTGCTAGAAAATTTATTCAAGCAATAGAAGCTATATACTATAAGCAAACGGCAAAGGTAATGATAGAGGGAGAACTGACAGATTCTATTAATATAAGAAAAGGAACAAGACAAGGGTGCCCACTATCACCTTTGTTGTTTGTGTTAACTTTGGAAGTGCTAAACAGAAATATTAGAGATGAAAAGAATATAAAAGGAATGAAAATCAAAAAGGAAGAATTTAAACTGCAAGCATTTGCAGATGATCTGGTTTTCATCTTAGGAGACCCTTTAGAAACAGCATCAAAATTGATAGAAAAGATAGAGACATATGGAAAGGTGGCTGGTTTGAAAATAAATAAAGATAAGACAAAGATCTTGACAAAGAATATGCTATTAAGACAAAAGGAAGAACTGGCAGACCTACTGAAAATTCAGGTCACGAATAAGATCAGGCACTTGGGGATATATTTGACAGCAAGATGTAGTATATTAAAAGAGAATAATTATATCAAACTTAAACAGCAGATAGCGCTAGATCTGGCGAAATGGGAAAATTTACAACTGTCACTAATAGGGAGAATTTCAACAATCAAGATGAATATATTACCCAGAATTATATATTCGTTTCAAACAATTCCAATTAGGCTTGGAAAAGACTACTTTGAAGATTTAAATAAAATTGTGTTGAAATATATATGGCAAGGTAAGAAAGCGAGAATAAAGTTAAAACTTTTGCAAGATGCTAGAATTAGAGGAGGATTTGGTTTGCCTAATTGGGAGTTGTACTATAAAGCTACAAATCTGATGTGGGTTAAGGAATGGATAACACTAAGAAATACTAGATTGTTGACATTAGAAGGACATGATTTGTTGTTGGGGTGGCATGCTTTTTATGGTATAAAGGAACTAAAACACAGGGGTATTTTAGAAGACGTTATATACGGGAGTCTCTGTGGTTAAACTGGGAGAAGATTAAAAGACAATGTTATTTGAAAATTCCAGTCTGGTTATCGACTATTGAAGCATTTTCTTATCCTATAATATACAAAAAAGGAACAAACAGTTAGATATGGTGAAATATTGAATGAAAAGGGTGAAATCAAATCTATACAAAAGCTAGAGGAACAATGTATAAAGATGAATTGGTTTTCATATGCGCAAATACATTCAAGGTATGATAAAGATTCTAAAATGGAAGGTTTCTATGATAAATTGACTGACTTAGATAAGATTTTGACAGGTACTGATGAAAAGGTGATTAAAAAACTGTATGGATATTTATTAGAAATTAAATTAAAAGAATAACAAGTTAAAGAAACTATGATTGCTTGTGGGAAGAATTTTGGATATGGGATTGATTTAGAGAAATGGCAAAAATTGTGGTCTCAAAATTATAAAATGACAATGTCAATAGCATATAAAGAAAATTTGTATAAGATGTTTTACAGGTGGCATTTCCCCCCGACAAGAATAGCAAGAATGTTCAAGAATAAATCCAAAAAATGTTGGAAATGTCATCAGACACCTGGCTCATATTACCATATGTGGTGGACTTGTGCGGATGCTAAAAAATACTGGACTAAAATCTACATGTGGTTGGAAAAAATGTCAAAAGAGCATATAGACTTGAAACCAGAGATATTTTTATTGGGAATTTTATCTGAAATATATAGTAAAGATCTGAAATACCTGGTTGTAAATGTGTTAACAGCGGCTAGGATTGTATTTGCTAAAAACTGGTAAAATGAGAAAATACCATCACAGGAGGAAATCATTAAGAAAATATTGGAATATGCTGAAATGAGTAGATTGACATTTGAAATTAGAGAACAAGAGGATAAACGATTTTATAAAATTTGGGATCTTTTCTATCAATGGTTAGACAATAAAATACAGTAATGAAATATGTGGACTTTTAGAAAATAATAAATATATAAAGATGTACTTCTTTCTTATTACATCTACAAAATGATTTTAGGATAGATTTGGGATGATAATATGAACTGTTATAAAATAAACTAAGAAAATTATGATTATCTTGTAAAACATGAATGAATATAGTCAAATGATTGATTAATAATGATACTAAGGTATTTAATTTTTGATTGAAAATATGAGATTATATGCAATGTAATTGTAATTTAAGACAACGAAATGGAAGCACAAAACAATTTGTAAACCAATCGGCACACTGTATGTACACATATGGAAGATAGCTTGATGTTTTTATGTTTTGTTTCTTTATGTTTGTTTTTAAAAACCAATAAAAATAAAAAAAACAATTTTGCATTTACCGGTTGAATATGATTTGGACTAAATGTGCAAAATCAAAGACATCCTAATGGACTCCTGACAGACAGGACTAATGCTGTCAAACTGATTTACTTTTGCTTATGCCTTGAAGAAAGTAGCTGAGAAGGCACAACTGAAAAATATGATTAACAAACTTTTTGGGATATGAACTGCATGTTATTTATCACACTGAATCCCATTTGACCATTTTCATTTCTTCCTGGTTCTCATACCTTGTGGATAGGCATACAGTTAGTCCTCAACTTATGACTGATTGAAGTAATGATGGATCCCCACAAGCTACTTTTCATCAGATAAGTTCCAGAGTTCTGACAGCTGCACACACTGCACAAATAACTGCATTTTAGATGCTTGGCAACTTGCTCTTCTTTATGGCAATTGTATGTCATGGTCATGTGACCATGATTTACAGTGTTTTTTATCTTTTCTGGCAAAAGAACACTCACAGTACTAAATCGCTTAACACTCTCCAGAAAATAAATAAAATTGGGTCTGGTCAGGGGGGCATCTCAATTTACGACTGTCATCATTAACTGTATTATTTCCCCCCTATGTGCCTATGACAAGCAACATTTAGGCAGCCTTGGAAGCCAAGTATAGTGAGTTAATAAAAACAATGTTTTAGTCAGTAAAGTAGGAAGAATGTGTTGTTAGATAAATACATCTGCAACAATTTATCACTTAAGGCCTCTGTTGTGAAGCACATTTTCAGCATACATGGACATATGTAACAAAAGCTTATTGTACAGTAGCAGTGTAAAAATTCATTCCACCCACATACCTATCTACTTGCTTTAAATAAGTAAATGAAATTTAGAAGACAATAAGAGTATAACTGGCTTTGTGCAAAAAGAAAAAAATAAGATTTTCATACACTGTAGGGAAGATGCTATAGAAAGGGGGTTGTTGGGAATTAGGAAAGATCATTATAAAACCATTATAATATTTTGGTTCATCAAGCATAACATTTATGAAAGACCTAAAGATTCATTTGTTTTCTACGTCCATTTTCTGTTTTATTTACCCTCACATTTGATTAGTGTTGATGTTTAGTATTGCTTTGCAATATAAATAAATTTGGGAAGAACTGTAATATGAAGGCTTGTTAAAACTGTCTAGTTAAATGGCATGGTTCAGCAACATAGCCCACAATTTGTGTCACCTTTAAGCTTTCAGCATCTTTCCTCAACTGCTTTGGCACATTCCTGTCTGCTAAGGCAAGCAAATCTTAGTGCTCTTTTGGCTTGCTCCTAACTGCAAGTAGTCTATGCAGTTGGGGAGCATAATTTCTGCTCTCTCTCATTCTCTCTCCATTTTATTAGTAATTCTGCATAAATTTGCTTCTCCCTTTAATAAGGTTTTATTAATTCTGGACAACTATACATTCTTCAGATGTTCTTAAATGACAACTTCGACAGCTTTGATTGGCATGTCTAATTGTGAGCAATACAGTTGTAGTTCAGTAACATCTGGAAGGCCACAGGTTTTCTGGATATTATTAGCATTTGTTGATTTTTATTGTTAAAATAGTAGGAATTTCATGAAAGCAATCAACCTTGAAGAACATCAAGAATTACATTAGTTTCTACAAATTTCATATAGCTTTGGTGACACTGATACCTCTTTTATCATTCTGACTAATGTCTATAAAGTATACTGACATATTTTCCTGTGATGAAACTTTAAAGCATCCAAATCTTGTTCCAGCAGTTCCAGTATGTTTCAAAAGATTCAATGCTGTGAAGATGAGTAATTTTAGAATATATTTCTTATGATGAAAGAATTTGCTTTTTGGTAAACAATGTTATTTCTTTGTGGGTTCTTGCAACTATCTTTCTATCAATCCACAATCTCTTAAAGAGCTCACTGACAAGGAAGTCCATCCCAAAATCATGGAGTCAGTAAAGCTAAGGAATTGAGTAAATATTGGTAATTCAGGCTGATTTTGAGTTGTAGATGTCAAACTTAAATACACATGCATACTATTTTATGAATGTAATTCTTTTCCTTTGCAACCACAGTTAATATAGGAAAAGAATCCTGTGTATAAAAGCCAAGCTAAATTGTACAAAGAATCCTGTGGATAAAAGCCAAGCTATAATTAGATATTTTTTCAGAAAAACATTTAAACAGTTATGCTACTGTAATAAATGACCCACATGTATTTCATTAATTAAATAATGGAATTATTTTGTAAACCAATATTATATCACTTTAAGAATCAGATGACTATCCTGAGATTGAGATTGTCATCTCAAAGAACAGCTGTAAGCCACACATGTTGAAAAAACTACCTTCTCCCAATTTTTAGCTGCCGCTTCAAAAGTGACAGAACAAAATTTTTATTGCTAGTTTTTGTTAATTCAGCCCATAAAAATGTTTTTTGCATGTTCAGAGTGATTGCTTTCACAAGCTACTGACAGCACATAATTATCTGAAAGCATTTTAAAGATTCTAAATATATTAGCCAATTGTCATCAATTAATAGGCTTATCTAAATGCAATTCCAAAATTTCTGCTATTAATTCCTTCCTTCCCTCAGTATTAAAGTAAAGAAATAAGCTTAATATTTCTTAATGTCTGGAAAATAACAAATTTTAAAAAACAATCATTAAACAAATCATGGTAAAAGATAGTGAACATTAGAAAGCATCAACTCTATTTAATTTTAATCCAGATAAACTTCCCTCCTCTATTTTTCTAATATTATCTATAATAATGTTTGAGGTTTCTAGGTTTATACAAATATGTGTGCACTTTAAATTATCCTTGCAGTAATTATGTCTAATCTTGCTAAGAAATCGATAAAATAGCTCAGTAGGGATCAGGTATGTCATGATATTCAGAAAACTAATAATTTCAATTGTGTTTTGCATGCTTAAGAATTCTGAACCTAAAAGGCAAGCTGGATCATAATGCAGATTTCAAATATTTCCATTGTTTTATTTATTCATGCTAGATAAATATGTACATTTCAACAATTTCAACAGCAATGTGATATGGAGGATTCTTTTAAAAATATATTTTAAAATACAGTATCTTGAATATCATACATATTTCTTTTAAATACATGCTTACCATTTACAATCAACCCCAACTTCATTGCTTCCATTTGAATATGGTTTAAGGCTTATATTAATTAAGTGATAGAAAAAAACTGCAACAGCCATTATACAGAAAGTGTGCTGGAACTGATATATCTAATTGACAATTTGTCAGTTCACTCATGGATTACCTCTGCAAATCTATAGGATTTTTTTGTATGCAAAATAAAAGGATATATGTTCCAGTGAATACACATGTTTTGATTATATCAATGCACTCAAAATACCATTATATATTGAATTTGTTTGTATTAAAATGGCTTTTTTAAAAAAATGAGGACTCAGTATTTCCATGATCAAATACTATTATTAAATATGAAAGCAAGCAGCTATTTTTGCTGATTTTACTTCTCCAACCCCATTATGTGCTTGGTTCTAATGAGCTATAGAATTTGAAGTTTGAAAAACAATAAAATTTGAAGTATAAAGGCAAAGGTACAACAATACCAGTTGTAAAAAAAGTCTTCAAACGCTTCTCTGTAATTAGGTCTTTAAAATAACTCACTCATACTTTTTAAAATATCTTTATTTTCCCTGAAACAATATATATGTTGCCAGATAAAATGTGGCAAAATGGCAAGGTCTCAGGAGATATTTCTTAATAAACAAGAAATTGGATCTTTAAAGTAAAAAAAAAATATCCATAATCATTTTTCAGTAGAAGCTTGAAAAATGCCTATACATTTTTCACATGTAGATTAGTGGGATTTCAGCCACAATATTACTAATTCAGATTCCCTAATCAAGCTTAAATTTTGGGGATAAAAATGTTTTAACACTACATATTCCAATGTGACTGAATTACTGGATTAGAAAAAAACCATTATAATTCAAATTAGTGTTATGAATATTCACCATATTTATATAAGCTTAAGAGAAATGATGGAACTGAATTTCATAAAATTATAATTTTAACAAAATCTGGAATTCTAACTGCAATTTTATAAATGTCTGTTTAAAATTAAATTTAGTTGAATTCAGAGACTTTTTTAAAAAACAAAAATGATTTTTGTTAAAAATAAAAGCTTTTCTCAAAATGTGACCACTTAAATGTGGGAAACAAACCATAAAAAATTATTTTCTGAAGAAAAGTTATATCAAAATTCAAAATCTTAAAAACCAGTGTTTTTATAGCAGATATATGCATTTAAAATTATAATGAAAAGAAATACTATTTCATAAAACATTTTTAAAAATCACTGGTAAGTCCAAGAATTTTGATTGCTTTCTAATTTCCAGCGACTGAAGCTAATTATTCCCTATTTGTTTGATTTTGAAATGCACTATTTCTCCTGTTAAAAATCAGAGAAGGGAACAGGAACTGACATTATTCTAAATTTCTTCTCCTAAAAGACCTTTTTTAAACAAAACAAACCTAAAGACCTTAATCCTTAACCCCCACCCCCTTCTTCATTTTTTTTTTTTTTGTAAAACATGTTCAGAGATGCTAGCAATGCAGCTGGGCTTAAACCAGAGTGCACTTGCATTTTTTTTTGTTTAACATTGAAGGACTAGAGCTGGTGCACCACAGAAAAGCCATGGCAATGGTATTCTTTGATACTTGTGCAATTCATTCTTTTAAGAAAAGGAAATGGAAAGAAAGATTGGACTTGAGGCCTTTGATCATTTGAACAACACTGGATCCTTAACCTGGGCCTCAAACTTCTCAGGCCAGACAAAGGAGGAGTAGGCCTCACAGACCAGCCTAGATTCCTGGCAGAACAAAACCTTTGGTTGCCTCACAGTGTGACAGCCTGGGAAAGGCCCACCTCAGCAGGATGGGAGATGCCCGCTCTGCCCTTTGATCTTCCATTTAAACTGCCCATAGTCCAGGTCAGGGATTTCAGAGCACACACCCCCAATTGCAGAGGGGAGCAGGTCAAGAACAGAATGGGGCTCTATCCAATCTAAAAAAACCTTCCACTCTTTTCTCTGGCCAGTTTCACATGACTTACCTTGCATTGTAAGACACTAAACCCACACTTAAAATGGAATGTGACATTACATGCTACAATGGAGTCAATAAATGGCATTCTTCAGAACTCTTGCAACAAAATCAATCCTTCTCTTAAGTGGGTAAAAGAAAGAGGCTAGAAAATGTTTCTGGTTTACTATTCTATGCAAGAAATTGTATGCATTTTCCAATCTTGTTCTCATTGCTCTTATTGTAGTTTCTTATTGCTGCAAATAGGCTTTACAAATGTTTAATGTAAGTGGCCTATCTTTTCTTTGCTGCCCCTCCCCACAATAAGTTTTATTTAGACTGAACAAAATACCACTTAAAATTCAAATGTTCCAGCCATTTAAAATATTCTTTTTCACAATGAATGTACAATTCAGGGTATGCAAGACATGGGTACATGATTAGTTCATTTTTGATTTGCCTATTAATTCCTTAGTTTGCTGATGAGCATGTGGAAAAGAAACATTACAGCTACTTACTATGTACAGCAAGGTGATAATACTAGAACCGAAAAGTGGGTCAATACTAAAAAGATTAATGTAGGATTATAATATCAGATTATAACTATAAGCTTGATCTAGTGGACAAACTGAATTTTCAATGAATTGAGTGAATAGTTTGTCCACTGCACCAAATTAGAATTAGAGAATTAAAATTAGAAATTGGATTAGAATTAGAGCAAAATTGGAAACATATTGAGATCACAATAAATGTTCAATATGCAGAAGTTAAATGTGGCTGGCAGGCATTTGGGAAGCTAAGTGTAATTTTCAAGAACAACCTCTCCCTATGCCTGAAGATAAAAGTTTTTGATCAATATTTGCTACCTGTTCTAACATATGCCAGAGAAACAGACACTTTTGTTGATACAAAAGTGAGTGGTGCAAAGAGCCATGGAAAAATACATGCTTGGCATCCTAAGACAAGATACAAAGATCCATACATGGATTAGAAAACAAACAAAAGTATACAATATCATCAAGAGAGTAAAAGAATTGAAATGGAAATGGGCTGGTCGCACAGCAAGAACTGATGGCAGGTAAATTAAGGCAGTCATGGAATGGCTTCCATTTGATAAAAAGATCCACAAAAGAGACCTAAAGCAAGATAGACTGTGATGAATTCAGCAAGAATTGTGGGCCCAATGGGCAGGAGGAAGCTCAAGACCATATCAGTTGGAAACCTGTGGAAGAGGCCTTCATCTTGCAGTGAACAGACAATGACTAGAATGATGATGATGATGCAGATAGTATGAGGGTTGAGGGGTAGTGTTTCTCAATACTTATAAAAATGTGCCTAAATGAGCATTTTCTGTTGATCACTTGGGTAGAAAGCTTATTTATTCCTACATTCCATATTGTAGTAATTTTGTATTCCATTTCAACCTAGATACCTTGGAGAATAATAATAATAATAACTAATAATCAGGAGAAAAGCACTGTAGAAAATCTAAATGTCTTATGTATCATTGGCATAACCTTTTGAGTGCCTGCAGTTCATGTATAATTTTTTATTACATGATAGTTATTAATAACTATGGCTTTATTAATATTTCTATGCCAGTTTTAAGATAAAAATAGATTTAAAAATTCCATGTGGCTAGCTAAGAAGTTAGGAGAGGGGCATATTCATATATGACACAATTGATGTGAACTTGTAATGGAAATGGAAGCAAATAATTTTTTTCTTTTCTTTAAATGCATGCATTTTAGGGTCAAATTATGCTACCCTAAATATATCATTAACAACCATGTGATAAACGTGTTTCAGAATTCAATAGTTGGTTCACCTAAACACACAATTGTTGTCAAGATTTCAATGTAGCCATCCCAATTAAAAAAAAAAGGATCCTTGACTCCACTGGTATTATTCTTGGAAGAAAAGCATCCATTGGTTCCATATGCACTACAGATTTAGGCAAGATGAAAAGATAAAAAATATAGACATGAATGCAGAAAATAGAAATGTAACAGTCTTATTTTCTAAAGTTTCTAGATGTTCTCTCTCACATTACTGAATTCCTCTCACATACATTTATCAGAAACAAAGCAGATATCCTGCCAACAACAGAAATCAAAAAAGTACTGATATTTCTTCATCCAACGGTCTCTGGACGACATACACAGAGTTATAGTAACATTCATTGGCATGATATAATTGAATATGTGGACATAAAACAACAATTCAGATGCGTTATTTTTGGCAGCATGGTGAGAGAATGCAGTATACCTTCCTTTTACTATGTGATATAGTCCTTAAAAATTGGTCTCC
This sequence comes from Pseudonaja textilis, assembly GCF_049901715.1. Lineage (NCBI taxonomy): Eukaryota > Metazoa > Chordata > Lepidosauria > Squamata > Elapidae > Pseudonaja > Pseudonaja textilis. Next base: position 9,583,794 of record NC_142008.1, read on the forward strand.
TGCACTTGCTATTGATTTTTCAAAGTCTACATAGATATTATTAATATAATAGTTAATATCATAATTAATCCAATACTAGTTAGAGGAAAGCAACAACATTAGAAAGGTTTGCTTTGTAGAAAAACAGGTTTGGAGAAGAAATCTGAGGAGACAGAAAGAAATGATACAAATGCCTGAACACACGTTAGATATATAAGACCAAGGGAAAAGGTGGTGTTCCTCGAGAGAGAAGGATAACTTGAGATAGTTGAGGACAGTAGAACTAGTGAAGCAGTTCCATGATGTGCATCAGATCATGATGTGTAAAACAAATATTATATGCTGGATTTGTTGTTAATATTGAGTTTTCCTGGTTTTTTTTTAATTTTTGTTTTTACAAAAAAAGTATTTATTTTTAAATATCCACTATGTACACTTTGGAATAATTCCCACAGAATTAGTGAGACCATGCAAAGTTCATTGTATGAAGTAAAATTAATATTAATTCAATATACACTACTCAACCAATATTTGATCAACATGGGAACAAAAGTGAAATCAGGTTTACCATAATACCATTTCTAAGTATGAAAAATCTCAAATACTATAATTGCTAGTCAATTTCATATAATTATAAATAATTAATATTTAAAATTAGGTAAGCTGTGAATCAGTAACATTTAATTGCAAAGAAAAAAAATGCAAAGGAAGCAGGCCATCCAAAAATGAGGTTTAAATATTGGAAGTTCTCAAGCTTTCAACATTCACACACCAGCCATTGATAATAATTAATATATATGAGCACATTAAAAATTCTTACTTTCAGGAACAATTACATTTAGCATTTTCACTTTTTCAGCAATAAATTAGGAATTGCTAATGCATAAGATAAAATGCATTTCTTTTTGGAAAATGGAGAGAAAATTTGGAGAAATGAACTTTTGGAAACGTCTGTTCTCCTTGCTGTTTCCATGTAGAAGAGACAGCTTTTGTCAGTAATTGATGGGTTTTCCAGGAGAAGTTTTTGATCTGAAGGGTTCAAAGTCTTTCTAAGCTTATACACATACACTTCCCAAAGAAAGGATGGGGTGGAATTGGAAGGGGGATTTATATTGCTAGAATGGGCTTAAATATTTTTTCTTCCATTGCTTCTAAGAAAGGAAAATAGCTAAAAACAGAATACCTGGTAAAACAGAGATGAAAGAAAGCACAAAATCTTTCTTCCTGCCCAGTTGACAAGATTTAAAATTTCTAGAGACTCTAACATCAACCCAGTGGTATGTTAGTCTGCTGTAGAAGTTCTGGCATCAAGAGAAAGCCAAAAACAAATAAAAATAACCTTTAAAAATATGTTGATTGTATTTGATTCACTACTGTAGTCATTATTGTAAAATTTAATGGCAAAAGCATTTAAGAAAATTACCTACTTTATTGGAAACAGTAATATGCAAAATAAGGATGAACTGAATTTTGGACTTATTATGTATAATCCTTAAATATATGGGATTTTAAAGATGTGAGGATTATGAGATAATTCTCAAATGTTGTGGAGGCTAAGACAATTTAAAAAAAATTGTGTAGCAGCACATCTCATATGAAGTGATTCTAGGTGGCATATAACCATTAAAATAAAATAATAAATATATAAAAAGAATTGTTAAAATATAGACAATATAGCCATTTGGAACCAGATAGATTAGATTAACATAATGCTTGAATTTACAATATCTTTGGTTCTCTGGGACCCCTGAGCCTGATGACAAAGCCACGTTTTCAGGTACTTTTGGAACATTAAAAGAGACTAAACAACCAATTGTCTGGTCATTCTTCTTTCCAAATATAATATGGACTTGCATCATTTGCCTTCAATTCACAACTCTGAGAAAAGCTTCAGAGAAGTCTCTTCCTTCTCTTCCTTGGCTGTCCCATGGAACTGCTTGCTACTTTGTTGGAAGGAGGGAAACTATGGAGCAACAACTATGAAAAATGTCCTCCATTCTGGCATATCCCAAGAGCCCCTTCTCTCACCTATCAACTGCCCGTGCCCCTCAGCTAGCTGGAAAGCATGGTGACTCTAAAGCAGATACAACTTTGCCAAATTTTGACCCTACAGAAGTCATAGCTCCTGGATTTTGGATGCTTTTATAAGTTAGCATATTTGAGGTATGTTGATTCAAAATTGTTGCTCTGAAATGCCTTGTTTGACCCAACTGAAGGTTACAAAGTATTGGACACAAGACTGAGTAATATAAAGACAGAGCTAAACTTACTTCAAGGGGGAGAATGTTCCATAAAATAGATGCCCTGGCACAGAATGCCATTCTTCTGGGATTGGCCAGTTGTAAGCCCCTGGCAGATGAGATCTGAAGCATACCACCTCTGCCAGATCAAATGGGACAGGCAGATTAATTGGGCAAAGGTGATCCCTTAGATAACTGCGTCCCATGCTATGAAGAGCTTTAAAGATTGAAACCAGCATCTTGAATTGGACTCCAAATGCTTCTGGATACTTTTAAGAGTGGAATTAATTTCAGTTGATTTCATTTATATTAAAATTGAAATTAAATATACTTTATTTAATTTCTCTCTGGTCATATATTTTAACACAGGTAGTCCTTGACTTACAACAGTTCATTTAGTGACCATTTGAGGTTACAATGGCACTGAAAAAAGTGACTTATGACCATTTTTCACATTTATGACTGTTGCAGAATCCCCATGGTCATGTGATCAACTTTTGTAACCTTCTGTCAAGCAAAGTCAATGGGGAGCTAGATTCACTTAACAACCGTATTACTAACTTAACAAGAGCAATGATTCACTTAACAACTGTGGCAAAAAAGGTCATAAAATGAGGCAAAATTTACTTAACCACTGTCTTTCTGAGCAATTGGGCTCAATTGTGGTCATAAGTTGAGGTCTACTTATATTTTTCTCCTCTCACATTATAGCATTATAATTGGATTACATATTTCAAAAGTCTCTGAAGACTCATCCACATTAAAGATTATGTATAATCCTGAAGCCTTGATATGGTAGCTTCTGATTGATGACATTATACAAGCCACAGTTAAATAAATCATGACTTAATACAATGTATTAGTGAAATTATATTCCACTATTTTATTTCCATTTTCTATCCATGACAGTTTTGGCCCAAAATATTCCATAAAGTAATTATCACAGATCCAATAATGTAGCCTGCTCAGCATAGATTGTCCTATTCATGTTAGTGGGTGCAATCACTCACATCAAAACCAGTTAACTCTGACAATCTTTTGAGAGATAAACCAATTTTGATGCAATCTGATCTCAAGACTTCTCAGACTGCTCGCTTGTACTGTTATTAACATGTGATTGCCAGACCCCAGCAGTCCGCACCAACCTGAATTATTTTTAATCTTGTAATTTCTTGCCATTTTACCATTTCCCCCTCTGAAACAACCATCAACTACTGAGAACTGAGAGGATTTTATCTGTAGAACATGCAAGTCAAAGAGCCTTCTTTTTTCTATAACACAAGATTTAAGTTACCTTGAACATAAAAAATAGTAATAACAATAATAGGCTTGAATGTTATCTGGTCAGCAAAGTTTATGATCCATGGTCTTACGAGATCAGAATACTAAAAAGCAGTTTAAAAACAGTTCACTCTTTGATTGCAAAGCCTTCAGAATAATCACAGTCTACTTGACTAGCCAAAGTACCTCCTGCCTGAAACATCTCTTGCTGCCTCTGTTCATAAGCTGATCAAGGATGCACATAGTTCAGCCAGTTCTTTCTTAGTCAGCTTTTCTAGCTGATTTGAGTGCCTTTGAGAAAAAGAAACAAAGCAGAAAACCCACAGAAGCATATGTCCATAAAAAAGCTAGCTTCAAGACTTTGCATAGAAATATGTGGCTTGCTGTTGCTAGGAGACAACCACAGCAAATTCTCTAGTGGCCAAAGTGAACGACAGTGTAAATGCTTCCTAGTGGCAATCATGTGTTCCACAAGACTTTGAAAACTTGACCTTCCTCTCAGGCTGGGGGCGGGGGGCATGATTGCTGACCCCTGCCAGTTTTGGGATATTTATATTATTCCATTGTGTCCCCAATTTTGCAGGCACTTGCGGTGTTATTTTGCTTTTGCTTTACAAGACTGGGAATTTTAATACAGTATGTAAGCCACATAGAAATACTTGGAGTCTAGCGGCTTCTAAATCTTACAAAATAAATATATACACTAGATAAGTAAACAAACAAATAAACCTAGTCACCCTCTAGTGGCCAGATTAAACAGCAACATATTTGGGAATTGCTGTAAATTAAATTCAATCCAAATGATGTGGGTCACTGTTGATAAGTAACTTAGTGAAATTTCATCTTTCAAAAGCTTTACAGCAGTGAAACATAGACTATGCTGCTCTCCCAGGCCAGGAAAAAACAAAAATAAAAAAGGAGCCATGCTCAAAACAAGTCTGTAAAAGAGGTCCATAAGGGGCGTGCATAAGTGCATAATCGTGCCTACGGTCCCTGTCCTATTGCCCCCATTTATTCATACCTATTTCCTGTATTCTTACTCATGTTTATACTTATACCTATCATCTTGTAAGTGATTGACAAATCAAATCAAATAAAAAAAATAAAGTCTGGAAGACCCCAAGAAAAGAAGGAAAGCCCAAAGAAAGCAGAGAATGTTATAGAGCAATAAGTTCTCCAAGGTTGAGATCAGCTTTGAACATCACTGAGAATCGTGGAGTATGGCAGTGCAAAAGATCCATATGGAACTTGAACATGCCTGGACAAGAAATGTGAACAATTTGAATGTAGAAACATAAAGAAGCATAGGCAGTACGGTACAACCTTAGACATCTCAATGAGCAAGCATTATACTACACAAACACCATCCCAGAAATTCTCAAGGAAATTCCATATTCCCAGTTAAATCATCCCTCTCTTCCCACGATCTGAAAGTCTCCAGGACTTTCTGGACACATCTGCTACTCTGGGCAGTCCACATGCTCAAGTAATACTCCATTCTGTATTACTTGTATAGAGAGCAGAGGGCAGCATCTACTCACATATGTGGTTGAGTTCAATAAAAGGAAAGTCTCCCTTAGAATTGAGAGGAGCATGATCAGGTTCAGAAGCAGTTGAACCAAAAGCATAGGTGGAATGGAAGGCAGTTAAAATGAAGGTGGATCTAGCAGGCCAGAAAGAAAGGAAGGAAGCAGCCCAAACAACAATGAGACCTGACACACATTGCTGTCAAATGCTCATGCAACTACCATACCAACACACAGTCATTGAACATGACATAATTACAATCAGCACCAAAGAAGGTCTGAGTATTAACAATAGAACTGTTTTCACAAATTGGACTAAAGAGTCCATTAGGTTTTGGGGCTTCATTAACAATTTCACAATTAAACTAAAGTAGCAGTGAATAAAAAAGGAGGAGGTTCAAACTTCTGTGCCTGATATGTTCACTAATTTCTTATTTGAATTTATAAGTAATTGCACATAAATAATAGGCATGCATTCATATCTGCAGAAATATGTAATGTTTAACATTGTATGATGTAGGAATGGTATTAGTTTCTGTTAAGGACTCACGAAAACCCTTCGGTCAGGAATACCTAAACTATTCTACTAAATTTAGGTAATAAAAACATGTTAACTGATGGAATTCTTCACATTTCAGGTTGGGAATGAATTCATGATCTCAGAATAATCACCAAACCAGAAAAGCTATTGAATACAACTACATAAGTGAATGCAGCTGAAGATATGGATACTTATAGACTTAAGCAAATAATACTAATTATGTATCTTCTACTTTCTCTTATTTGAAGTTTCATAAATGATGAAAATACATTGCTTATACTTTTTTAAGCGTATGTGTCGAACCATTTATAAAAAAATTCTACAGGGAAAAAATCAGCATCAAATTCAGACAAGGGGAATTTCCCTCAAAATGTGTCTGAGGCCCTTCTATGAATAGGAAAGAATATTGCAAAATTCTAAAGCAGCATCACTTTTTATTCTCACCTTTGACCATTTTATTGAGAACCATATCAATTAGGATGTAGGTTCCAGTTCTTCCTGCACCATCACTATAGACAATGAGAAAAAAATCTAATTAATTCAATGTGCACAAAATCCTAACAAAATTAGTGTTTATCTTGATATGATGCATATTCGAGTGGGGGACTAACCTGAGATGGAGTGCATCACATAATTAGGTAATAGCGATTGAAAAAACTTCTCTAAAAAATAAACTATTCATACATGATTATTTGGTTTGTGTGCATATGAACAGTAACACTTATTCCCCTAAAGACAAAAATACACATTTGGGAATAGTGTCATTTAATATTTTTACTTAACACAAATAAGTATAGAAAGCTGCATGCATAATGAACAGCTGTTCAACTTGGTCTGTAAGAAAAATCAAAAAGAGGAAAAAGCATTTTCCCCAAATGATAGCTCTCTCTAAATTTCCAGGAACTTTCCTGGCTCTGCAAGCTGACCTGCTTCTCCTCCTGCTGTGAAAAACCTTTTGTTATTTAAAGGGCATATTATTCTTCACGGAGAAATTGGATACTAGCCACCTGAGCCTGGAAAAAAGATATGGCTACTTTCTTCCTTTCATCTTTACAGAAAAACTGCTGCAATTAAAAAAGATGCTATTCATATTCTGTACATTATTTTTAACCTGCTCAGTTCAGGAATGACAACAAAGATGGAGATTTGTCATAGAAAGTGTAAATATGTCAAGATTTCTAATCTGAATAAAGTCTTCACTGCCTTCAAAGAAGGCCAGCTTTTATCTGGAAATGAGATGCTTTTTGTGCTATTGTGAGCAAACATTATTAAGATTTCAGCAATTTTCTTTTTGTTCTTTTCCTCAGTTTCTAACATATTATGGGGCTTTTTGACAATACTTCCATGAAAGAGAATGAGTCCATTAGAAACTATTTCTGATTTTAATATTTTTTAAGATATAGAAGGTTTTGAGGCATTGCAGGAAGAAAAAAGATAGGACAACAATAGTGAAATGTGTTCAATTTGAGCGAAAAGTAATTTGCTATATCAGATTAATCAACCACAGAATGATGTGTCACTAGACAAGGGGCTCAAAATAAATAAAAAACAAAAAACAAAGAGACATTTTTGTTTATTAAAATAATAGATTTGGTCATAATAATATATACATTTTTAAAAACCACATGCCTGCGCCTGTAAAAATCACTGAAAAGATTATTTTAATGAATTTTTGGAAATAATGTGATTCTTGAATTAAATACTCAACCTGCATATTCAGGTGATAAACCAAAATATATACAGTAATCTTTTAGGAATCCACTTTCAGCTGGATTACAAAGTACTTTCTTTAGTCATACAGAATGACAAAAGTTATTTTACCATAAGTATTTCTATTCTATTCTATTCACAATATAAATAATGTTTCTTCTACTTCTTCAGGACTTGTTAAACTGTATGGCAAAACAGCCTCAAAAGATAAAGCCAGTCTGAATTTTCTACAAAATATAATTGTGAATAAAACTCTCTCTCTGTGTTATATATTTGCACTATGAGCAAAAAATTAATGTTTATATATATATATATGTGTGTGTGTGTGTGTGTGTGTGTGTGTGTGTGTATAGATAGATAGATAGATAGATAGATAGATATGTTAAATTCAGTAACAGAGGAGAAAAGGGCTAATTTTGGTAGTAGTATAATCCTATGCATATTTACCAAGAAGTAAATGTCCAATTGCAGTATATATTAAACACATATATACATCTTCCTAAAAAGAAATAATTTCTGTAGTGGTTTGGGTAAGATCTGACCATTAGTTTTAGATAATTTAAGCTAAATCTTTTCTTAAGACATCATCAGTCTATTACATAAGAATTGTCAAGAATTTCTGCATTTATAAGAAACTCATCTCAGCAGAAAATATGAATGAAGTAGTTAGAATGCATTTAATTTGATTATTAAATAAATCAATGTACAAAGCTATTAACATGTAAGTTTGATATGTGGGTTTTTTTCAAAAAAATTATACTTGCCTGCAATGCACAACTATTGGACAAGAACGGCCCCTGTAGCACTTGTTTATTTTTCTGCAATAAAACAAACACAGATGTTGATAAATATTAATAATTATCTAAGAACATATTTTTCATGAGTCATAAAATTTAAGGTTTTTCATGAGTCATAAAATTTAAGTTATAAAAACATATTTATTAAAATAACAGGTGTAATCCTTAAAATATTATCTTGCACAAGAGTCACAGGAATTAGTAAGGGTGTTTTATAATGCTTACAGAATTATAATCTAGATTAATTTGTTATCAACTAAATCCTTCATTTCATTTTCACTGCTATTTAAATTATTATAGAGCTTATTTAAACTATGTGAGTTTTAATATTATGTGTGAAATCACGCTTCTTCAACAATAAAACAAATTTTAGTTTAGCATAATTTGTGGTCCCAACATAGAGAATCATAATTTCCTCACAACCTTAAAATATCACGTTATTCCAAATGTTCCTTGTCCGTATATTCTCTTGATTGGTTGAACCAGAGACAGTGTGTGTTCTTAAACAGCAATAAAAAAGTAATAAAAGGGTGCTTTCTTTTTCTTCTGCATTTCCTACATTAATAATACAAATGACAACAAATCTGGCTTTAGTTAAAGTGTGTATTAACAGTTCA